>NC_134146.1:35213125-35527000 GCF_033958435.1 Carettochelys insculpta | reverse complement strand
ATCCAGCTCTTTGGATGCTAAATGAAACATTTCTCTTGTAGATAATTCATATGTATGTAGATAAATGCTTCTCATTAGCAGCAGGGAAAAAGAGGAATGAGGTCACTGCGCTAGAGCTACCTTTGCAGCACGCTAGGTCAGAGCTGCTGTCAAGGCAAATCACTTGTATGCAGAATCTGTATCAGTGTCAGTTAACAGAATCTGTTTTCCTGTTAGTGCTGCTCCAGAATCTGAAGTCGGTCTTTCCCATGAAAGCTCATTACCTAATAAATAATACTGTTAGTCTTTAAGGTGGTAACAGGCTTGCTTGCTTCACTTGCATGCAGATGACCCTGTGCTTCCCAGCAGATGATGAAGACTGACAGACATCTTCAGTGATCTGTGAAACTTGTGGATCAGAACCTTGCTTTCTTCAGTGAGCAAGGTTGATTAATTGCACCCGCCTTGAAGTGTTTGCTGTAGGCACACATGAATGTCCTAGCATAGTGGCCAGAACTCGATAAGAACATAAGAACGGCCATAATGGGTCAGGCCAAAGCTCCATCTAGCCCAGCATCCTGTCTTCTGACAATGGCTAATGCTCAATGCCCTAGAGGGAGTGAACAGAACAGGTCATGACAGAGTGATCCCCTCTCTTGTTATCCATGTCCAGCCACTGACAAACATAGGCTAAGGACATCATTCCTAACCACTGGCTAATAGCCATTGATGGACCTAACCTCCTTGAATTAAGTTCTTTTTAGAACCCTGGTAAGTTCTGGTCTTCACAACATCCTCTGGCAAGGAGTTCCACAGACCTAGCACGTGCTGTGTGAAGAAAAAACTTCCTTTTTTAATTTTAAACCTGCTACCCATTAATTTCATTTGATGACCCATAGTTATTATGGGAACAAATAAGTAACTTTTCCTTTTTCACTCTTTCCAGACCTGTTATGATTTTATAGACCTCTATCATATTGCCCTTTAGCTTCCTGTTTTCTATGCTGAAAAGTCTGTCTTTCTAATCTGTCTTCACCTGGCACCTGTTCCAAACACCTAATCATTTTTGTTCCCCTTTTCTGGACCTTTACCAATGCCAATATAGCATTTTTTGAGATGAGGTGACCACATCTGTACATAATATTGAAGATGTGGGCATACCATGGATTTATATATAGACAAGAAAATATTTTCTGATTTATTCTCTATCCCTTTTTTAATGAATCCTAACATTGTTTGCATTTTGACTGCTGCTACACATTGAGTGGATGTTTTCAGAGAGCTATCCACAATTAGTCCAAGATCTCACTTTTGAGTGGTTATAGCTAAATTAGTTTCCATCATTTTGTAAGTATGGTTTGGATTATTTACATTAAATCTTAGCACATTAAGGATTATAGCTTCCCTTCTGCTGATACACATGGTTTGGGAAGATAATAGATGGAGAGCATCTTTTCTGTACCTACCATGCAATTAGTTAGGCTGTAGATTTACATGTAGTTCTATGTAGTAGTCTAACTGGAAATACTGGTGTCAAGTGAATGTACTTTTTTGATGGACATACACAATTTGCTGCATTTTGTTAAGTTTTTTAAAATTTCTAAGCATTAAATCCTTCTTTCTTTTATAAGTACCTCTGCTGGTGTTTTGCACGCTCATTTCAAACCTCTTGGCCCTTCATGTAAAATTGTATAGTTTCTTGATATGAAATACACCATTTGGCTTGAATCCTCTGGTACACAACGTGTAATTTTTTCCTAACTACATGTTGTGCTAACATTATACATCTCATAGCTTTTTCAGCTATTAATGTACTCCTTTTGAAGAGGGATTTTTTTAAAATGAGACCAGTTCCCCAGCTGATGTAGTAGTATTGACTTCAAGTATTGGGTTATATTGATTTACACCAACCAAGGATCTGGCTCCTGGAGCAAATACATTCTTATGTAGGCAAATAGTGAGTTTGAGCCTACAACCTCGGGTCAGTTGTATAACGGATGTAGGATTAGTTGAATTTGATTATCAGAGACATTAGAAATACTTGAAAGACAGAGTTCCAGAAACAACATATCCCTGCAGAAGAAAAATCAATATCCACTGTTTTTCCATCCCACCTTGAACTTTGAAAATGTAAAAGAGAGGCACAATTGGTTTTGAAATGATCTTGGGGTAAAACTGTGCTACACTATGCTTGTTGGAATCAGGAAGGCTGCTCAAGGAATGAAGATCTACTTGCAGTGATTTTATTTGTCTGGGCTAAGCCAAATGCTGTAGATTCATAGGCTTCTTAACTCACTATGCTACCTCTCGGTTTCTGAACAGATGTCCAGCTTCCAGGCTCTTTTACCTTGACAATAACTGGCCTCCTGATGGGGGATGTCAGAGGACTTTCAGAAGGAAGCAGGTGACCCAATAATAGCTCAGTGTGAAGAGATGAAATAAATGAAAATGGAGAGAAAGTACATAGTGCCCCAGTTTAGATTACCATATATATAGAAAGACTGTGGTCCCATTGATTCTGTCCCTCACCTGACAGCAGGACACTGCACATCTTAGGAGGCAAAACTAGCAAGCTTGCATTTCCTTGCTGCTTCCTTGTAACTTGCTTCATAAATGTGACCTTTTGAAAATAGGATTTTAGTTGACAATCTTTAAAATGACTCTGAACCATACTTCTCAACTTGCCAGAGATATGCCTGGATGTGTAAGAGCCAAAGGAGGGACTTACACACATATTCATTCTTACTGGAACATCATCATGCTATGGGCTTCCTACCTCTTGTTTATAACTCATCTATGATGTGCTAAATAATGATCAACAATAAATGTTTGGGTGGGTCATAAAGAACTGTGGCAATGTGACATCCCGCAGAACAAGAGTGCTTTGGAGGTTAACCTGAATTTGTTTTTGTTTTGTCAGGGTGTGCTTTTCCTCCGGACTTTATCTTATGCTGTAAGTGATTTTTTTTCTTGTAGCCACTGTTAGGGCTTTATCTTATGCTGTAAGTGATTTTTTTTCTTGTAGCCACCGTTAGAAAGATAACAGAATGTGGATTCACCTGGGCATATGCCAATAGTCAGGTAACTTGACTGCCTTTCAAGAAATGTTGGAGTGTTATAACCAGGGCTACTTGCAGCCAACTGTGAGTGTCCCCTCACATAAGTGATTGTCCAGCTATATACATTGTTTTTTACACTTGTTTTTCCCTCGAGAAAGGAAACAAAAATTATTCAGTAATGATGTGTGGTAGACCTGTTGCAATCAGTTACTGCTTCTGTAAATCATAGGGCCATCACGTAAACAAAAGGAGGCTGAGGGGAGACATGAATGCTCTCTATAAATACATCAGAAGGCCTAATGCCAGGGAGGGAGAGGAGTTATTTAGGGTGGCTACTAAAGTGGACACTAGATAAATTGATTTATATAAATTGACCAACAAGTTTAGACTGGAAATAGGTGAAGATTTCTAACCATCAGAGGTGTGAAATTCTGGAATAGCCTCCAAGTGGAGCAGAGGGGAAAAAATGAACTGGATTCAAGACCGATCTTCATAAGTTTGTGGAGGGGATGGTATGATGGGACTTTTCATGGTGACATGTGGCCCACCAGTGACAGGAAACAGTATGATAGATGGGGAGGGCTCTAAGTTACTACAGAGAATTCTTCCCTTGATATGTGCCTGGCCCACATGCTCTGGTTCTAACTATTGCGGTATTTAGTATTAGGAAGGAATTTCTCCCTTCCCCCAGCGTCACATTGGCAGAGAGAAACTGTTGGTTTTTTTTCGACATCTTCTACAGCATGGGGCACAAGTCACTTGCAGATTAAACAAGTGCAAATGGTGAATTCTCTGCAAGTCTCAGGATTTTGAGGGCTTCAGTAAATCAGCCAGAGGTTGAGGGTCTCATGAAGGAGGTAAGAGAAGATGATCATGGTGGTCTCTTCTGATATTAAAGTCTATAAACCTGCAACTGGAAGGGATCTTTGGGGTCTTGAAGTCCAGTCTCTTGCTATAGCAGATAATTTCATAATCTCATCAAGTACCTTTGGATGATATACATAACAGGGTTATCCCACCCTGTTCCTGTTGCACAGGACTGGAAGTGCTATCTGGTCAAGTTAAAATACCAGGTTTCTTGGGCAACAGGGGAGGCTGGAATGAACTGGGTAGCATTGCACGCAGCATCTCTGAGCAGCCAGTCATGAGCTTTATTATGGCTGTCACTGCATGGCTGAAGTGTAATTTCCACCAGTTTCATAACATCCACTTAAGCAAAAGTGCTTAATGGTTTTTGAGCTCCCTATAGCAAACAGGCATAATGCCAATAATGGAACCGGGTAAGCAGATAGTGCAAAACTATTTAATTGGTGACTTACTTAGGTCATTGGTAAATTGGAAGAATAATTAACTAAAACATTGTGCAATTACAAATGTTCATGTCTTTTCTCTGGCACCTTTTTTCCAGTATACATCATCTCACTGCAGAAGAAAAAAATGTATTTTAACATACAGTACCAGCATGAGAGTCAAATCTAATCAACCTTCAAATGCAGATAATTTTATGCTTCTTTGAACATAGTTCATAGGATCACACCATTTGGTATTGCATTCATTTAACTCCTCGGAAATTGTTTCTTTTTTTTTTCTTTATTTTAAAAGAGCTGTTAAAGTTATTACATAGGGAAAGTGGACAGCGGTTTTAGAAAGCTGAGAAGTTTTGACAGTATTTTTTTTTCAAAAAAGGCCTAGCTTTTTGGGGAAAAAACCCTCTAGTGTGGACATAGCCAGACTGGGAAGAAAAGTTTAATAATATGAATTGCAAACTTGGGCTTATATAAAACCACTTTAGACGCCATCATTCATGAGGGTTGCCTTATTACGAAGGCATTAGAACTGCATACATAACTCAGCCTGTACTGAGTGCCATGTACATCATAAACGAGGTAGCCCTAGTACATAAAGTTCTCCTGGAGGGTTGGAAGTACATCTTTGGCTCTGTTTAATATTTCGTCAGTAATAAGACTTGCAAAAGGACTCAACATGTGGCTGCAGCTTCTAGTTTTTACATTAGTTCTATGCACATTGGAAACCAAATTCTTTCCTTTTTCATGGGAGAAAGCAGTTTCATTTAATGACGGCGGTGATGGATAGCCACATATTCGCAATCAATTGCTGCAATACCTGATCATAAACCTACAATATTAAAAATTCTCTTAACATTTACTCTTGATGGTCTTTAGAAAACTAATTTATTTCTGTTCCAGAGTTCAGACCAAAGAATTAAAGATTCAGAAAAATTACACTGACTGCTGTCCCTGGTAACCCCAGCAGTGATCTGAAAAATAGAAAACATCACCATCATTTAATATGGCAATAAAGAGCAGAAGTTTTTACATGGTTTATATCAGTATCGTTCCACTTACTAAAATTTTCCCAATGATCTTTTAATTCCTCTGAGAATGGGTCTTATGTGTTTGCTATCTAGGAGACAACAGACAATATAGCAATAGATAATACTTTGACTTATGTTAGTTCCGTGGTCTACACATCCTTCCCAGAGCTGTGATTAGGTCAATATCACAAGCAAAGAAGTGACTTGCAGACCAGAAATTTGAAAGCTTCCAAGAACGTTATCATTCCCAGATATTAGCAGTGGCTCTCTTCACTGGGAACCAGGCAATGCGTTGGTGCAATATTCAGACATTCTCCCTACTGAGGAGTCTTCTGAAGGCAATAGTAGGGACTTCTGTAGGCAACATCAGCTGGTGGAACCTTTGGAGTGCAGCTGAAATTTTAGGGATGGAAAGGGCCCCAAAGTCAATGCGGAGGTCAGAACCCTTCTGGTAATGTGGTGGCCTAGTTTGTAATTGAACAAACTTCCTTCCCATGACGGGAAGGCTGGAGAATGCTCACTGAGGGAAAGTGGATTTCAGAAAACCTAGTTCTAGACCCAGTTTTGTCACTCACTGTATGACCTTGGGTATTTAATGCAAATGGCCTATCATGCCTCCTCTTAAAGACTGACCCAATTTTAAACTGAATGGCATTCCTGACTTTGTTCTTGGAACACTTAATTATTCTCTAGGCTGTTACCATTATGACCACACCTCAAGTTACAATAAGAAAACACAGTTTACATGAAAATGACGCTGAACACATTCACCTGTTGCATGTTATAAATGTTAATTGATACAGGCTGACTAACTTTTATTTTCAAAATACACTCAAAATGGAAAATAACTAATAAAAACATATGTGCTAAATGTTGTAATGGGTTATGTTGAACTTCATTAATACCAGGGAGTATAACAGACGACTTTCACTTGGATAAATGCAAGAACTGATAATTTCTTTTGTGGAAATACATAACTGAAACAGAAGCAACTCCCTACCCCCAAATATAGGCATATGTGGGCAAAGAGATTTTACTGAGATTTCTCCAATGAAAAAGAGGCAGAATGAGACTGATGGAAGCCACTAAAATTCTGATAGTCTAGCTTTGCGAAAAAGCTATCTCTGTGTATTTGGACTGAGTATTTACAAAAAGGGGCTTGGAGCTATAAGCAGAGAAAGAGTCTCCTGTTAGATTCCTGTGGGTTCAGGGAAATAGGTTTATACGTTCTCAGCAAATAAACTGAATTGCATCAAAAATAACTTCAACAGTGTCTCCTTACTGAAACGACACTCAGGGCTTTGAATTTAGCTGACGATGCAAAGAAATAGTACAATTAAGGAACCAAAGGCAATTAACAGAGGGTTCTATATTCTCTTACCAGAAGAAACATAACGTTGTAGTGCATAGGAGAGACTAATTATATTTATTTTTACCAATAATCCATACTTGGTAACTCTTTACTCTTTTGTTTTAACAGGATATTTTTAAACACAGGGAAGACAAATGTAAACTATTTTCAGGTAAAAATGAATGACTTCTGGAAGAAATGAAGCTACTCAATAACTAAGGGAAGAACTAAACCTTGGATTTGAAAAGAATTGATGCCCAGTGACTTTTATTTGTTGGCTGCTCTGGAAAGCTCCCAGCAATATCCTATTGCCAGTGTACAGCTACATTGCCACAAATCTTGTCAACTTGTTTTCAGTACAATATTGTATTTTCACTTGAACAAGGCACAAGTATAGGGCTTACCCTGTCTAGGAGTCAAGTAATTAAGACCATTAAGCAATACTCCCTTCCCTGATCACCATAATGATTTGTACTCTCCTCATGCGAGCTAGCAATTGTAAAAACAACCAGTGCATCAACATACTTACAAGTATAACATCATTATCAATAACCATGGGGTCAGCGCCCATTGGTGTCTGATGCCTCCTTCACTATTTCCTTCCATCTTTCCCTGTCCAGTGAGGAGTGGCTAAGTTTCTGTAACTAGCTCTGCACCAATCTACTAAATCATCTACTCATTCTCTGTGGAGTCTTTCTTTCCTATTCAAACCTTCCATTCTGTTAAATACCAGGCTCTCGACTTGTTATTCATTGTTCATTCTGCAGATATGCCCAAATAGCCTCAACTTCCTTTGAATAACCTTCTATAGTAGGTTCTCTTTTGGCCATATCTTCATATATAATTCCTTGTTGGTGACCTTCTGTATCCTATTCTCAGGATCTTTCTATAAAAATTCCTCTTGAATGCCAATATCCTTCTCTTTGAATCTTTCATTATCACCCATGTCTGACATCTGTATGACATGCTGTTAAATACAAGTTTTCAAGATGCTCAGCTTCATTCCTAAGCTAATTGCTTTGCTTTTCCAGATCTTATCCATCACCTTCAAATTCACTCTTGCTTTCACTATTCTAGTCTCTGTTTCCTTCTTAGGGTCTAGATTGTGCATCATGTTGCTCCCCAGTACGTGGACTTCTGTAGTTCAATCCCATCTACACTGATCTTCCTTCCTATTGCCTTATCTTCAAAGACAATTGTTTTCATTTTATTGATGTTCATAATCACTGTACCACTTCCCTTCCTCATTTAGCACCTGCACCATTCTCACTGGCTTCTCTTCATCTTTCTCAATAACTATATCATCTGCAAACCTCACGTTGTTAATTCTCATCCTGTGCACCGATGTCCCTGTTACCTCTTCCTTGATCTTGTCCATTGCTGTCTCTGGGTGCCTGATGAAGATACTCGACAATATTAGATCTCCTTGTCTCGTACCTCTACTCATTCTAAAACAACTTCCCAACTCTTTGCACATTCTCATTGTTGCCTCCACATTGTTGTTAATAGTCAACTTTAATGGTGAAACTATAGCAAAACCAAAGTTACAGACTATATCAGACACATTTCTTTTTTGTATTTCCAGTGTCTGGTATTTATAGTACCACTTTTATGATGCCGTAACTAAGTATTGCTATTGCTATTTCCACTTTATACCCAGTTATTCAAGTGTTCATAATTCAGTCCACTTAATTTGCATCACTCTGAAACTTGGCATACAAATTGTCAGTCAGAATGCAAATTGTCTTGAAAAAAGAGTTTTCATTGATTAAGCCTTTGTAAGCTACAAAGGTGATAAAAAGACAGACTTTTAGGCAATTCAATTACTACTTTTTAAACCAGAAAGCTGGTGTTATTTTACATGATACAGGGTTATTAAGCTCATTGGTAGGGGTTATTAGTTATATTGCGATCCAACCAATCAGAAAATGTATACAGAGACTGTTCTCATGCCTATTGAAGTCAGTAATAAAAGTCCCATTGATTTCAATGGTGCAGATCCAGATCCATGGTATCTGTTTGCAGAGATGAGTGCTATTCTACAGAGAATCCACACATGGACTCAGCCTCACTTTAGCCACTGAAACAATACGGTAAACCTGAGTAATAGACCATCTAAATGACCTGGCTGTGTTTCTGTTCCTGACTGAATAATAAACTACTTCTGCTCCAATGAAATGGGTACACAATCAAAATTCACATTCTGTATCCATGTTTCAGAAGTTTACTTACAAAAATATCTGTTAGAAGCAAATATATGGAGGTTGAATGAGTGAGACAAAACTTATTTACAAGTTACCATAATTATTTTTGAGTAATTTTCTTTTTTTTTTCAAATAAGACCCAAGCACTTCGAGTCAGTTCTATTACACTATAATTATGTTATATGGCAAAAAAAGATCAAGTCCATTGGGTACAGTAGTCAGCTCATGGAACGAGGAAGCATGTGTGAAAAATTTGTTGATGGGAAGTTTTATTTGAAAATTTGTGACCTGGTGTGCATTTCAAAGGCAAAACATTCAGAACACCATATGGCTCTGTACTGGATGATTAAGCCATATCCAGAGGCAAGATCAACTATCATTTTGGGAAATCACCCCAAAATTTCCTTCACTTTCCTAGAGGAATTTTACAGCTGTCTGGGAGTTTGGTCCCTGAGGAATATACAATTATGTAAATCTGGTCTTTGACAGACTGCTTAGGATTAAGTTATCCTCTGATAATGTTATTAAACATGCAGTCTGGATTCTTGATAAACTTCACACACCTGTCTTAGACAAATGGGTTCACAAAGGATAGTTTTTTCCATAACTCTGACAGCCAAATGTTTTCCTCAAATCTCACATTTGCAAACAGTGTCCTGAATAGCTCCAATTTGTTCTCATTCAATACACACGGGGTCACTGTTTAGTAACTTGGTAGACCACCCCTGGTTGAGCTCTGCTCTGTTAGCTGTTCTACTCTATAGCTGTGTCTACACGTGCACGCTACTTCGAAGTAGCGGCACTAACTTCGAAATAGCGCCCGTCGCGGCTACACGCGTCAGGCGCTATTTCGAAGTTAACTTCGACGTTAGGCGGTGAGACGTCGAAGTCGCTAACCTCACGAGGGGATCGGAATAGCACCCTACTTCGACGTTCAACGTCGAAGTAGGGACCGTGTAGACGATCCGCGTCCCGCAACGTCGAAATTGCCAGGTCCTCCATGGCGGCCATCAGCTGGGGGGTTGAGAGATGCTGTCTCTCCAGCCCCTGCGGGGCTCTATGGTCACCATGGGCAGCAGCGCTTAGCCCAGGGCTTCTGGCTGCTGCTGCGGCAGCTGGGGATCCATGCTGCAGGCACAGGGTCTGCAACCAGTTGTCGGCTCTGTGTATCTTGTGTTGTTTAGTGTAACTGTGTCTGGGAGGGGCCCTTTAAGGGAGCGGCTTGCTGTTGAGTCCGCCCTGTGACCCTGTCTGCAGCTGTGCCTGGCACCCTTATTTCGATGTGTGCTACTTTGGCGTGTAGACGTACCCTCACAGCGCCTATTTCGATGTGGTGCCGCGCAACGTCGAAGTTGAACATCGACGTTGCCAGCCCTGGAGGACGTGTAGACGTTATTCATCGAAATAGCCTATTTCGATGTTGGCTTCACGTGTAGTCATAGCCTATATGTGTGAATAGGGGCTGTACATAACACATAGGAAGCCTGGTCTTGGGGAGCTGATTGGAGAGCAGAGGAGAAGGCTATGCTAGGTAAGGGTCTTTGGAAGATTCCAGCTAGGAAGGCCTTTGAATAGCAGCTGCTCAGGGAAGACCAGGGAGCAACTGGAAGGAAGTCAGGAAGGACTGAGAGAGACATGACAAGGTGAAAGCTGAGCCCAGCAGGAGGTGAGGAGAATCCTTGAATTACAGGAGAGAGAAGACAAACCCCTTATGAAACTGGGATTTGGCCCATTTTGACAGTGGGGCAAAAATCTGGATCAGTGTAGTTGGACTTGGATATTCTGGGAGTGGGAGAGGCTAAATGTGACTTAGCTAGAGGACTAAGGAAGGTGGTGAAGCATTGGAATGGTCTATCCAGGGAAGTAGTGGAGTCTGCATCCATGGAGGTGATTAAGTCTCGCCTTCACAAAGCTCTGGCAGGGCTGATCTGATAAGGGTTTGGTCCTGCTTGGAGCAGGGGGCTGGACTCGATGGCTTTTTTAGGTCTCTTCCAGCTCTGTTGTTCTATGATTCTATGATTCTAAGTTATTGAAGCAGCCTGTAAGGTGTTGGTGGCTGGTCAGAGCAGGGACAAAACCAGAGTAACCTGAGGCAAAACTGCCACAGGGCTCCTCTTAGTCATAAAGGGGAGCTTCGGGAAAATTAGGTTTGCTGCAGCCTCTCACCCTGCATTTATCATTATCTGAGCTGGACAAATACTGTTGAGCACTGTTTTCAGGCCTTTCTCCCTCTTGTTAATTGATCTGTTGGCTTCCCCTTCTCCACATTATTACATTTAAATTTCTTATTTTCGCTTTGAAGCCCTCACATACCTTTTATTCTGTCTACTCTCTCTCAACCCATCCTGCCTTAGGGTGCATTTACACTGCCTCATCCTTTCAATACTACTTAAAGGTGATAAAGGCAAATTCCACATTGCACAGGTTAAAATAGCAGTATAGTTGGTGAGATACTGCTTAGGAGAGCGGAGCAAAGATGTTCTCAAGTACACACCCTGTGTGCTTTTTACTCACCCATCCTGTATTTGCCCACCTACATGCCAACATCCTGCTGCCACAGGCTCTGGAATCTCATCCTGTCACTGCTGCCTCCCTCTGCCAGAGCCATGCATTGCAACAGTGAAAGGCTCAGCCGGGGGGAGCCAATAAAGCATTTTCCCCATTGTCTCCCTTCTACCAGAGTGTTTCACTGACTCGCTGCATTGCAGCATGCATGTGGTGTGCTTCTCTGAGGCACGCATAGCTACATGTACACAATATGCTGCCACCAGTGGTATCTCGTGTAGCCTTATTGTTTTGTCTGTTGTTCCACCCCTCCACCAGTGATGAAGCTTTGAAACTCTAGTACTGTGCTTTTCTCATAATTGTCTCTGAACTTTTTACATGCTGCTTCCTGTTTAGGAAATACATGAGTACAGGAAATGCATGAGACTTCTCCCCGTTCTTCCCCAAGAGCCACTTTTGCCATGACACTGACATGGAAGAGTCACCAGAGATCCCTTTTATTTGTATGAGGAAATTCTGCTGCCCTTGGGTGCACACCAGCTGGCTTCTGCAGCTCTTTTTAGCTTCAGCCTTCTCATCCTTGTTATTTTGCTTCCACTATTGTATCAGATCAAACTAGACTGTAAGCTTTTCTGGCATGGTCTGTGTTTGATGTGCATTGTGAATGCCTACCATGTTTTTTGCTGTGAAATACAGATGTAAAATAAGACGAAATAATTTGTTCAGACTCCAAACAGCTTGTATTCTTGACCCATTTTATTCTCTCATCACAAATACACAAATAAGTGTTAGGGCAATTGCTGCTTTCTGTGTGACTGCCTGTTTTTGCATGCAAAAGAAGGTATTTGTACACAGACAAGAATTCATTTATTAGTTCCTTGTCGTTCACTATTTTCCCATTTTGCTTATTCAAACCAGAAACAGAAAGAATAACCTGTGACTTACTAGAGGTGACCACTAACATTAAAATAGCATAATGACAGAAATGAACAGCTTGTAGGCAGCCCATAGGCTGAAATGTATTTAGGTGAATTTCTCTGAAGTCAGTCACCAATAACAAATAGATCTACAAAAATCAGTTTGTTCATGGATAATTCACACACAGGAAAAAAATGCTAAATTCATTGGATAAATTATTCACAAAGAATAATTTAGCCAGCTCTAGTCATTTCCACATAAATGTCTTCCTGGTAATTGACATATTTTTGAATGCAAACTAATAGATTTGGCAAATGTCACATTTCTCTATGGGTTTCATAAATGAATAGCCTATTCTGTAATAGTTACATTTCATCAGAAAGCAAATGAAACCAAACATCCACTTGGTAACCATCATGGTGACCTGTATGTCATCATAAATGCCTTAGACACCAACTAACCCTTGGTCTTCATGCATTGTTATGAGGGTAATGTATCCTAGGTATGACTCCATTTTGCAGTGCATCATACTAAGCAAATTACCAGAGTGGCATTCCCAGCTGCTCTCATTATGTTGCTGTAAATGATAAATGAGTGTGATGGTTTTTTTTTTTTTTTGGTATTTAGAATGCAAGTTCAGCACTTCTGGCCTTGTTCAAATGTCCCTTTTGAAAAGCTTCTGGTAGTACTAGAACGAATTAGCTCATATAAATTAAGAACTCCTCTCATGAATTCTTCTTCCCAAACCTACTCATAACTATTTTGGATATTTGAATATAGCTGATTGATTTTGTATTGTTGTTTTTCATTCTTTTCCAGGTACAGAAAGCAAGCATATATGTTTGGTCTGAATGACATTTTAAGTTAAAGGAAATAACAGCAAAAGAACAGAAGCAAACGTTCCCTGAGAAGGCAGTGTTTGTATCTCACACATGAGGCAAGTTAATTCTACTGCACAGAATGGCAATGCCTCTGCAGAGGACAAGGTCATAGACATTTTCAAGATTCATTGTGTGCTTGTGTGCCTGTCTGTCTACAAGCATCATAAGTAATTTAGCTGCATGTGCTGCACATACTTTCTCTGCATGTCTGGTTTCAGGGTGCAGGCAAGAGTGTTACTATTGTGGAAACACCTGCATCAGTGATGATGTGAATTATCTTGGGCTGTAAAAGTGAGTACAAATTACTGGACATAGCCAGACTCTGAGATAGAAGCAAGACTTGTGGCTCAAATATTGTGAATATTCCTCTTTATTTTACAATGGGCAAATCTGTGAAATCTGGATTTGACCACAGTTCTTTGAAATTCAAATCTAAATTTGGTATTTTTAATTTTAACTGTGGGAGTTAGATAGATGGCACTAATTCATATTAGTAAGTCGTTATGCTACAGTGACTGTTTGGAATATAATCCTTCTTGGGTAGACACTTTGGGTGTCGGCGGGAGGGAGTGTTTTTGGCTATTTCTGTGTCCTCATATACTGTTTTGGCAATGTGAATGATTTCTCTCCACATATATGTTAAAGAAGTTATTTTATACACAAAGTTAACAGGTAGAATGAATTTCCTGTTGAGATGATAGTCAAGGAACACGATTGTACTTAAGCAAAAAATTGGTTCACCACATGGAATTCAGAAACCTGGCAGTTTTGTGATAGATGTAGCAAACCCTCTTCTGGGGGCTCAGAAAGGAACTTTGTGGATCAGACTTACCTGTTCCCCAAATGTGGCTACAGATGACAGCAATAGGTGTTGCTCTGGCACCATTAAAAATCTTAGCTTTTATAAAAAAAGGGTTTTACAAAATGGTTAAAAATAAAAATTGAAGATGCTAAAGGTGTCATCACACTGGTCCATACACAGCAAAGGCCCCATGCTTGCTTTCACCTCCCTGTGACTGTGTAAGATTCTGCATTTCCCCTGGCCCTCAGAACGTGTGATGCTTTTGTGAAGTAGGCTAGTATGTTTGAAAATTAGATTCTACATACTAATGTGTACAGTTTCCCAGGGTCCTGGAAGCCAATTTGCTGATAACCTGGCTACTGATAATCAGACAATATGTCAGATGTTTTCTGTCCCTGATACGCAGAAAACATTAGTACACTTCTAGCTTATTGATGTAAAGTAGCAGTTGTAAATGTCATCAATATACACACCAGAAAAAAAGAGAATTTACCTACTCATATGTGGCCATGTTATGGCAACCTAATATTCTGCTAAAGTGATTGGAATGTTCTAGTCAGATAATTCTAGGGGAATGAGGAAAAATAGTTATATCACACATAGGTGTGCTGTGAATAACTGAATCAATGCAAATGTCACATAAAGCTTATTGCTAGACAACTGAGTTTGCTATGGCAAAGCCTAAACTCATTATTCAAGGGACTATAGACTATACCCACAGCAGGGTAGTTCACTGAGCTAAAAAAACTAGTAAACATGAAGCATCTCATTATTCTCTATTGGACTAAAAAGATATACTTCCACAGTGGATCCATTTTGTTTTAATCCTCTGCTCAGAACAACTCACAAAAGGTGCTAGTGTCATCAGTGCCCCAGATCCTGCACTGTGCCATGCAGTCCTCACTCCAGAAATTAAAGTGATTGTCTTCATTATTACTTATTGCTTTGGTTCCATAGGAATCATCTACTTGTCATGTTTTCACTTTCCTTATTTTAATTACTAAGGTTATTTGCATATAAATGGAGCCTTTGTTCCTTAGATGTTACCCTGGTCTTATTGCTTACTCCTCACCTGCATGTGACATTGTGATAATTTCTGTAGTCACCATTGGGAATGTCACAAAATAAAATAAATTGACTGGAGGGGAGGAATAAACAGGAGAATGAAATGAACTCTTCAACGCAATTATCTTGTTTCCTTGCAATTGCCCCTTTTAGCATTCAGTTCAGACAGGCTAAATCAAAACTCCAGACTTGAATAAGTTCTGTTGGGTAAGCCTGGATCCATCTAAACTTTGTGGCAGGAGCCGATCCCCCATAGTTTTCTGCTGTTTTCCTTCCCTGTTGTTTAGCAGTTGGTTTGTTTCCCATAAGATATCAGCAGAGAGAGGTGCATGTGCATTTAATTTTCAGAAGCCCAGCAGGTCCAAATACTGGCTCTGCTCTGCTGTTGACAGGGTGATAGTCCTTTCAGTGTGAAAATGCACCACATAAGCATATAAGCAATTTAACACTTTGCTGATCTTTGGTCTGCTCTTAAATGCATGCTCCTGCAGAACTGAATAGCCTTAAATCCCTTAACTTGTCCTGTACAGAATCATTACATAAATCTGAGTACAAGGCTCTAATTTTAAGATACTACTAAAATCAGATCTATAGTCTGATTCTGTTTTGTCAAGAAAAAAGTCATGTAGCACTTTGAAGACTAACAAAATGATTTAGTATGTGATGCGCTTTTGTGGGACAGACCCACTTCTTCAGATTTATCTAATTTGCAGCCCAGATATAGATACAGATCTGCAGAAGTCAGTCTTTCCCATGAAAGATCATCACTTAATTAATTCTTTTGTTAGTCTTTAAAGTGCTACATGACTGTTTTGTTCTGTTTTGTTAGAATACAGACTAACATGGCTACTTCTCCGTTTTGTCAGGAGTTATTTCTGTTTTATGGCAACATAAATAAGGAGAAAATCAGGATCACCAAATCTAAACCCTTGTCTTTTATTTTTAAAAAATACTAGTTTGATAGTAATTTGATATAAAGAAGTTGTGAGAGAATGATGGGGCCCGGATGACTGAAAAATCTCTCCTTTATTCTGTACCAAATCCCTGTACCATGGGTGGGTGTGCTTACAGCATGGAGGCTCAAAGGTCTGAGAAATCTGATCATTTGCTCTTCTAAACAAAGATTTTTTGATGACCCTAATCAGTGGATAGGGCATCAATTGCCAAAAAGTTATTAAGAGCATTTGCAGGAAATGCTATGACTTTGTCTCAGAAAATTATATTGAGCAGACACTGATAACATGGTGCAGACGGTATAATTTGGAGAGAGATGTGGGGACAGTTTTTGTAAACATCTGACAATTAGTGCAATCTGGTTCTTTCAAAAGAGTTTGCTCTTCAAAAATATTTTTGAGTCCTGGGGACGTCCGGGAAGGATGCTGGGTGTAGAAATTATTAGTTACATGTTTCCCATGGCATTCACTAACTCCTGTTAGGGTCCAGGATCCCATTGCACTTGTTCTGGTTGTGAAGCCAGAAAAAGGGTATTTACTTTAAAGAGACCACAGCCTAAGAATAAAATGAGACAGGTGTGAGAGTACAAAAACAATGAGATGATTTGGTCAGCTTGATAAACATTAGGTTTAGCATGCTAGCTGTCCAGCTGTCTTCCAGTGTTTTTTTAGGCTTTGTAGTGTTTTGGGGAAGAGGAGATTTTGAAGGAAGCTTTGAAGTAGGACGATGCATTAGTTTTGTGGATGTTTGTGGGGTGCTGACAAGGTTAGAGAAAATAGTAGAGAGAGAGTTCTATCAGAGACATGGGGATCCACCCCAGTGCTCTCTTAAACATGCTGGTAAAAATATAACAGTGGATCCTACTGCATTTAGAATCATAGAATCCTAGGGCTGGAAGAGATCTCAGGAGGTCATCGAGTCCAGCCTCCTGCCCAAAGCAGGGCCGGTGCTAACTAAATCACCCCAGCCAGGAATTTGTCAAGCCAGGACTTAAAATCCTCTAGGGATGGAGATTCTACCACCTCTCTAGGGAATTCATTCCAGTGCTTCGTCACCCTTCTAGTGAAATAGTTTTTACTAATACCCAACCTAGACCTCCTACATTGTAACTTGAGACCATTTCTCCTTGTTCTGCCATCCATCACTACTGAGAACAATCTCTCTCCATCCTTTTTAGAGCCTCCCTTCAAGAAGTTGAAGGCTGCTATTAAATTGCCCCTCACAGTCTTATTTTCATGGATTCATGTTTAAAATGTGCCTTTAAATGATAGATGAGCCCTATGAAATTTACTAGAGTAGTTTTTATAACTACACCAGTAGCTGACAAATTTACAAACTTCAAATTAGCTGTGGCTTAGGTATGCTTAGTCAAACTTCTATTTTCTTCTGATCTTTTATTGAACTGTGGTATCTGATGACCTTGTAAAACTGTTTCCTATGAGCAGTATTCAAATAACACATTCTGGCCCTTAGGAAGTAAGTTTATCATCAGAAGTAACTTGATAACAACTGAATTGTAGCTTCTCAGAAAATTGTATTATGTTTTAATCACCAAAGTCTGTCCTTTTTAAAAGAGGTGATAGCCATTTTTGGGGTTAAAAGGTGACAGGGAAGCCAGTTTAGTCCTGAACACCTGGGATCTATTTTACACTTATCTGCAATCTAGCAGAGCCCAAATAAATTTAAAAAAGAATTCTCCTATGAGTTATTGCTATCTTATAACTACAAACTCAACAAAATCTCAAGGCAGATCCACCAAGTTGTGCACAAAGCTGGTCTAAGTTAACGTGTTCTTATTACTGAGTTCTTCCCTCTTTCCTTCCCCCCAACATCAATTGTTCTTTCACCTACTTTTGCAGCTCAGCTGAACTTCTTAGCCAAGGATTGTTCTTTTGTTCTATTGCCCCAATTCTGCAATGTAGACACTTGTGGCAGCTTGGAGCCCTGTTAAAATCAACAGGGCTCCATGTAGATAGAACTCATTACAGGGTCGGGGGCTGGGGTTTGTGTAGTGCCTTAGAAATGGAGACTTGAGACACTACTGTAACATTTATATCAATAATTTGTAAACTATAACTTCTTAGGCTATAGCACCCAGTGTCTTTGGATAGCAGTGCCAGTTTATTGGACTATCTTTTTATCTGCATGGGACAGAGGCTTGACCACGTTACCTCGGGTGCGGGGGTGGACTTTCAAAGGCAAAGAAAGAATCTGCACCTTAACCTTTAAAACAGGGACAATAGCACACTCCATCCTCACAGGGCTGTTGAGAGGGCAAGTTATTTAACATTTGTGAAGTGCTCAGAACTGTGGTGATGGTATCCTGGTAAATGCCTATAGAGAAACTGAACAACATTCAGCTGCATATACCCAGCTTACCAGCATGCAGCAGCTCAATCCTGGAATGTGCTATATAGGTCTGATGGAAATGATTCAATGTTACTGCGTGTATGTGTACATATTTCAAAAAGACCAAAATATTAATCCCGTTCTATGGAAAACATTATTGCAATGCATCACCCTTCCTGGACATGACTGCTTTTTCACTGGAGAAATTAAACTTTGCACAGCAAGATAGAAATTGTCAAGAAGAGGTGAGTTTTTCCATGGCTGATGAAATTTTCCTTGATGGTACATTTTTGAGTGTTTCCCAAGTGATCCACTGCATAAGTGAAAATAAAGGTCAGCAAAGTCATGCTGTATGGCTGTAGCATGAAGATCAGATTTCTAGTTCAGTAGTGTTGGAGCCAGTGAAAAATATCCCACGTCAATTTTTGACACAGTTTAGAATTAGGCAGTACTGGAGAATATTGTGTTTGTTTCTCATTTCTTCCCCCCCCCAAATCTCCTCCCCCCAAAATAACCCACCCTTATAACTGGGCATTGCTTTAAGAAAACTCAGTTTTAGGGAATGGATAAAGATATTACAATGAAAACTTAAACTGCAAGGAATATGACTAAACCCTGTAGCACTTGACCTTCACTGCAACTTATTGTAACTGAAATATCTTGAAAATACTTTTATCCGGGATATCACTGAAGATGATGCTCACCTGCTGCAAAATAATGGAAACTGTACTTCCTTATCTCATGCTGTAGGAAACAATGTCACCCATGACAACAAACCCAATCACTTCTTGCTACTCTGCTCTTAGTATCAGATTTTTCCCATCATCCTTTCAGTAATAGCTACATTAACATTTATTACATACCAGGGTGCTAGCCAGGACATTAGTGGCAATTTGAACAATAGCATTCCATGGTGGCCCTATCTTGCACATGATTAAGTAAATGCATCCTTGTAGACTACATAAAATTGCAGACTAATTTGGCAAAGGTACATCATAATGAATTTCAAATCATTTTCTCATCCATTGCTCATATTCTCTGCTGCAACATATGTTAACATAGCTGGTTTCCCAGAGCTAGCACAGTACTTAACTGAGGTTTCTATTACTTGTTTCACAAGCTGAAACAATTGCAACTCTAGATTCAAATAAGACACAGCACAGTGTGAAAATGGCTCATTGTTGTGCTTTCTTAAGTTGCATGTCAATGAACTATGACTAAAGTCATTGGAGTTAATGCTGGACTTCAACTGACTTAGTGGGTTTTGGACTAGTCTTCTCTTGAGCTGTGTCTACATTACCACCTTCCTTCGAAGGAAGGATGGTAATGAGACTGTTTGGATTTTACTAATGAAGTGATGCCGTGCATAGGCAGCACTTCATTAAGCAAATTCCCCCCCACAGCAACTCTGAAATTTTAAACTTTGAAGTACTCGCTCGTGTCTAACCGCGGCGCACCCGCCAGTACTTCGAAGTGCAGGGGCATCTTTGAAGTCCCTTTACTGAGGAGCCTCATTACCATCCTTCCTTCGAGGGAAGGTGGCAATGTAGACACAGCCTTGGAGTTATACACCATTTTAGAGTTGCTGGGACTCATAACTCCTGTTTATTCCACTGCATGTTGGGGGCATTTGACATCTTGCAGAAACATTATCTTTGTACTACCATATTCTAAACAAATGACATGAAAATTAGGTAATTGACTAATGACTTTTTTTTAAAAAATACCCTCAAAAGATACTCATGAATTGTTATCCAGTGTGAAATGTACACTTCAGCAACAGCAGAATGAAAAAGAAAATGTCCCAGTGCTCTGTTAGGTTTATTGGTAGTTAATGTGCTGAACAAATCAGATAAGGGACATGTATAATACGGTCAGCCCTTATAGCCCACCTGTTTCTCAGTAAACACAATATCTAAGGAGTGAGAGAACTATGCTTGGGTATTTAGCTTTGATTTTTGTGTGCTGAGGTGCAGTATGAGTAAGTGAACACAATCTGATTTATGCAGTTCAACTAGAGAGATCTGTAAGCTCTGAAATAAATGTCAAAGCTGAAAGAAGTCAATAGTTTTATTCAATGACCTTTACACTGTCAGATGTGATACATATGTAGCACCTATAGTATGCCAACAGCACCTCTGCTTTTCTTATTTCTTTCTCTGTGTTGGGTCTGAGTGACAGTGAAGTTGTTGGAACAAACTTCTTTTATTTTACATTCATCTTGGGAGAAGACCTGTGTATCCATAGTGAAGACGATAACCACTGAAGATGAGGAAATACATTAACAACATCATTTAGACTCATCTTAACAAAAAGTATCAGAGAAAAAAAAAGCTGCTTATTTACCAGCGAAAGGATGAATGAAGGTTTCTACAAAGTCATTGGCAAGGGAAAGGGCCAGTGTCTTGTCACTCTTTATTAGTGACTGGAAGCCAGTAAGGCTCAGAACACCCAATGAAAAAGTAGAATACTTATATTCAGAAATATGGGCTTACATGATAACTTGCAAGTAGAGCCTTCCATGCTTTTTAAGTCATGATGGCTACGTCTACACGTGAAGCCTACATCGAAGTAGCCTATTTCGATGTGGCGACATCGAAATAGGCTATTTCGATGAATAACGTCTACACGTCCTCCAGGGCTGGCAACGTCGATGTTCAACATCGACGTTGCGCAGCACCACATCGAAATAGGCGCAGCGAGGGAACGTCTACACGCCACAGTAGCACACATTGAAATAAGGGTGCCAGGCACAGCTGCAGACAGGGTCACATGGCGGACTCAACAGCCAGCTGCTCCCTTAAAGGGCCCCTCCCAGACACACTTGCACTAAACAGCACAAGATCCACAGAGCCGACAACGAGTTGCAGACCCTGTGCATGCAGCATGAATCCCCTGCTGCAGCAGCAGCAGCCAGAAGCCCTGGGCTAAGGGCTGCTGCCCACGGTGACCATAGAGCCCTGCAGGGGCTGGAGAGACAGCGTCTCTCAACCCCCCAGCTGATGGCTGCCATGGAGGACCCCACAATTTCGACGTTGCGGGACACGGATCGTCTACACGGTCCCTACTTCGACGTTGAACGTCGAAGTAGGGCGCTATTCCGATCCCCTCATGAGGTTAGCGACTTCGACGTCTCGCCGCCTAACATCGAAGTTAACTTCGAAATAGCGCCCGACGCGTGTAGCCACGACGAGCGCTATTTCGAAGTTAGTGCCGCTACTTCGAAGTAGCATGCACGTGTAGACACAACTGATGTGTGGTAAAAATATAATGTGCTAATTAATGTCAGGGGTATGTGTATTACAGTTGCCTAAATTTGTGCACGTGTGTGCTCATGAGAGAGTTTAATAGATTTGCTACTATGAGAATTCATCAGCTACCCTTTTCTTCAAGTCTCAGTGAAAGCTGAAGTCTGTGTGATGTACTGGATTTATTCGAGCAACCCAGCACTTGCTGATCAGCCTGAGAGATGAAGGGAGAATTCTGTCTCGCCTCAGCGCCCTGATACTTGTGGACAGCCTCTGTTCAGACCTTGTTCACTCAGACCTTGTGCAAAAAGGGAGGATTTGACTTACTCATTTTCGTATATATTCATAAAGACTTGCACATAAATTTCAAAGTCAGACTATATAGTCTGAGGATGGGCTTTCCCAGATATGCCACACTGGCAGTGACAGGAAACAGGAACTGGAAATAATCCTTTCTAGGTTCTGCACTACTGCTACTGTCACACTGTGATGCCATCTTGTGGTGGTCCCATATGCCTGCCATTCATAAGCCTTAAAAACTAACACCAAAAAGACTTGCCATGGGTGTATAAGCATTAATTATTTAATACTTACAAAAGTTGCATGAGTTCTTGGATACGATGTGTAAAAAGAGTGAAAGGTGTTATTTCCTTGTCCATTCCCTTGCCCATGTCAACCAATGCTTCAAACTGGGGCAAGTGCAGCTTTCTCCTTTTCTTGTAGTCAGAGTCCCAGCAGTGGAACCCCTGGACTTCCATTGCACAAAAGGGGCTGGAGGCAGGTGTGTGAGCTCCCCCCGGGTGCAGGGGCAGGAGCAGACAGAAAGTATCAGTGCTATTGCCTTCCTTTTACCCTGGGGGAGATGTGTGAAGGAAGCAGATAAAGCCTTAAGGGTGCTACTTCCAGTTTAGATTCTTCTTTTCTGCCTACTTGCATATTCACCTAGGGCTGCATGGACTTTGCTGTGGGCAGAACATTTGTTCCTGTGTCTGTAGCTATTCCTTCACTTGCGCAATCATGTCAACACATCCTACCTTTCATTTTAAAACAGGATCACGAGGCGCATCTTGGTATAGAATCACCCACACCGAGTATACTTCACAAAGGCTTTTGTAGGTCTATATAATGCATTCATGCTGCATTCCAAAATAGCCCTTTTAAAAGTTACATTTCTGTCACTTCTTAAAAAATCTGTGCCTGTAAAGACTTCTGTGAAGTCTTCCGTTTATGCCACATTGAAAGCCGGTAACAAGATGGGTCTTCCTACCATGTAAATGAAAAGCATGTACAGGGCTAAGGAGGGGATGGATGATGAAGTTGGGGTCATTACGGATATTTGTGTCTTCAAACAAAGGGCAGGACACACTGAATACTGACAAACCTTTAATCCCGATTTTGTTGTTGACTGATCAATTCCATGTCCGTACAAAACTGAGATTATCTCCCATTCAAATACAAAAAGGCTAAAATGCTCTTTCTCTATCTAGCTTACCCCTGAAATGACTTCATTTTGCTGTCACTTTTTTGTACGTTAGAATGATTACTGTGGGATGACCATAGAACTCCTGGCACTGTTATTAGCATGGATCAGAATGTGCTGCACTGCACTCGGGAGCTTACTGTATGTAGGAGTTTATGGTTAGGAGATTATGCATGCTTAAAGTACAGCTCTGTGTGTCTTATTTCTTTATGATACAGCACGTCAAAAGTGAGCAAATTTCTCTCTCCAAAGAAGGAGAAAAGGAAATAAAAGAGACTCGGACTGCTAGAATGGGAGACATTGGAAAATCAGGGAAGTGACCTCTGAAGCTGCAGTAAGAAGGAGGCAGAGCCCTGTCTCTACAAAGCAGTTATGGGGAACCTACAGCTCATGGGTCAGATCCAACCTGTGGTGAGGATCAGGGCTTCCCTTGATAGCAGGGTGAGCTAGCAGTCATGCTCTAGCCCTGCAGCAAACCTCTGAACCTCAGTCTACTCCCACTCCCTTTGGGGTTAGAGTGTGAGTGCTCTTTTACCCTAATATTGTTGGGAGTCAGGTCAATGAGTTTTATTTTGATTTTGGTTCAGTTTTTTTTTTCCTATTGCTTCTCACTTATGTATGGCCCCCAACTGATTTTTCTGTGGGACAGTGGCAAAAAGGTTCCCACCCTTGTTACAGAGGAATGGTGCTCACATCATTAATGATTTTGTAAGTGACTATTAATTGAAGGCAGCTGTTCTTGCTGGATCTATTGATCTCAGAGATTCAGGATGGCTTCTGGCTTAAAAGAGAATGCACTGGAATATAGACGGATGCCCAGATATTTGCCATGGTAATTCTGCAGATGACCTCCCATGTGCCCTATCAGTTGCTGGAGGAAAAGAAAGAACAAATTAAAGAAAAAGAGACTTCTGATGCTGCTTTCATGGGGAGACTGAATATTACAGATGAAGTAGCTAAAATATAACAGGAGATGCCAGGAACAAGCAAAAGCAATGGATACCTTTACTGCTGCAGTTTATGATCTCTGAATTTTACAAATAAGGAGTATTGAAAAGAACTAATGTGAGACAGGACAGCTTGTCAACACAGGTTAGGTTAGACCCAGATCTCATATTAGCACAAGTGAGGATTAAAGACCAGCACGTGGCTTGCACGCTTCAAGCATAGCCTATAACTAAATTAGATGATACTGACACAGAAAAGAAGGCTCAAATATGAAAAGACCATTGGACCAAATGTAGAGCAGAAGAGCAGTACACAACCAGAGAGTGAGAGACCAAAGAGCCTTAATGGAAGGGAGCATGGAAAACCTGAAGAAAATTTGGCAAGCCACAGCTGGCAACTGTGAAAATGCATCATTTAATAGATTCTATTAAATGGAATATTTTGCAATAGCATGACAATCATGAAGAAGCATGCAAGCAGTGAAAGGGGCAGTGTTATCATCAGATGACAATAACGCCGTACTTTTCTGCTGATGGGACAGTGCCTAGAACACCCTGATATATAAATATTAACCTAATGGTCAAAATCTAAACTGAATACAGGGTCAGCAGTCACTGCAAATTAAAAATAAAATCTGTGTGGGGCTATTAACACTACTTTAAATGTTTAAGGTCAGTTTCTTGGGAAATTGGAGGAAGCACGGAAACTTCTGCAAATAACATATGTAATACAAGTTCTGACAGCTCCTCATCTAGAACTGACAGCAAGACAAGGACTACAGTTAGTAGAGAAACTGGAATGCATGAATGGCAAAAAGCAAATTAGGCAGGATATGTAGCCAGACATCTTCATAGGACTGGAAAAACCAAAATAAAAACATTGCCATCAGCATCTCCCTTTGCTCTCACTGCCTCATGCTACATCACTAAGTACTTTTTAGGGAAATTTAAAGAAGAGCTATGGAAGATATAGGGCTTCTATCTGGGAAATAGGACCCATCAGACTGATATGTGGTATGATTGTAGTATTAAAGTTCAACTGCAAATTCAGATTTGTGTGGACCTGAAATAACTTAATGAAAGTATGTGAAAGGAAAATATATGCTTCCTGCAATTGACCAGACATTAGATCAAGTATCAGAAACCAGTTGTCTCAGAGTTAAACTCTACAGCAGGCTTCCATCAAATTCCTCTTCTTAAAGAGTTTATACCTGTAACAACATTCATCAGCCATTTTGTAATTTACACTTTCAATGGTGTTCCATTTGGTTCATTTTCAGGACCAGAATATTTCCAAAAGAATATATCAGACGATGACAGGGTTGCCCTGAATGCTTTTCCATGTAGGTGATGTTCTGGTATGTGTCAGAGATGAAAATGGACACCACCACCAACAGGAAATTTTAAATAAGAATTTGGAAAAGACCAGATGAAATCTCTATGACATATAATTCAAATAGGGAATTAAAGCTTCTGAAATTCTGAAGATATTGTATATCTTACCCAAGCCAAAAGGTATTTCTACTGTAAGAATATTCCTGAGCACAACAAACCATTTTGGGAAATTTGTACCCAGTTTAAGTCATCTAACAAAATTCTTTTTAAAGGTTGCCCTACTACTCACAATATGTAGATCTGGAGTAGCAGACACAAGGTATTTAATAAAACAAAATAACTACTGACATCTTCACCTATTTTGGCTCAATGTTAGGTAACTTATCCAACAACAGTTGCAGTGGACATGTCTTCCACAGGGTTTAAGAGCAATGCTCATGCAAAATCAGATGGAAAGAGATGAGCCATTGCATTCATATAAAGAAGCCTTACAGAAACCAAATAGTTATGCTTGAGTGGAAAAGGAAACCTAACAGTGACTTATGATTTAAGCCTTTCACAGGCTGTTCTGTTTGGCTCGAGTTTTGTCACAGAAACAAACCACAAGCTCTTTATGGATTACTGGGTTCAAAAGTGCTGGACGACATGCTACCGAATAGCTAAAGATTTTAATTATGGTTTATGAGTTGATGAGAACACATGCATGCTAGTCATGGCAGGGGTGTGGAGGGTTTCATACCAAAAAAATGCTTCACATGAAGCTCAAAAGTTGATTTAAAAGAGCTAGTTTTTTTAGAAGCCTTTTATTTTATAAAGAACACAAAATAATTGAAAATCATCTGAACAAGTAATGCCCTTTTGGTAGGCAGATGGTTAGCAACTCTTTATTTAAGAATAAAAAATAAAAATTAAGTACAGGATAGATGGTACAGCCTACCTGCTTCTGATTACTACACTGCCAAGAAATTGACTTTTTACCACTAGATTTTATAAAGCTGATGATGAGTGTCCACACATGTCCAGAAAATCAGTATAGTGTGTCTCCATTACTTTTAGTAGGTTTGACTGTGTCAGCAATGCACCGTGAGTACTTATCCCACATTGCCCCTAGCCCTGTTGCATTGTGTGTTTGTCTGCCAGTGTGTTATGGGAAAAATGCATCACAACTGCTTATGGTTGAATAGTAACAGAGAAGGAGCTGTGTTAGTCTATATACTATCAAAACAAAAAAGCAGTCAAGTAGCACTTTAAAGACTAACAAAATAATTTATTAGGTGAGCTTTCGTGGGACAGACCCACTTATTCAGGCTTAATCTAATTCTTGACTCCCCCCCACTCTCTGATTTGCTCACATTGATAATTTATTTTTCTGATTTGTCAACTTTGATTACTGTTTTGGTTCTCTATGCCTTAAATATTGAGTCTGTTCTGGTATGGCTATAGTCTGAAGAAGTGGGTCTGTCCCACGAAAGCTCACCTAATAAATTATTTTGTTAGCCTTTAAAGTTCTACTTGACTGCATTTTTGTTTTGAAGTGCTCATTGGTGTCTGGTGTCATAATCCCAGAGTGACACCACCCCGAAACCTCCCTGCCATTTGAAAACAAATGGCCCAAGGTATTTTGTGCCATTTTCCCAAAGCCTGTCCATGGCTCACGCCACTGCAAAGTGCTAGCATGGATCTTGAGCAGCTTAGAGCCATTACACAGTGTGCTATGGCCATTCCCAGAAGTGTCAGTCAGTGTTTTATTAGACAAAGTCTACGTCTACACTAGCCCCAAACTTCGAAATGGCCACGCAAATGGCCATTTCGAAGTTTACTAATGAAGCGCTTTGCTTCTTATCTCACTTTGGCCGTGTCTACACTAGCCCCAACCTTCAAACTGGCCATTCAAATAGCCATTTCGAAGTTTACTAATGAAGCGCTGAAATGCGTATTCAGTGCTTCATTAGCATGCAGGAGGCTGCGGCGTTTCGAAATTGACGTGGCTCGCCACCGCACGGCTCCTTTTTGAAAGGACCCTGCCTACTTCAAAGTCCCCTTATTCCCATGAGCAGATGGGAATAAGGGGACTTCGAAGTAGGTGGGGTCCTTTCGAAAAGGAGCCCCGTTGGAACGAGCAGCGCGGCGGCGAGCTGCGTCAATTTCGAAGCTCCGTGGCCGCCTGCATGCTAATGAAGTGTTGAATACGCATTTCAGTGCTTCATTAGTAAACTTCGAAATGGCCATTTGAATAGCCATTTAGAAGTTTGGGGCTAGTGTAGACATGGCCAAAGTGAGACACGACGAGGATCTTGATTCAGATCATGTTGAAGCACTGTAGAGCAGGAGTGCACAGCTGCTAGCTGCTCTGGATGCATTGCGTGCTGTGGAGCTCCAGGTCTGGAGATATGAAACCAGCAAACGCTGGTGGGGCTGCCTTGTTTTGTCCACATTTTATTCTGGTTTGCAGTTTACTCAGCACAGGTTAATTCCCCTCCCCCTACCCCATCGACAGAAATGAGATCCTGCAATTCCTGACGGCTGCATGCTGGGACTCTGAGAACTAGAACCCTGAGAACTCATGGCTAGATGTGATTTTTCCTGAGGTGTGCTAGCCACGCTGCCAGGAAAGAAAACTCCTGGCCTTCCGATTACCTACTTCCTGCACACATGGAGAACAGTGGAGGTAAAAGTGGCCAAAATGGACACATTTGGGGCACTGTGGGATACCTCTGGAAGCCAATAAAATTGATTTCCACACTAGCATTAATTCAACCTTTAAAAGTCAAACTTGGCATTACACGACCTGAGAAGGGCAGGGCAATAAAGTCAACTTTAGAGCCCCCTTAAAATTGACCCAACGGTATTTGTAGTGAAGACAGTCATATTATAAAATTGAGCTCAATGCCTTAAAACTGACTTTAAGCTTTATGCTTTAGTGTGGACAAAGCCAAAAAGGGAAACCTGACAAGGGGGTCATACAATCAGTTTCTTGCCCTGGATTCATGCCTGCAGCCAGACATTCTGGACCGGTTATGCCTTGGCTTTGTCTGCTGTTCCTATGCAACTCTTCACCAGAATAAGTTCCCCTGTGCAACTGCATGAATGCTGGAGGGTATGTGTGTGTGCTTGAAAGCTAGTTCCCTTTTTTCCTTTAATCCAATAGTAGCATTTAACACAATACATACCACTCTAACCCTGGGGGTGTTCTCTAGTGTAAATTAGGGTAAGAGTTGATAATTTACCATCTAGCAGATTAGAAATATTGCCAAGAACTCATTTACTAATACTGCTTTTTAGAATCCTAATTTCTCATTGTGTAGTAGTAGGCATCCTTCAGTCTGCATAGACTATGGATCGCGCCCTTTATAGTTTCAATTGAGGACTTCATTTACAGCTTCTACTGTGACTATGAAGACCCACATGAGAGTGACAGTCCTTGCTGCATCTCTTGCAGATGTGGTGGGTGTCTGGCAAGTCCTTATTGTGCTTTCTGTGTGCTCGCTTCTCCTCTGCTAGCTGTCTGATCTTCATCTCGCCCTTCTGAAGACCCTTGTGTAACCCCTGCCTCCATCTGCTGCGGTTGTCTGCTAGTTCTTCCCAGTTGTCCAGCTCGATGTCTACCTCTCTGAGGTCTCTCTTGCAGACATCTTTGTAGCGCAACTGGGGGTATCCAGAAGGTCTTTTGCCAGAGGCTAGCTCACCATACAGGATGTCTTTTGGAATCCTTCCATCATTCATCCTGTGGACGTGGCCAAGCCAGCGGAGCCGACGCTGCCTGAGGAGGGTGTGCATGGTTGGGATTCCAGCTTGCTCGAGGACGGCGGTGTTGGTCACTCTGTCCTTCCATGATATTCCAAGGATGCGCCTGAGGCAGCGCAAGTGGAAGATGTTCAGCCTCTTTTCCTGGAGGGCATACAGGGTCCAAGTCTCGCTGCCATAAAGGAGGGTGCTGAGGATGCAGGCTCTGTAGACTTGCATTTTGGTGTGAGTGTACAGCTTGTTGTTATTCCACACTCTCTTGCTGAGTCCAGACAGAGTTGTGGTCACTTTTCCGATCCTCCTATTTACCTCAGTGTCCAACGACAGGGTGTCAGTGATGGTGGACCCGAGGTAAATGAACTCGTGGACGACCTCTAATGTATAGTTGTCAATGCTGATTGATGGGGATTCAGCAACATCCTGACCAAGTACGTTTGTCTTCTTTAGGCTGATGGTAAGCCCAAAGTCCTTGCACGCTTTGGAGAACTGATCCAGCAGTTTTTGAAGCTGGTCTTCTGTGTGAGACACTACAGCAGCATTGTCTGCACACAGCATGTCTCTGATGAGGACTTCCCGCACCTTTGACTTAGCTTTCAGCCAAACACATTTTTCCAAATGAAGCCACAGTACAGAGTGTCGTGGAGATGTCCACGCTCGAAGCACTGGCATCAACTAGACGTGGTCATCACTAGGCGTAATAACCTCAAAAACGTCCTTCTGACACGCAGCTATCATAGTGCTGACTGTGATACAGATCACTCACTAGTTTGCTCCAAGCTCAAGTTGAGACCCACGAAGCTGTACCGCTGTAAACCTGCTGGAAGGCCCCGCATTGACTCCAGAAAGATGGCAAACTCGGAGAAAGCTGAAAAGTTCAGAGAGACCCTCCAGGAAAATCTGCGCAGCAGTCCTGGGGGCGCCGATGTGACATCCAAATGGCAACATCTTAGGGATACAGTTTACAACACGGCCTTGTCGGTGTTTGGAAGAAGACCTAGAAACCCGAACGACTGGTTCGAAGCTAACTCCGATGAGATGATTCCAGTCATTGAAAAGAAGCGTGCTGCACTCCTGGAGTACAAACACTCACCAAGCCAGAGTACCCAGCAAGCACTTAGAGCGGCCAGAAGAACAGTACAGCAGACAGCCAGGCGCTGTGCCAACAACCACTGGCTCCAGCTATGCAGCGGCATCCAGACCTGTGCTGACTTTGGTAATCTCAGAGGAATGTACGAGGGTATGAAGAAGGCATTAGGACCCACCCAGAACAAGATGGCTCCTCTAAATTCCAAATCTGGTGAAGTCATCGCTGACAAAGCCAAACAGATGGAGCGCTGGGTTGAGCACTACTCCAAGCTGTACTCATGCGAGAACGTTGTGGTTGACGCAGCCCTCGATGCCGTTGAGCTCCTACCAGTAACGGACGAACTGGATCAGGAACCGACTGTGGATGAACTGAAGAGAGCCATCGACAGCATTGCAGCAGGAAAGGCCCCTGGCCAGGACAGTATACCACCAGAGGTAATCAAGTGTGCTGCGGACACACTCCTGGAACCCCTACATGAGCTACTGTGCCTGTGCTGTAGAGAGGGTGAGGTTCCACAGGATATGTGTGATGCCAACATTGTAACGTTGTATAAGAACAAAGGAGACAGAAGCGACTGCAACAACTACCGTGGAATCTCCCTCCTAAGCGTCACTGGTAAACTGTTTGCTCACGTCATCCTTGGCAGACTCCAGAAGATTGCGGAGAATGTGTACCCCGAATTGCAGTGCGGATTCCGCACAGAGAGGTCTACCGTTGACATGGTCTTCTCTCTAAGGCAGCTGCAGGAGAAGTGCAGGGAGCAGAGGAAGCCACTCTACATAGCCTTCATCGACCTGACCAAGGCCTTTGACTTGGTCAGCAAGGATGGTCTGTTCAAACTGCTCCACAAGATAGGCTGTCCTCCACGGTTACTCAAGATGATCCAGTCATTCCATGAAGACATGAGAGGAACCATCCAATATGACGGTGCATTAGCGGATGCTTTCAGAATCAGGAGCGGCATCAAACAAGGATGTGTGCTTGCTCCGACATAGTTCGGGATCTTCTTCGCACTCCTCCTGAAGCATGCCTTTGGATCTTCAACAGAGGGCATCTTGCTGCGCACAAGATCTGATGGGAAGCTGTTTAATCTAATTGTGTATTACAGATAAATTTTAAGGGTATTCAGGCACTATAAAGTGAGCTCTATAGCACAGAAAAAATAGCTTTAACTTTTTCCAGAGTGAGTCTGGAAAGAAAAATTAAATGAAAAATTTCAGCAAAAATTTCAGCAAAGAACTTAAAACTTTTGGGTCTTCTCTATAATTTTAAAATAAATTTTATTGTTGAGGATATGTTAAATATATTTTTATTGATCTACTGGAATTGACTATCAGTTCTGGTCAATTTAATATTCTGTCTCTGAATGTGGCTGAGTCTAGAAGCTTCAGAGAAAGTCACGAAATGAAGTGGCCCTAAACAAAGTTCAGAGTTTCTTCAAACTCTGCATTATGGACTCTGTTCTACCTATTTTCACATACATTGAACAATCATACACTATACTGTCGAGGAAACATCTTCCTTACTTGGTATGGAGAGGCACTTATTCCCTAAAGGATGAGGATTGATAGATGTTATAATTTCCTTGCCATTGCAATCACAAAGATTATTGCAATACCCTGTCTCAGTGAGCTCAACAGAGTAATTCTACATTTCATAACCAAGTATTTTGTTTTATTAATCTCCAGGATGATGCATTGGATAAACTTGGTTAAAAGACAATGGGCCAAATTTTGTCTGGAATGAGAGCATGGATATTTGAAACCAGGAATGAAACTTTCCTGAATCTTAGAATGATGTCAACAGCACATAAGCAAAATAATTTTAGTGCTAGACTTTCAAGAGAAGCTTCCATGTGTTTCCTGTCCAATTTTACTCATAAACAATGAAAATAAACAAGCCTCATTTGAAGGAGTTTTGCCTTCTCCCTCCTACATGTTTCCCAGGCCCGGCTGGGCTCTTGGCATCTAGACGGAACACCTGCTCTCGTGTAGGCAAGCCGCCGGGAGCTGTGTTGTTTTGATTGGGTGTTTTTGAGAGTCCATGTTCAAGGACTGGGAGGATTGATGTGGCTTTTTTAGAGATAGAAGTGCTGAGCCAGTTATATTGTAGCTGACTGCTTTTTTCATAATAATGTGCTCTTACTTGGTTATAAAAGCTGTGAGAATAATAAACTCAGGGCCTTCAGACTATAGAACTGTTGGCCCCCTGCTGTCTATGTTCGTCTTTGTCTTTCATCCTTCGCGGTATCACACCTCTGGGACCTGTCACTAAAAAGAAATACAACATCTGGCGCCCGAACAGGGACACGGAGGTGAGAAGCGTCCATGCGGCGAGGAAGGTGTATCAATACCGGAGGGACCGAAGAGATTTCTAGACCGGGTGAGTCAGACCTTCGGGATTTGGGCAGGGTTAAGATGGGGAATTCTCCATCTTCTTACTCCTCTTATATTGAATTGCCTCAGACCTTATTGAGAAGCTCAGGAGTAAAAGTAAAACAAAGTACATTTCAGAAACTTTTTGATCTTATTTGTAAGCATTGTTACTGGTTTACCCCAAGTGGGAAAAATGCTTTGAATTTGAAACAGTGGAGATTGATTATGAGAGCCCTGCGTCGAGCGCACCAAAGAGGGGAAATTATCCCACTCCCCGTTTGGTCTCTTTGTAATCTTGTAGTCCGTGCCTTAGAGCCGTTGCAGTTTGGCTCTGAAGAGGGTCGCTCCCTCTCCCCGGACTCTTTAGCGGAAAGAGGAGCCAGACGCGGGGTTCCCAAGGGAGATGGGGCCTTATCGGAGGAATCAGGAGATTCTAGTGAGGAGGGCCAAGAGGATCAGCCTATTACAGGAGATAAAAAGACAGGGAACTTTGAACAGCAGAAAAATCATACTGCCCGTGAAACATCATCGGGCTTTTTCCCTGTTAGTGTTTGTGTGGCTCGGCCGGAGCCCGATTTCCCTCCCCCCCAGCCTTCCCCGCTTTCACTGCCTACCAAGGAGGAAGGCCCCAATGGGGCTTTATCAGAGGAATCATGGTTGCAGCTCTGTAAGCAGAGAACTGCTTGTAAACTAAAAGAGAAAAAGGAATATTGGAGTAGTTTTGTATCTGGCTGTTAGAAACAGCTCCTTGGACAAAAGCCCAGATTATAAGACCTTGAAGAAACTGCCCAAGTCTGAAAGCTTTAGTTGAAGTCCTTAACTCTTTGTGGTACAAAGTGTAGTTATGTAAACATTTATGTTGTGGTGTATGTGTATGTGTCATGGAGTTTTGTTCACATTAATTGTTTTGCTAACACGTGTTTGTGTCTTGTTATGGAGTTTTGTTCAATGTTGTCTGTCTGTCTGTTTGTTTGTCCTGCTGGTGCATCCATAAGGAGGGGACGCCTTCCGATATGGACACCTTTCACTATAGGAATAAAAGATCTAAATCCCTTTAGTGATACTTAAAAAGGTAATATCCAATAAAATGTCACTCTGGAAAATAAGCATGTGATTTGAGGTTAAGAGTAAGTGAGTAAGTCCTTAACTCTGAAGGGTCTGGAGAAAATTTAGAGTGAGTAGCCTGCAGAGTTTAGAAAGAACTGAGCATATTTGTAAATGGAATATTCCAATATGTAACCTGCCACCCCAAAGGGGGTAGAAAAGTATTCTTTTGTCTTTCAGAAACACAGAGAAAAGCTGGTAGTTACTGAAGAACAACCTAAACATCATGAATCTCTTTTTAAAATGAAGAATGTGGTTTTGTATTTTATGTTTGTGCTTATCTTATTAATAGCATTATCAAATTGTCTATGTTGGTAAGCTAAAATATATATGGGCTTATGAAAACAACATGGTCTGCATATTGCTGCCTTATTAAATGCCTTGGCTGGCACAGCAGCTAAAGCTGCAGACCTTTCCCCCCCTTGGGCCGCTTCACTGCTTCCCATTTTTATAGATTCCCAGTCTCCTATTGTAACCCTTATTGATATTGCACTATTTTAAGATCAGGCCCTAAATTTAGAAGAAACTATTTAGAGACTGGATGAATGCCTTTTGCATCCTGAACACCTTTGGTGCTCCCCGGACGGCCGCCTGGTTGCACCCAAGGTCCTTCTCCTTTATTTTGCGTGCATGCACCACAGCCTGACTCATGTAAGCGAAGCAGGGAAATAATTATTGCTGTTCAAGCAAATTGGTTTGCTTCTAAATTCTCCTAAGTAGCCCAAACTATTGTCTGGCTTGCCCTGTCTGCCAAGCCCACGATATGGGCAAATCTGTAAAGACAGTTTTGGCAACCAGATTTCTGCCTTTAGGACTGTTCTTGAAGTTATAAATGAGCTTCATTCAGCTACCCAAATGTAAATCTTTTAAAAGTTGTGCTGGTTATTGTTTGTTTGTTCTCGGGATGGGTAGAGGAATGTCCATGCTGGAAAGCTGATACTGCATAGAACTCCACCTTAATTAAGGAACCCCTATGGAAGGTGGGAATGCCTAGTGAGTACCACCAGGCCACCCAGCAACCCCTAAGTAGAGGGCATGCGTTAGCCCAGCAAAAGAATAACACCCCGGCTGCACAGCTAAATAACCTGGCAGATGCAGCAGCCCAGATCTCTGCCACCCAAGTAAATTGGAAACGTTTGTATCTATGGCTACAAGAGACCCTGGGGCATACAGGGAGTGATGAGCTGGTATGGCAAGCACATATCAGGGGGTGGCCTATCACCCACCAACAGGCTAGGGACCTGTTGCAAGCCTGTACTATCTGTGCTATAAACTTGAAAACACACAGCTGAAGGACAGCGATTTGCCAGACTAAGAGATGGGAAAACACTATGGGCAACCTGGCAGGTTAATTACATTGGTCCACTTCCTACTACCAGGCACAGGTGTAAGCACCTCTTGACTGGAATGGAAGTTCTTTCAGAAATTGGTTTGCATACCCTGCCCCATTGGCAACAGGACTGTTCACAATTATGGGACTAAACCGCTTAACAGCAATTGTCCCAGCACCCCATGAAATCCAGTCTGACAACAGCTCACATTTTAAAAACAAACCCCCTATCCAACAGCATAGTCAAGTGCTGGAATGGGCTATTAAAAAGCCACTTGAGGCCCACGGCTGGCACTTGGGAAAACAGGCTGGATAAGGTGGTACAGCGACTGAACAACCGACAGACCCCTACGGGCAGTCCAATCAGCAGAGGATTTTTCCCTACTGGGAGAAATTTCTCAACTTCGGCTGTGCCACTCAAGAACTCCAAATCTAATCCTGGAGATACTGTTGTAATTAAACACCCTAGCCTGGGAACACAGACTCATGTACTGCACTCTTACAAAGGTGGGGGTGTAGACTGCTTTACACTCTAAAAGGGAACCAATAACCATTACCAAGCCTTGGATCACATCCAAGATTGGCTGACCTTGTGTTTTCTCCCCAGAAAAGAAGGAACCACCTGGAATGCACATTTCCCTGGGAGGAAGCAAGGCAATGGCCACCTGTAACATCAGTACACACCAAAGAATTTTAATGTATATAATATATGCATGTTGCTAGATGCCATATTAATATTAATAGACTTTTTAGTAATTGTTATAGATCTAGTTGTGTTGTAGCTATTTTTAACTCAGATGACAGCATTGCACCTGAACTTCTCCTCATCTTCCTGACTACCTTGCTGACCTTTGCCACGCTCCAGGAAAACCCTGATCTCAACAGTCTTCAAAAATTGTCCATTAAGGCAAAGGCTAAACTTAAATGGGTGAAGCAACAAATTCACTCAGCGCAGTTGCAAAATGCCATATTAAAATGAATCTTTTTGCCAAAATAAGGTGGCAAAAACTTTATCCACCTATTTGAATAAGATTGCTGACATAATCTATCGAGGCCGCTCCCGCTGTAAACAGCTCACAGGATGGGACCCTCATTCAATTACAGTCCCTCTCACCTCAAATCAGGTTAACCAAAGCTTTGACAACAATATGCAATGGCAGATTAGCCTGTCTAATTATGTGGGAGAAATTGGTAATCATTATCCTCACGCCAAGCTGTTCGCCTTTCTTAAAAGGACCCCGTTTATTTTATCTACCATAGTCAGGCACCAACCCCTTGTTAATGCTGCAACATTTTTTATTGACGCTAATGGGCCTGGCAAGGCCGGTTATACCGGCCCAGTTACCAAGGTATGGCAAACCCCTTACAATTCCGTACAAAAGGCTGAACTTGCTGCTGTTATGCAGCTGCTTATTGATTATTTGCACCCTGTCAATATAGTCACTGATTCCCAATATGTTGAATTTACTGTCCGACAGATAGAAACAGCTACCATTTTATCTTGTTTTGAATTGCATGAAATGTTTTTGCAATTGCAATCCCTTGTTAGATTTTGCATGCACCCTATCTTTATTATACATGTTCGTGCTCATTCTGGCCTACCGGGACCAATATCTGCAGGAAACCAGAGCATTGATCAGCTATTGGTAGGCACCACCCAGCAAGCAAAGGATTACCATTCCTTAACTCACATTAACACATCTGGCTTGACTCGTAAGTTTCACATTACCAAAAGTCAAGCGCAGCAAATAGTGGCCCAGTGCCCCACATGTGGGCCCATTACTGCCCCTACCTTTCCCCCGGGAGTAAATCCCCGAGGATTCAATGCAAATGATTTGTGGCAGATGGATGTTACACACATCCCCTCTTTTGGGAAATTAAGCTTTGTACATGCATCCATTGACACGTATTCTGGATTTTTATGGGCCACCCCGCTAGCAGGGGAGACCACAAATCATGTAATTCAGCATTTATTAGAGACGTTCAATATTTTGGGCGTCCCCAAACACGTTAAAACAGATAATGGACCTGCTTACACCTCACAGCGGTTTGCCGCATTTTTAACACAATGGGCCATTCAGCATACCACAGGTATTCCTTATAACCCTCAGGGTCAAGCAATTATTGAAAGAGCCCATAGAACACTTAAAAACATGCTAGAAAAACAAAAAGGGGGAGTATGGACATCACATTTAGGAAAAATAACACCCAGACAGCAATTACATATGGCTCTCTTTACTCTTAATTTTTTAAATAGTTCCACTATAAATGATGTGTCCGCTGCAGAAAAACATTGGTCTATTAGCAAAAGAAGGAATCTGAATCAACCCATATACTGGAAAAATGATGAAGGACAGTGAGTCCCAGGAACGGTTAGGATCTGGGGCAGACGGTTTGCTTGTATCTTTACAGATATTGGAGAAACACACTGGGTACCGGCTCGACACATCAAGCCAAGATATGACAACCCCCAAGCGAGCGAGGATGGCGCCCCTGTTTGATATCGTTCCCCCCGTGGAAGAAATGAGAGCGCTGAACGTGGGAGAACACGTTCGAACCCCACTGGCTCGAACGCGTCGGACAACCCCACCTACCTGGGGACAGATCAAGAAACTTTCTCAAGAAGCCGAGAAGGTACTGATTGAGACACAGAAGCCTAAGACAGCTGCTTTGCTGTTTCTGGCCGTGCTGGCGGTACTGACCACAACCGTAAGTGCATCAACACAAAATTTCACATACTGAGCATATGTGCCTAACCCTCCCCTTAACCATGCTATTCATTGATTGGAGCCCTGTTGGCTCGGCTCGGCGAGAGAATATCGTGTTGGACCTCAAATGGCATAAGGCAAATAATAGTATATATATAAGTGCCCAAAGAAATATTGTCTGGCATTGGAGGTGGTATGTCCCCTCCAGCCCCTTATTTACCTTTTGGCCCCATCCATGACTCATTATGGAAATTAGCCACAGCCCTATAACCTGTGCGAGCATGGAGAGGGATGTATATCCAAGGAAAAAACAATACCTTTTCAAATGTCACATTTCATTTCAACTCTACCCATTATATCCAGGCTTGCGTTCGCATGCCGTATTTGATAATGATTGGCCCTGCCATATGGAATGAGAGCAATTTCTCTGTTAGTTGTTATAACTGTTTCTTTTATATATGTATTAACCATTCACGAGATAGGATGTATTTATTAAAAGCACGGATTGAAGTATGGATTCCTGTTCAAATGCCTCAGTCTTGGCAGCGATCTCCTGAGATGTACTTCATCAACCAAGCCATAAGCAGAATTCTTAAAAGAGCCAAATGATTTGTCGGTCTGCTGATTGCCGTGATTATGGGACTTATTGCCGTCACAGCCACAGCAGCGGTAGCTGGAGCGGCTTTACATCAAACGATTCAAACCACCGAGTTCGTACAAGAATGGCATGCTAACACAGATGGACTTTGGACTTCTCAACGCCAAGTTGATAGCCAGCTAGCCTCTCAAATGGCTGATCTCCAACAGGCTGTCATAATGCTTGGCAATCAAATAGTTAGCAGGCAGAAACAACTAAGAATGCAATGTGATTGGAATGTATCTTCTTATTGTGTTACCCCTTTACCTTATAATGATACCCACTTTCCGTGGGCAAATGTGAAAAAACACTTGCTGGGTCAAGGAAATTTGTCAATTGAAATACAACAACTACAGAACCAAATCTTTACCACTTTTGATAAAAAATTAGAACTACTCTCTGGATCGAAATTGTTGGACGGCCTAGTGGATGGCCTGAGTTCTCTGAATCCACTCAAACATATTAAGCTGTTAGGGGGCTCAGCGCTAGTATTGTTAGGCCTGATTTTGATTCTTTTGCTTTTGCTTTGTGTTATTTGGAGGAGAAGCAGAAACCTATCCTCCAATTGCAGGCAGCAAGCTGCTGTTTTTTCTTTGATGTTGCATAGAGTAGCTAGAAAACAAAAAGGGGGAGATGAAGGAGTTTTGCCGTCTCCCTCCTACATGTTTCCCAGGCCCGGCTGGGCTCTTGGCATCTAGACGGAACACCTGCTCTCGTGTAGGCAAGCCGCCGGGAGCTGTGTTGTTTTGATTGGGTGTTTTTGAGAGTCCATGTTCAAGGACTGGGAGGATTGATGTGGCTTTTTTAGAGATAGAAGTGCTGAGCCAGTTATATTGTAGCTGACTGCTTTTTTCATAATAATGTGCTCTTACTTGGTTATAAAAGCTGTGAGAATAATAAACTCAGGGCCTTCAGACTATAGAACTGTTGGCCCCCTGCTGTCTATGTTCATCTTTGTCTTTCATCCTTCGTGGTATCGCACCTCTGGGACCTGTCACTAAAAAGAAATACAACACTCATTAATGTCTTACACTGTAGATGAAATACAAATATGTGGTATTCTCTTGAGACACTGACCTACAATAATAAGTCATTATAAAGTTTACCCAAGAAAAATAAATCAGTTGGTCACAAATCTTCACCTCAGTAAATGTCATGTAGGCAATTTCAATAATGCAAGAGATTTAAGTGTAGAATCATTACATTTTTATCAATAAATTCCCTCGAATATGTTCACTGCACCCCAAAACATATGAAGCAGTACTTTCATTTGTAATTTAAATGTAAAAGACAGATAAAGTAAGAAAAAATATGCTTGGAAACTTACAAGATTTGAATTTCAGGCTATTTACTTTCTATGCTTTGACTTCCTAACTGTCAGGGTGGTTAAACATGGGAATAAATTGTTTAGGTAGGTGGTGGAATCTTCATCACTGGATATATTAAAGAGCGGGTTAGATAGAGGGATGGTCTAGACAGTACTTGGTCCTGCTGTGAGGGCACGGGAACTGGACTGAATGACCTCTTGAGGTCCCTTCCAATTCTAGTGTGCTATGATTCTATGTGATGTTTACGATTTATTTTAATGGGTATAAAGTATTTACCTTTTTGGAGCTCAACATCCCTGTAATTAAGAAATAGTATGATCCACTGAAGTTTCCACAAATGTGACATTTCAAATAAATAGCAATTGAAAACCCATAATTTTGCACCATTATAAAACTTTATATAGATAAAAATAGGAAAACATGCTTAAATATTGATATTATCCATCAAACTGATAAGGAAAAAGAAACCCAAACACTTCTTCCTAGTCTAAAGGTATGTGTATAGTACAGCCTGTGTCTGCACACCACTCCTCTAGCAACATAAATTACACCAACATAAGTACTCATCTGCACAGTGCTATGATGGTGGGAGAAATGAAAACTAAAAGTGAGTCCCAGGACTGCCAATCTCTGTCATAAAACCCTGTCATAAAATTGCACTCATAATTTTGTCCATCTTAAAACCTGTTACATTGTTGGCCCCTACAATGCCTGTTGAGAAGCAGTTGTAGAACTTCACTCCCTCTGATGGTGAGAAGTCTTTTTCCAACTTCCAGCTGTTCATGGCCAGGGTATACTTTGTTGTTTTGCCAGCATAAATATCTCCTCAACCTCCCTCTAGTGTATTTATAAAAAGCAATCATATCTTTGGTGACGGGATGGGAATTCTAAACTGGACCATTTTTAACTTCAAAATTGTCTACATGAGGGACACATTCTAAAAGAAAATATTTCAAAAGAACAGAAAATTAACTTTTTGAAAATTACCAGGCCCACTTCCCAAGACTCCCTAAGGGTTGGGGTACGGTGGGGAGTCAAGAAAGTGAATAAGGTGGTAGAAGACCAGGCATGGATGACTTCAATTTTTGCCAACTCAGTATTTTCCAAATGAAAATCATTCAAGTCAACATTTCCATATCAGCTCTACTTCAGAGCTGTTGATTAAAATTTTCAAAACTCACTTTGGTCCAGATTCCAAAGAAATTCATGTGCCTAATTCCTTTTGATTTCAATTCCTTTTGAAGATCTGAATCTTAGACACAAAGGCTATGGAAATAGAAACCCTGTGACTAAACACCTTGTTCAAACAAGCAGGGCTATTCCAAAATAACTTTGCTGTGTAGACGTACCCTTAGACTTCTAAGTCCTATTGACTTTCAGCCCTAACTCACTTACAGCTTTTGAAATTGCATGCCTAATGCATACTGAAGTTACAAAGAGAATTCTAGGCCCTGGGCAATATCTTTCACTCTGGTTTTGACCGGGTTGTCTTATTACAAAGCTCACCACTTACTTCTTTGATTATTCAGCGTTCAATCAAGCGGCGTAGGCTGATCTCTCTCTCTCTACGGGAGATAGTACAGTTCAAACCCAAGTTGCCAATAGCAATGATAACTTTTAAATCTTTTAAACAGGTGGTGAGTACTTCCTTTTGAATCAAAGCAAAATGTAGAAATGCTGACAGCCAGCATGCAGTTTTCACTGCACACCCTTGCTCTGATCCTGTCCTGTCTTTCCTTGCTTTGCTTTTCTCTGTACCTTTCAAATTATACACTTTTATCTGTTTCTCTGAGGCAAATATAATGATGATCCAATCAAGTTTTTGTGCAGAAAAGGTTCAGAGAACATTTTCATGTAGTCCTCACAGAGCTTCCACAAGTGAAGTGTGCAAACCAAAATCCTATCTGCTAAAATAACACCTTGATTATTTTAGGTACTTTTATTGTCCCCATTATTATAGTATCCAAGCACCTTTCAGTCTTTCATACATTTGTTGCCATTACAGCCTTATATGGTAGGGAAGTGCTACCATCACCATTTTACAGATGGGACTTGTTCAAGATTACCAGGAAGGCTCTGTCAGATCAAGGTCTATAATCCAAAGTTTCCAAGAGACTAGGTCAGCTCCATAATCACTGGATTCCTCCCAGGAATCCTGAGCACACAGCAATTGGGATGTGACAACAACATACCTCTCATTGCAAGTGGGGCTTGCAGGATCACGTTTACAATGACAGTCCCTCACTAATGAGGTGGCATTGTATTTTTATTATCATCACATATACTCTTACTTCAGGAAAAGATGGGTGAATGAGTGAAGGTAAGACCACTGAAATGTAACAGGAGAACCAAACCAACATTTTATTTTTACCAGTTATAATTTTACAGTTACGCTCCTTGGAATGAGTGTTGGTCATATGTTCAGAGAAGGATGTGCATAGAGAGTTTGTGTGGGTTTTTTTAAAAAAAATTTATAGGGTTTTAGACAGCGACCCAGTGAGATGAATGGGTGTCTGGGAGTGTCCAGTGGATCCTGTGGTAGAATGCATTGTCACATGCGAGGGGCAAAGAACCCCTCCTCCCACAAATCAGCTGTATTTGGTCTAGCTGGCTTTAATCAACCAGTGTCCCACAGAATAACCAAGGCATTCTGTTGACAATAAATTGACAAAATGCAGCACCTTTGTCAGCAGTCTTTTCCTACTCCCCACAAGGCGTAATGCTTCTGTTGACAGAGAGCTGTAAACAGAAAGCTAGCCTGGACATTCCGAGGGGCCCTCTGTCAACAGACAGGGCTTCCAGGACACTGGGTAGCCCTGTCTGTTGTGATTCTGGTCGGCCATTTTGTTGAGAGAGTGGCTGGGCAGTCCAGAGGCTCTCTGTCAACAGAGTGGATCGCTCTTGTGAGCCGCATGGCAATTTGGCTGCAATCTGGTGACAGAAGTTTTGTTGGAAGATATTTTCTGACCAAAAACCTCTGTTGACAAATCACTATAACCTGTACATAGTCTCAATGTATAGAATGAAGTAATGTTTTACATTCATCTGACAAAGTGGGTATACCCACAAAAGCTTATTCTTCAAAAAATCTGTTAGTCTATAAGGTGTCACAGGACTTGCTCCTTTTGTGGTATTTTGGAAGATCAGCTGTTCCTATATGAATGATCTACACAGAGATAACTATTTGCTGAAGGGAGCTCAGGGGCAGGGAAAATGCAATATAATTGATAGTGATGTAATGGCAATTATAATTATAGTTATTACATATAAAAGATGAATGGCATTTGTTTTGCTTTCGTGGGGGCAAAGATCAAATTAGAGAGTAACTTATGTTCTTTCTGAAAACTGCAAAAAGTTTTGGAATAACCTTACCCGATCCCATAATAGGGACATGTTTCCCTAATTATATGCAGTAAATGCTCATTAGTAGCAACGTATCAGTTCCTTTTTGCTATATTCTGCCTAAGCAGCTGATTGTCAACAATTCACTGTAGGGAAGGTGTTCTCATGGGAAAAGTTGCATGTAAGTAATGGTTGTTTTTACAAGGTGTTGCTGCAAACAAGTGTCTCCTTTATATGAAACTTTTTAAAAAAACAGGCGTAGGACCATTCTTAATGCTATTATAGTCTCATGGTCTTAATTTACCATTCACTTACACTAAATTTAGAAGAAGTGCATTGTCAATGTTATATGTGAACCAAGAGGTAACACACTTGAAACATTGTCTGTTCTGTAAACATCTTGTGTAGTAACTTATTACTCGTGATAACAGGACAGCAGCCTATACCGACAGTGAAGTTCAGTAAGTGGCTCATTTTATAATTATGTTCACTGGTAAGCAGTAGTAAAGGAAATGAGAACAGCTGGCAAGCTGGAATCTCATGTGAAAGGGAGCTAGCAAACAGAATGCTGACTTAATAGCACATTCATTGTATAATTAAATCTTTGTGTTATCTACCTATAAAATATAGAGATGTTTGTGTTATCAAGGGGGAAGGAAATTAAACATTTAAGAGGAAATGATAGTGAAGACAAACAGATGGGTCTGCCAAGGTTTGGCATTCCTGGAGCACTGACACGCATTATGTGATGGGATATGACTAGGTTTGTTAAAAAGAGACTTGTTTAACCTGTGATTCTTGTTCCCTCTGCTCCAGACTGTGACAGCAACCTCTGCAAAAGCAAAATAAGCCTATGCCATTTTGACCACAATAGAAATAAGATTAAAAACCAAACCTTCTTTCCACACATCACGTACAACTGAGCTATGATGCAGTCTTACCTGAAGTTTTGCTCTGTTCATTTTCTGCAATATGCAAAAGAAAAATAAACAGCTGACAAAGCCTGAAGAAGAGGAAGGGTAGTGAGGGTAAGGGGTAGATTAATCCCATACTAAATATTTGTGCCTAATAATAAGAAAGAGGATTATTACCACTGCTGCCCTTCTGCATGTGAACTATGCCTCAGTTCATGCTGTTTGTGTTGTCCTCGTTGTTTCTTTCTTCCACAAAAATAAATTGTCCAGGCCTTCTCTTGATCGTCTCTGTGGTCTGGAAATTTTTCCTAAGCTAGTGTCTTGGAACGTCTCTCCCCTTTTCAAGTCCCTTCTCAAAACATATCTCTTTCAGTGACTTTTCAAACAATAACAAAAAGTCCTGTGACACCTTATAGACTAACAGATATTTTGGAGCATAAGCTTTCATGGGCAAACACCTGCCCATGAAAGCTTATGCTCCAAAATATGTTAGTCTATCAGGTGCCACGGGACTTGTTGTTTTTGAAGATACTGACAAACTTGGCTACCTCTCTGATACTTTTCCAACAATTAATCACTGTTCCTACTGCCCTCAAAATTCAAAGAGGGGACCATGGGAGAATTGAGGTCCATGGTTTGTTAAAGTTACTTTTCATTATTCTGGCATTCTTATAGCCTGCTTAATGAGGAAGCAGAGGATAGCTGCCAATACAACGGGATTTTCTGGAAGTGTAGGGCCACCACATTGTAACACCTTCTACCAGGTTCACATGAGGACCATTAATTGAGGTAAAGGTGCTATGACTGGAGCATCTATTCCTTGGCAACCTCTACCTGACACAATGGCTCTTGGGTTCATAAGCACGTAGGCATAAAACAGCACAGTTTTGAGGATGCACAACTTGTGGTGGTATTCACCGTCCCCAGAACTGGAGAGCAACAAAACGTTATTTTTTGAGGATTGGGAATAAATATGTTTAGATGCCATTTTTCTTCATGATGTGTGGCTTGAGTGCCACCCAGAATTTTGCCCCAGTGACCAATGGGTGGAGATTTAAGTTGGAACCTTGGATCTTTCTGTAGACGTGGCACTAATTAGGCAATGATGTTTTCCCCCCATTTAGACAATGGGGACTGTCATCCAATTTCTGATGTCTGTCCTGCATAATATGAAATAGCTGCTGCTTTCTTTTTCTATTTCTGTGAATAGTCACAGAGAAGTAGCTGTGTTAGTCTTTATCGTCACAAAACAAAAAAGCAGTCATGTAGCACTTTAAAGGCTAACAAAATAATTTATTAGGTGATGCTTTTTTGTTTCCTAAGAAGCGAGGAACCCATACCTACAACTTACATTTAATATGATCACTCCCATCCCTCATCCTCCAAAAAATTAAAAAGCATAATAGTAAAATGAAGTGAGTGCTTTTTTCCCCTCTTTGCAATTTTTTGTAGTGGAGGCTCTATCTCAAAATAAAGCGCTTATAAAGTGTGGTGATCTCTCCCTTCAGTCTGATGTTTAATTTTTATTTAAGATGCTCCGTTTCAGGGAAACAAAAGTGGTTTTGTAGGAAGAAATCGAAACTCGGAATATAGTACTTTTTATATAAAATAAATCATAAAAAATATCGTGGGAAACAGCCCTCATTCAGACCAGAATCATCCTTTTTAGGGGTCTTGATCAAAACCATTCCGATCACTGTAGGTTTTGTGATTTTCAGAGTCAATGTCATCTGGTAAATTTGTATCTAAAAGAAGACACCTTCTTTCACTGTATATATGCTGACTGGGACTGGAATTTTACATTCCATGACTGACATTGTCCTCCAGATTTGCTGGAAGCAAAACTGCAAAAGGGGAAAAAAATAGTTCAGCCTCTGAATGTCAATAAAATATCAAATATTTTCAAATGACTGTACAAAGCTTTTCTGCTGGAGCAGAGAATTTGGTCCAGATGGTCAAAAACTGAGTTCTATCTTTGGGTCTCTATTTCTTGTCAAATGGTCTAAGTGTGCTAAAGCATTGAGAGTAGCTGTAGGTTTTTCTAAACACCAAAGAGCTGCTGACTATCTGGGTCACTTCTAGCGTGTCTTTAATAAAGCACTTACCTCTTCTGGAAACCCACATGCCATTTTGCTCCTTATCTCTGCTTGTGCCATTAACAAAGGTTTGCTTTAGTTGTGTGTCCTCATTGCCCTTTCAACACAAAGGGAAACTAAATGTGCTCAGTACCTCTCAGGCTCAGGCCCTTATGGTAAACAAATGACCACATAGTCTGGATTAAAAAAAGGGACTCGTTAACTTCCTAGTATGCTTCTTTTTCCATTAAATATTGATCGAATTCAAAACATCAATTTTACGTAGAAACACCAATAATTACTCTGCTTATGTGCCATCCTGGCTTAAAAGTCCAAAGAGATAAAATTATATGCTATCTCACTTTTTCATCTGTGTTCATCAATCTGTTTTCTTTATATATGTTCATTTTGCAAATGCAAGGAACATTTTGTAGGTCTTAACATCAATTATCATGGCAGAGAATAGGAATGAATCACCCCACCAGGGGGAGAAAAGCTTTGCCCTTGATCTTACAGCTTTCAATGTGAACAAATGTCTTACATTGTAAACATGATAATGGGGACAAAAAACAAACACTTGTTTGGCAGTGAGTGCTTGCTTTTCTTTTAATCTCTGGTGAATGCACTTAATTTTGGAGCATATTGTGAAGATAATGAATTTATCCATGCTGAATACAGATCAACTAAATGTAAAATCTTTGGTTATAAATTGTTTTTAGTAAAGAGGCAAGAAAACAACCCTGTATTTATCTAGTCTTGTTATTCTGCTGCTATGTGGTCTGGTAATATGTAAAAAGAGTTTTGAATCTAATCATAGCAAAGTAAACTCTGTTGAAATTCTGAAGGACTACCTTAATCATGCAAGGATATTACTTTCACTGGTCATTTCAGGAACCTCTGAAAAGATTGTGATAAATCTGGCAAATCTCTGCGCTGAAAATGTTAAAGAAAAGCCACTGTACACTTTGTATTCTGTGTTGTAAGTGAAATAGTCTATGATTGTTTGATCAAAACTAAAATCTAGTTAATTTATTTTGCCTTAAACTTGTGAGTTCACTTAAATTAATTGACAGCTCTAATAGATTATATGAAACAATGTAGTTTTACATGGGTTCTCAGATCTTCCTAGCCAGAGGCTTCAGGCAATTAAATTAGCCAGAGAAAGAAACTAGCCACGTCCTTTTAAATAGTATTAACCATATATCTTCACATGCAATTCTTTAGCATCAAAACAGGAAAGGAAAATTGAATACAAAGTCAGTTTTATTCCCTGGCTAACAAACTTCTGGCTTTCTCACTTAGTCAATCTGTCAGTCAGGAATTCAGGAATTTATTCTGAGATTCATATTGGGTCAAATATAATAATATTTATTAATGGGTTTTAAAGCGTCCTACAATTGTCTAAGTCTGATTATATTCTGGAATGAAATACACACATGGGGGTTCATGAATGCCAACATTTTTTCTTCTCTTTATTGTTCATATTCACTCTATCCTTTCTTCTCCACCTTAAATGGCTTCCTTCTGTAGTTCACATTTTCCCTCTGAAAATCCAAGACTAAATGATATTTTTCCACACATGACCCCTTTTAATAAGACAGTCTTCCAGTAATGGTGAAGAAACAATACCACATGACTAGGTAACAAATCAAACAGCTTTGTAAATTTATTGCACATTGTAAGAAGCAATAATAGGGTAAGGGCTGATGTCATAACAATTATGAGTAGTGAATAAATTCTAGGACACATGCTTTGTACAGATGTTTTGTGAACAGCTAAAATGGCCCAGATTTGTTGGCTACAGAGTTTATAAATAATTCAGCCTGTCACTTCAGTGGCTTCCATTTATCTTCAGATTTCAGAACTCTGTCAGATATTGTAATATTCAAAAGACCACTGGCAAACTTAGACAAACTTGGTATTTTATTTAGACTCCATTGAAAAATCGTATACAGATCTTCTGTAACTGCATTGCCACTACTTAAATTATTTCGTAAGTACTGTCTCCACCAGTCTGCTTCCTCAGCCTTGATTTCTTTCAGGGATGCTATAATCTAGAATTTGTGAAATCATCATTAATTAGCAAGAAAATGATTGTGGTGGCTTTAACACAGGATTTTGCAGTCATGAAGGACCTCAACTTGTAAATGTATTTATATGTTTCTCCTCAGTGTGACAACACCTAAAAGTCAGAGTATTGAAGTTATATAAAAGTTGTTACGTTACTGATTCCCATTACCTAAGGCTCCCATGTATGTCTCCGTGACTTTTGCAAATGGCTCCTATTCATCTAATTCATGTGTGGCCAAGGTATTTGGACAGCAGATAAATCCCTAACTGGATTTTCAGAAGAGCCTATTTAAAAATCCCACAAGGTGCCTATCTTTATTTTTGTGCCTAAATACTTTGGAAAATGTGACTTTTTTGCTCTTTCTGTGTTGATCAGACTAACACCTGCCTGACTAAAAACATCTCTGCAATTTTTTCCCCCTGCTCACTGTGACCTGTGATGTGATGTGATAGTATTGCTGTTTTCTGGCAAAACCACTGTTCTAAATGTGAGTTAAGCTGGTTCTTGTGATGGTTGTTCCCAAACCAAAAAGCAATTTACTATATGCTGCTGGATAAGAGCTCTTGTCAGCAGCAGCCAGTCTTCAAAACACCATTGTATTGGCAATTTATAGTTGCATCTCTACTTTGGAAATTTTCCCATAGGGATATTGTCTTCCAGCAAGGATGTGTGGGTATTTTGGTATTATTTTATTCACAGAAAAGATACTACACTGGATTTGACTTATTTTTTATTCATTTAATTTACAACATGCATGATTCTAAACACTCAGTGCACTGATTAGCAGTCTCCCATTTGATGGTGGAATGTGGAGATGTTTTTCTCAATGTTAACATTCCACTGGAATATCAGCAATTTACAAATTATTCTGTCTATATACTCAGTTCAATGTTCCTGCTGCAATACATTTTCGTCTAATAATTAAGGATATGAAGAAGGGGATACTCCTTGGTGTTTAGGTGGCTGGTAGTTTCATACTATCCTTCTCTTCAGGATACGGTGTGTACAGTAGCTATATAATTATTAGTTTTACTTTCTATGGATATCACATTTACATTTCTGAGGCTGTGTAGATAGCTGACATTTTGCTTTCAGTTTTAGTACAGTGTGTTTTAAAGGGGAAATACACTGTGCTCCTCACTTTCCTATTTTATGGTTTTCTCTTAATCTACAGGCATGTGGACAAAAATGTATTTGCTTATCATATGGCATGGTGAAATCTTAGCTTGCTGGCTGCCTGTACCTCAGGCATCTGTTTATGAATGTCTGTAGCTTGCGATTTGAAGACTTTTTGATATGTCAGGTCTCATATCCTTACAAGAGCACAAAGTAGGGGGAAAACAATTAATGGCATAGTGCCAAATGGTAAATTTTACCCTAAATAAAGATCAAATAGTTCTCCAAGCATATGTGGTAACTGTATACCCCAGCCTAATGCTTGACATCTATCCAGTGGTATTCTGGGGATCCAATTAATAAAAGAATTGATTATATATTCCACTGATCAATATTCCTGGGCATATAAAGAAACCCAACAATAGAAAACCACTGACATGTTTGAATGCATGGCTTATGAAAATTCGGGATAGGTGTGTGAGGGTCAAAATTTACAAGAAAGGGATAAATGTTTCTATGTAAATGACAAAGGAATCCAAAGATGTATATTTGTTATATTCACTGAACAAAAGTCAGCTATTGTATATGCAGGAAGGGGATGTGTTTTTATAAGAAGTCCTTGTCCAGCTGTAGTAGTAGATGATAAAGAACTGTATTTTATTACTCATTTAGGTAACAGATGTTTTTGCAACATTACAAAGACTAAGAGATGTGATTTTGAATATCATGTACCTGTATTGGACCTGGAAGGGTCACCCAAACTGGACAGGTCAAAGGGTAGAGACCAGAAAAATTTGGATCATCTCTTCCTGAGGTAAAAGGGTTGGGCTTAGGGTTAACAAACCTGCTCATAAAAGAGCAAAAATTACAGAAACATCTACAAAAAAAACCAACAACTACCTCTACTACTAATGGAGGAATTATAGATTCTGCTTCTTCTCTTCCCTCAGGTTCCTTCTAATTTTTGTTTTATTTATAGAAATAATCCAGCTCCTCTCTCAACCTATCAGCTTTTGTGTGTGATAAAAGGCCTTAAGAATCCAAACTAAAAGCAAAATTAAAATTAGTGTTTTGTAGGAAATGGAGTGCTGCAGATGACCTGGGATGGATTAAAAGATCAGGTGTGAGGAAGGTGGAAGCAGTTGTTTTTGTTACAGTATTTGTTTCATTTATAAGTTTCAACTTAAGGCTCCAGGGAGAAAGCCCTGGGAACCCAGAATTGTGGATGTCAAAAGGAGTCCTGAAGAGGATATGGAGAACGTGATACTTATCCAGCTGTTGGGATGAAGATTAATATTATATGGGATTCTGTCCCTTTGGGACACAAACACCACAAAATAGGAGAGATCTTACTGACATGATTGTGGGGGTTGAGTTTTGAGAACTCGCAGACCAGTCTTGCACCAGAGTGTTTGTTGGCAGAGGACATTAAGAAGGAAAGCCTGCTTCACTGAACCCACAAGGGGGTCACCACTAGGGAGTGTATCCTTCTCACATGTGAGTACAATGGTTCTTTGAGCTTGTTTTCTCTTCATTCCACATTATTTTCCAAAAGCATAGAAAAAACAAGAGATGTTTCATTTCAAAAGCGTGTGTGTGTGTGTGTGTGTGTGTGTGTGTGTGTGTGTGTGTGTGTGTGTGTGTGTGTGTGTGTGTGTGTGTGTAATATTACATTTTACATTGGCTTCAACTGACATCTAATACTGCAAGTTCCTATTTCCTGAGTTTAAGCTTGAGCAAACTGGTCATATTGAAAATTTTGAGTGAGTAATCTCTGCAGTAATAACACTATACAACTGTAAATAAGGGCCAGCCAGCATGTCCATTAAATATCTCCTTATTTTCAGGGATTTATAACCCCACTATGAAACTTCTTTAATTGGATGGAATTAAAAGTTGGTTAACAATTTTATCTGATTAGCGCTGACTTTCAGAAATCTAAGAAAATATAACTGATGTTTATTACAAGCAGCTTCTTTGGGGAATGAGCATTTAGACTTTCCAACTACAGAATTAAAAAGTATGTCCAATCTAAATCTCAGAATGTGCAATATGTCAGAAAACCTGCCATAAACCAATTTATTATAGAGCTAGTGTTGCCTGAAATAGGATGAAATGGCAGCTAGTACAGGATTTTTAATCATCTTCCACTTCTGAATTGATCTCTTCTACTCTAAGTATATGGCAGGTGAGGAAGGGAGATGGAGGATGGTGTGTGTATTGAACCACTTAGAGAAGAGACCATGAAAGAGTTTAAAGGAGAACTAGAATCTGTGGAGGAGAGGGAAACTGCTTCAATTAGTTCTTGTCTTGCTGAAGTTTCCACCTGTCTAGTCTTTGGGTTTTAGCAAATGTTACGTGTTTAGCTCTTTTTGGGGGTAATTTTGAGTTTCTAGCATCAGTCAAAAGTAATTCTATTGACTCACTCCAAAGGATAACTTGGTAGTATTCCATGGCTGATGCGGGTGGGGCTTTAGTTGAGACTGACGAGGAGATAGATACCCCTGATGCTCTTGATGTCAAGAGGATGGGAACTTATCACTGTGTATTCCTTTCCATTCTAGAAGGAAGGAATTAGACTAGAAGAACTTCAACCACACCCCTTCATGGCAAGGTTCTACTGGACTTCTATTAATCCTCATCTCTACTCTCAGGAGGGTGCATTGTTTATGCTGGCACTATGGCAGAGCACTTAGGTTGCCTCTGTGTTTTGTTTGCACTTGTTCCCCATATCTATTTAATTGGTTTGGCTTGTTTATGGGCACTAGCTTTCTGGAATGTGTGCTGAGCCTCCTTGACTGCTTTGTTTCCTTTGTTGCTGGTTTCCTGTTCAAACTAGGGAAGAATTTTTTCCCCCACAGTGGACAGTCACAAATACAGGTTTTTAGCTTTCTCTAAAGCAACTTGAAGATTTGATATGAGCTATACTGCTATATTGTCACATTATGGGTGCATCTACACTAGGGACTAACTTCAAAGTTAGGGGCTACTTTGAAGTAGCCTGTGGAACGTCTGCACACATTTTCCCTTACTTCAGAGTTAACTTTGAAGTTAACTTCTAAGTAAGGGAGCCTAACTTCGAAGTCCTTACTCCATTGCCAGGAATGGAGTAGTGCCCTACTTCAAAGTTAACTTCCCATCAGTTTAACTTTGAAGTATGGTGTGTGTAGATGCTCAACTTTGAGGTCTGCAACTTCAAAGTTATTTTGGTAGTGTAGACATGGCCAATGAGTATTTAGGAGGAAAGTGTCAGTGTGTCACCAAACTCTAGTACAGAAGACATATTTTTGGGACCTCCTGCAGAGCATGGTGTTGACTTCAAGGGTTGGTACAGACCAGTGTTCCTTGTAAGATGAGTGCTTGGGCAGCCACCCAGGAGAGATTCAGGTGCTGCCCAGTTGATTAGCAGAGCCGCCACAGATATCCACAGTAGGCAGCAGCTGTTTCCATAGAGTGTGCATATCTGTACATGCCTTGTTGCACATAACATTTATTCTGCCATGGACAGAAAAAAAGTAGAGGGAACCCTGGTACAGGCTGAAGCATCTTCTACAAGGTAAGAGTAGCTGAGGGCTCTAGCAATTGTCTGAGTTTCAAGGAGTGGAGCGGTAGGGCTATTTCCCTTGGTTTGGTGGTTTTATGTGATAGAGGATGCATAATCCTTGGACTGGGACACTGCTAGGTAGTCAGGCTCATGCTCTAACCTCTTACAATTATTGCTGCTTACTTAAGCAATTAAAGTTGTGACTGGCCTTTAAACGATACCAAATGTGTGCTATATCTTAGTCACTGGAGGCGGCCATCTCAAATAACACAGCCCATCACTGCCACATGATATTGCAAGGATGAGATTTTGAGCAAAATTTGCAGTTTCCATTCAGTAATCTTAAAACTATTTAAAACAGCAGTTTTTTCAAATTACAGGTGCTCTGCTTTGGGGGAAGAATATAACATCCATCGAGCACAGTGCTGTAAAGACCAGCTCACAAGTATACTCGTGATAATATAGAGAATTCTCCTGAATGTTATCCCTTTTATTTTCATGCCACAAAAATAAAGGACAAGTCTTAAATCTAACAGAACTGTAATATAAAATTTAAGTAATGTTATTTTTATTTTGGCTGAGTTCTCTGTAGAATTTTTGAGATATGAAACTAGCCAAAGCCTGGAGTGTATGAAGTACACAGCATTCAGAAGATTCCCTTTATGTCTCTTGCAGCCACTGAAACAAAAATACTTCCTAATTCCTTTCAGTTGCTGTCTCTATAATATGATTTCTGAGATACCTTACGTGTGTACGGTGCAATATGACTCTTGGAAGGTCATTAGAATCTCAGGAATTGTAACATGGAAAGAGAAGTAATGACTATTTTTCAGGAAGATGTATTTCTTTTGAATTATTTTAAACTTCAACAAAGACAAGAGCAGGAAAAAAGAGAAAAGAATTTTATTTAAAATTATTTCTCCTCCCTCCTAGAAGTAATATAATGGGAGTCGTGTATGTTTGTGTGTGTGTGTGAGAGAGAGAGAGAGAGAGAGAGAGAGAGAGAGAGAGGACAGGGCAGGGTGGAGGGGTGGGAAATAATAGCCAAATAATTTTGATTCATGCCAAGATTATTTTTGCTGCCATGGGTAGCGTGATTGTTCTCATACAATAATCTGTGTTTTGAGTCAGTATATTTAACACCTATTACTAGATAGCTACCCTGTCATCCAGTGTTATTTACTATTATAATAATTTTTGTTCAGCTTGAAAGAATTGGGAGAAGAACTATGTGGAGCAGGGGAAGGAAGAAAGATTTGGAATTATCCAAACAAAATGATGCAGGTAAAACTGGCACTCCTGTGTCTGTCTCAGAGAAAAGATATACAAAGAAATCTTGTTTCTTTCCCTGTAGATGCGGGACTGATCCTAACACTGCGCTATTGAAACTTAAATGTTGGACTTTCATACATCCATTTGTACACTTATTAGGTATTATCTCAGGTACAGGTAGAACCTCTTTAATCTGTCACTCTCTCCTCCAGAAACATGGGTAATCTGTCATGATTTTAGTTAGCTGGACAATTCCTTATGGGTATGGTCAAGTTTCCTGTGGTTCCATAAGTTTTCTTTGCTGCGACCAGTCATGGATCTCAGTGATCCATGCTGTTATTTAGCTCTAATTTATCCCTTAAATGTTTTCCAAGAGCCCAGTAAGCAGTGGAAGTGTTGGCAATGTGCTAGGCAATATTGACCGCCCCCCACATGGTCAGGAAAATTCTCTCATCTGACACCAGTCTGGTCCCAAGGTTGCTCCACAACAGAGATTCAACCTGTATTAAGTTCCCATAGACACTTAATTATCTAACTATCTTGGAAGACACTGGAAACACCAGGAGTCTGGAGTTCACTGGATAGAGGAAAAAATCAACTAGGGTTCAATCCCATGCATTGAAATTTCTTTGCATACAAATATTTCTGCTCCTTGTCAAACGGCTGGCATGGGGAAATCCAGCCAGTGCTGCAACTTCCCTTTATTTTTCTCCACTGTGGGATAGCAGCTTCACTTAACTGGACTCCAGATGGTTGAGGATCTACAGCATCAAAAACCATCTTTGTCTTAAAATAATTACTCAGTTTTAACAGTACTGATGCTTGAAAAGGTGCCTTATTCCCTTGCTTGGGCCATCAGGATTGCAGGCAGCAGTCTATGGCTCGTGGATGTGGGGCTTTTTTTGGAAAGATGGGGCATGGCAAGGAAGGAAGCATGCAAGTCAAAGCAGTGAGTGGCTAGAGAACAGCTTGATAGCATCCAGGGGTGTGTCTGACATGGAGTACTTCTTCCTGCAGAGTGGGGTGAGGGGCAGGCCAGCTGACAGGTATGGCAAGGGGTATAACTTCACAGGGACCTGGTGTTTCAAGGGGGCCCAGAGGTCCCAGTGACGGTGGGTATGAGCCCTTGGCCCCTTTGAATTGCCATAGGAGTGTCACTCTGCCCCTCTGCATGGCTTCTAAGGTGCTACTTTCAGCAGTAGTGCAAGCTGAAGTGCATGCTGTTGTGGCTTCAGAGCTCCAGTACCTAAACAAGCTATACTAAAGCTAGCTCAGATATGTCTGTGTGATGCTGGCTGAACCCAGTTGTCTGCAGGTGGAATTAAACCTGTGACCTCTGGAGCTTAGTGTATAAGCTTCTACCACACATGCTAAAAGCCTGCTGGTTATTTGCTAAGACTGTAGAGCAGATGGGACAGCACACCACTCTCAGAAGTTGTGTGGCTACATCTGTTCAAACTGCAAACATACCATGTGATTGCAGTCTAGTCCTTATAGGCATTAAAGGCAAAAAGGTAGCAGTGTTAACTGGTCCTTCTTCATGAAGTCTATCAGTTCTGATACAAAATAGCTTACCTGGAAGAAGCAGTATGGTGAGGTGCTGCTACTAAAAGGACCTTACATCGGCTGTGTCTACACTACAAAAATAACTTCAAAGTACAACTTCGAAGTAACAGACTTCAAAGTTGAGCATCTACACACTTAAACTTCAAAGTAGGACACTACTCCATTCCCGGGAATGGAGTAAGGACTTCAAAGTTGGGCTCCCTTACTTCGAAGTTAACTTTGAAGTAAGGGAAAATACATGCAGACTCTCTGCAGGTTACTTCAAAGTTAGTTCCTAGTGTAGACACACCCATATAGGCCATAACCCAGTAACTCCACTGAAGTTAATTGACCTGATTCTAATCTTAGACTTGTGCAGTTCTGACATCATTGGAGTTATTGCTGGATTAGGGATCCTCACCTGAATAAAGATTGTTGGGACTGAGATTTGGTGTCAGATTTTGAGAGAGGCATAAAGTCTCTTCACCTACCCTTAGTATGTACCTAATTCATCCATCTACTTCAGTACCCTAGGGACCACTACAGTGATCAACTTCTTTAAGTGTTGATACGTGACTTTGAGGCTCAGAGTTCAAATTAGCTACAGCTAAGTATTCGAAGTTCAGCAGTTTACCCTTAGCTAATACAAAGATCCAAGCTGTTTGAGTAGGTACAGTTGGGCAGGAAATCTTACAGTTTCAGAACTAATTTGCTCGTTTTAGAAAGACTCCAGAACTGCAAAGTGAGGCAAATGCAACAGTTATGGAATACAAAGGGGTATTTTTATTTAATTTGTACTGGATAACCTCTTTGCAATGTAAGCCGTGGTTCTGTGTATGTTCCTGCCTCTTCCCTCCCCGCAACCCAGTTCCCTCAGCTCTTTTTTTCTCCAGCTAGCTTCCTTTTTAAGTCTCCTTTGAACTCAGCAACACTGTCTTCAAAAGAGGAAAGTGATGGCAAGTACTGCTGGACTCAGATCATGTTCCTCATTTGCAGTTCTGCCCACAGTGTGAAATTAACTACTGTAAGTCTGCAAGCATAGTCAGTTTTACACTACATTCGGTCCCCTAGGGAAAACTCAGCTCTTTGGGGTTTCAACAGAAGTAACAAAATAACAAGAAATATCCTACACCCGAGGGTTTTTTGCAGGGTAGCTTGGTATATTGTGCATCAAAAACCCCTTCCAGCCAGACTGAAGGGTGCTTGTACAAGCAGCGATAAAATGCTGTAACTGTAAGGGCACTAGCTTATTTGAAGAATTAAGCTCTTTTGTGTGTCAGAATTTCATTTCCTATTAAGGTTTTATTATAGTGCATGATTGAGATATTTTTCTTGTCGAAACTAAGATACAAAATCATATCAGAGTGTGGTGTTAAACAGTTTTAGTCTAGTAGGACCTTGTAGCCTACTGTCTGCACTTAAGACGTTGCAGGATATGTGTCTAGGAAAAAAGAGTGCTGCCTGGTGGATAGAGCGATAGCAGAGTTGTGGTGCCAGGATTCTATTCATTTTGTTACCTTTTAGTCTATATAATGTTAATTATATACCAGTGGGTTCAGCTCTGCCTGCTATACTCTCAAGTTCAACAGATGTCTTAGAGGGGTGGTTGTGTTAGTATCTGCAAAAGCAATAAGGAGTCCTATGGCAACTTGAAGACTAAGGGTGTGTCTACACATGCACAGTATGTCGAAAAGACCGTCCCTCTTTCGAAAGAATGAAGGGAGCATCTACACGTGCCATACTCTCTTTCGATTTGAAATGGAAGGAACGCAGCCCAGACATTGAAAGCTGGACCCCGATTCTGTATGGGAAAAGTGCCATCCGTCCAAAACAATGTTGAAATAAGGCATGTGTAGACACACCATGGCCTGCTTTTCGAAAGAGGAGGCCTCCACGATGGCACCCAGCCTAAGCGTGGAGACGCCCTGCCCCACCAAGCGAAGCTCTATTGACTCGTGTTTCCGGCTGCTATTAAATCCCCAGGAACCCAGAAACCCCATGGCAGGAAGCTGAGAGCAGGCAAGCTGCAAAAGTACAAGCCCCAGGCAGAATGCCCTCTCAGCCCCCCCCAACAACAGCGACAGGCACATGGCCAGCACACAGCAGTCTCCCAAGCCTCAGGGCCCCCCCTCAGAGCCCCTACAGGGCTACCAGGTGTCTGTCCCTGAAAAAAAGAAGAGGGGCCCCTCCTGGATGGACCGCGAACTCAGAGACCTCCTGAGCCTTTGAAGAGAAGAGGAAGTCCTTGGGAGATGGGGGTAAGCAGTGCCCACAATGTCTGCATCCAGTGTGAGGAGCAGGGTGTCTTCAGCCATGGTGTTGCTGCACTGGGGTCCTGCATTGCTCCTGGCAGCTCAGCAGGCCTCGGCTAGTGCAGGGCTGGGGAACTGAAGGGGAGCCCTTTAAGGCGGCAGCTGGCTGCAGGCCCCCAAAAGGGCTTGGTGGCCATGCGACCCTGTCCGCAACATCACTGCCTCCCTCCTTTCAAAAGAGCGCTCGTACACTTGTGGACACTCTTTCGAAATAATGTGATGGGGTCTTCAAAAGAGTGGGCTGGAACTGCAATCCGCCTTTGCTGTGTGGGCGTGTTCTTTCAAAAGACAGTATATTGATTTCTGAATTTCGATTTAGCTCTTTCGATGGTGGGCTCCCGTGTAGACACAGCCTAACTGATTTACTTGGGTATAAAACCCATGGAAGCTTATGCCCAAATAAATCTTTTAGTCTCTATGGTACCACAGGACTCCTCATTGTAAGTTCAACAGAGAAATCTGTTTGTTGTAGATCTAGAGCCCATGCGAACACAGGGAATAAAGAGTGCACCCAACCACAAAAAAGCAGATCAAAAGATCAATCCACTCTTTTGATAGGGAGCATCCACACAGCCCCCACTCTTTCAAAGAAATGGGACAGGGATTGAAAAATCTGGCACCATGAGGACTGCTCTTTTGAAGAAAGGACCAACAAAGTGTTTACACATTTTTTTTTTTCCAAAGAAGTTTTCAAAAGGAATGCTCTTCCTGATCCATGAGTAGAAAAGGGCTTTTGGAAGAAGATCTGCATTCTTTTGATTTCGGATTGAAAGAGTGCATTTTGTGTGTGGACGCTCCATGTGTTCTTTCGAAAAAGGGCTTGATTTTCTGAAAGACCTTTCTAGTGACACTGCTGCCTATGTGAACACATGCACATACTGTATAACCTGGTCCAAGGAGGAAAAAAGGTACTTATGAGATGGCACTTCTGATATGGTTTGAAAACTCATGCTAGTACAGGCTCACTGTTTGGATGTGTGTGGTGATAAGGGCTAATTAGAGTGTGCCTAGCACTGGTGTGAAGGGGTGCATAAGGAAAATGACATATTACCCTCTTAGCCAAAACCATTCACACACTGTATAGGCAGCCAGAATTAGAAGTGTATTGTTTCTTCTCCATAACCACAGGTTAATTATAGAAGTAGAACTACTATATTTCTGTGGGCAAGCTGCCAGAGGGCAACATCTTTATTATCATAAGGGTGATCATCCATCCTGTTTTCACTTGGACAGGCCTGTATTTTGGGCAGGCATCCTGCCCTTTCTTAACAAAAAGCAAATTGTCCCATATATTCACTCGTCCTGATGAGCTGCCCTTCTCCCAAGTCAGCATAGCTACAGGTAAAATCAGTCAGGAGGTGGCTGGACAGAACATACAGTATGTACTGACCAGCCAGTACAGGCAGCAAAAGAGGAGGGAGCCAAGGGCCCTGCCATAAAGGTAAGTGCTGAGTTTTCAAGTTAACACAGCGTGGGTTAACAAAGATTTCCCAGCATTGCCTTCAACCACAAGGAATTGAGGGACAGGGTCATATTCAGCCTGTGGCAATACCAAAAAGTGATGCAATTTCCTAAGATGTGGAGAAATTTGCGAAGGTCCAGAGAAGAGCAATAAGAATGATTGAAAGTCTAGAGAACGTGAGCTATGAGGGAAGACTGAAAGAACTGGGCTTGTTTAGTTTAGAAAAGAGAAGACTTAGAGAGGACATGATAGAGGTTTTCAAGTACCTCAAAGAAGATTGCAAGGAGGAAGGAGAAAAATTGTTCTCTTTGGCCTCTGAAGATAGGGTAAGGAGCAATGGACTTAAACTGCAGTAATGGAGGTTTAGATTAGATATTAGGAAAAAATTCCTCACTGTCAGAGTGGTTAAACATTGGAATAAACTGCTGAGGGAGATTGTGGAATCTCCATCACTAGCGATTTTTAAGAGCAGGTTAGACAGACACCTATTGGCGATGGTCTAGATGGCGCTTGGTCCTGCTGAGAGGGCAGGGAACTGGACTTGATGACCTCTTGAGGTCCCTTTCAGTTCCACTGTTCTGTGATTCTATGATTCTAAATCTCAGTCTAGTGGCTTAACCCCAAGGCCATCCTTTTTAATGTCTTTCTCCACACAAATCACTGCGCTAGAGGAGCAAGCCGCAGGAAGCATTCACCTAACATTTTTGTGCCCATGTACAGGGGCCAGCATTTTTTGATCTTTAATTTTTGGAGGAGGCACAAAAATTGGGGATTCAGCACAGACTGTACTGTTAGTTTCTGAAAGACCAAGGGTGAAAGTAGCACTTCTCTTTCTGCTCCCTTTAAAGCTGCAATCTTGCATTAAGGTAGCATATCATTTAATAGCTAATTTTCTTCCCCTATTTGTCCAGTATTCCTGTAGTCTAAACAATATTTCTGAAGGTGGCTTATGGTTGTATTAACATTAGTGTTTTGACAAGCAATTTAGTATGAATAGCTTTTGGAGGCACTATGTCATCAAGATCCTGACCACTTGTGGCCATTTAAACTCCTGTGACACTTTTCACTAGAGTGGGGATGTCAGATGTTTTGTACAGCATGGTAAATCCAATAACCAAAGTGTTAACGCCTTTTGCATTTTGGGTTCAATGAGAGCTATTATTGACTTCAGTGGTCATAGCAGCATATGCTCAAGGTGAGTGCCTGATCAATACAAAGTTATAGATGCTTAAATTCAGTTGTAAACAAGTTTTACCTTTGTTTGAAGTTCTACAGGGAATTCTGCTTGGAGAGAATGTGAGGCAGGGAGTGTACTCTCTGGTATTTATTGATTAGGGGATTCATTTTCTCTAAAAACTGCTCAGATGTATGTTGTATCCCATCACTGAACAAAAGGCACAGAGCCTTGTATTTAATACAAGTGAAACGACTTGTTAAGGAAGTCAGGTTGTGGGATGTTTAATTCTTCCACATGCTACCTACACAAGGGGGAGAGAATTCTGAAGTAAACTTGTGATTTGCTTGTCAGGTCTGAATTACTGAACTCCTCTGACTGACTTAAGCACAGATTATGAAGAGTAACACAGAGGTAGTCATGTTAGTCTGTATTCTAACAAAACAACACCAGTCATGTAGCACTTCAAAGACTAATAAATCATTTTGTTAGTTTTTGCAGATTATGAATTCATATTCACGTCCAGAGACTATGTCTGAGTTTTCTGTCAGGTCCCTCTAAATGTTAAGTGTAAATTTTAATAGGACCCACTACTCTTTTTTTCTTTATCTTGGGAATCCAGTACCAATCTTGATCAAAATACTTTTATTCTTTCGCTATCCCACACACAATCTATTGGCACTTTGATTTTTTAAAAACTAAATAGCACCCCAAAAGATAAACTGTTAGAGCCCCCAGCTGCAATGCACTCTAGCTAGACTAACATCACCACCTAGAGATGTGATATTTTCCATTAATATGAAAGCCAGCACACACCCATCTCTTATTTAAATCTCACAGAACAAATCCAGGGATTGGAACTTGAACAACTGAGATTTTCTGCCTCCTTGTAGGCTCACCTTGGGTATTATATTGACAAAACATTTTTGTTGTACCACAAAACCAGTTGTTTCAGAATGCATAATACTGAGCACATGCAAACTGCAAGCAAAAAAGAAAAAGAAAAAAAGGTCATTGCTGTAGCTCTTAGGTGCACCCCCAATCATTGGTTCATTGAAATGACACAACTCACAAAGATTTCACCTCTACTCCACAATTTTTCCTTTTCTGTGTTCCTCTGCATCTCAGCCCCACGGATTTTGGTAAATTTCTCAGGAAAGTCTGTGAAGAGTCAGCCCCCCAGATTTGGTCTCAATTACCCTGACAGTTCTATCTCCTCTCTACAGAGCTCACAGTTGCTGCCAGTTTTTTACCTTGGGCCTTGATAGAATTACAAGTGCTTTGGTCCAGGACTCCTAGCTTCTGACTAAGGAGGTATTTCTAGGAAAGTCTTCCCTTAATGAAAACTTCCATGCTGGCTTCAAAACAGCGTCTAAACAAATTTTCCAACTTCCTGCACTCTTTCTAGTATACGTCAGCTCTGAAGGAATACATCCCTTACAGCTAATTAGAAATGGGGAGAAACCGTAGGTGTGTCTACTATGTAAATATAGTTTGCTTCTGCTCACTTAGATTTGCTAAATGTTCAGCAGCTGCAGGGGTGCTTTTTAATCATTGTAATCAATTTGGCTGATGTTGGGTCATGAATTGTGTTAATACTAATTGCAATGTCTGTAACTGTTGTTGGAATATAGCCGTGAAGGACTGTGCAATAGCTGGTTCAAATGAGGGGAAAACACTCGATTTAAAGAATGAGACTGTGAGTGAGAGCATATAAAATTGTTTGCTCTTGTTTCCTTAGATTTCCTAGATGTTCAATTGCTGGAGTGGCGTTTTGTACATTATAATCAATTGGGTTGTTGTGCCGTCAAAAATTATCTGAATACTAAATACAGGAATGGTGAAGTATGATTGCTAGTGCTCGCAGTTATTGTGGGAGTACAGAAAAGACAGGTTGTTTACCCCCATTTCAAAATGAAAGAGATACTGTCAGTTTATAGGAGCTCAGATGGACGAGGGTTCCATTGCTAAATCTCTGTGAGGGAGAGCTGGACTGTCAGTCAGCAGGACACATGCTCTCCAGGCATTGGCTGTAAGATGGATTCACCTGTATCTCCCCATCGTCTCAATGGTAGAGCCAAAGCAGGCTCCATAAAGCATTTGCTTTATTACTTTAAATTTACTCCAGTGAATGCTGAAATTTCTTCTGGCTGGACTGTGCTTTGGGCCAAGAGCTGAAATGACAGAAAACTGAAATCACTGGGCTTTTCTCCCAAGATAAATTCACTACAACCAGGTGGGAGTAGAGGGCAGGTGTTCAGTGGAGTGTTTGGTGGAGAGATGCAATGAGAGGCATAATGTGCAGCCAGCAGGGTGGTGGCAGACCGCAGTGATCCAGTGTATAGTGAGTAACTCATGGTGTGAGTAAAATGACTTTTTATGGTGTTTCTCCAAATTAGTGCCAAATTACTTCCCTGCCTTTTATTAAGTTTCTTTTCTATGGCTCAGAAGCTGTGCTTGTGAGCAGGTCAGCATTGCATCTCAGAGGCATGCTGGGGTGATGAGTGAATTTTCCAGGTTCCTAGGTGGAGGCTTGAACCAGTTCTGTGTTGGATGGATAGAGAGGAATCCCCACATACTGTATTGAATGTGGCTCTGGCTACTGCTGGCTGTAGGAGGCAGAAGGGTTACACTAGTATGCTGAAATAGCACCTACCTGTTTGTAACCTTCATGCCTCTAGACTGTCACCTTGTCTGTCTCGGAATACTTCCATATCAACTTAGAGCAAGTAGAAATAGTAACTGTAATTACCACAACAAGACTTTTGACTGAATACCAACAAAAAGAAAATGAAGGGGAAGGGCAGAAAAGGGGATCACATGTACACAACAGTAGGTTCCTGTGGTAGGGCTAAATTTCACAGCTACTTTCTGCTTCTACTTTCACTTATCACATGCAACTGAAACAGAAGGTTATTGGCCACTTCTAGTGTTCAACTGTGTGCTGCTCTGGATGTGCATTCTTAAAATGTTACTTGGGGGGTAAAATGCAGCAGCATTTCAGCAGCAGATGAAATTGTACACGTGTGTATGTCAGTTTTCAGAGTTCTCTGGGACGAAAGGCGCTATTTAAATGTATCAGAGAGGTAGCTGTGTTAGTCTGTAGCTTCAAGAACAAATAGAAGTCTTGAGGCACCTTATAGACTAACAGATATTTTGGAGCATAAGCTTTCATGGGCAAAGACCCGCTTCATCAGATGCATGAGTGGAGGGGTGGTTTCAGAGGGGTATTTAAAGAATGGGGTCCCAGTAAAAGGGAGGGCCAGAGCTGACAAGGTCTATTCAGCAAGATGGAAATGGCCCAGTATCAATAGTATGTGTCAAAAGAGGAAAAAACAAGTTAGATCAGACAGGGGGATGTGAGCCTTTGTCAGAGTCTAATGGGGAGATATTAATGTCCAGGGCAGATAAGCTGGTTTTGTAAGCTGAGAGTCACTCCCAGTCTCTGTTTAATCCTTGGTAAATAGAGTCAAATTTGCAAATAAATTGCAGCTCAGAGATTTCTCTCTCCATTTGATTTTTGAAATTTCTTTGTTTCAGAACTGTCACCCTTAAATCTGCCACTGAGTATCCAGGGAGATTGAAGTGTTCACCTACTGGCTTCTGTACATTACCATTCCTGATGTTTGATTTATGTCCATTTATTCTTTTATGGAGAGACTGTCCAGTTTGGCCAATGTAAATTGCACTGGGGCATTGCTGACACATGATGGCATATATTATATTGTAGATGTGCAGGTAAAGGAGCCCCTGATGGCATAGTTGATGTTAGGTCCTGTGATGATGTCACTGGTGTAGATATGTGAGCAGAGTTGGCAGCGAGGACTGTTGCAGGGGCTGGTTCCAAGTCTAGAGTCACTGGTTTGTAATTCGTAGTGGCTGCAAAGGATTTATTTAAGGTTAGCAGGCTGTCTGTAGACGAGGACAGGTCGGCCTCCCAAGGTCTGTGAGAGTGAAAGATCATTGCTCAGGATGGGTTGCAGATCACTGATGATGCATTGGAGAGGCCTTACTTGGGAGCTGTATGTGATAGCCAGTGGTATTCTATTGCTTTCCTTGCAAGGCCTGTCCCATAGCAGGTGGCTTCTGGGTACACGTCTGGCTCTATCAGTCTGTTTCCTCACTTCCTTAGGTGGGTATTGTAGTTTGAGGAAAGCTTGGTAAAGGTCTTGTAGATGTTTGTCTCTTTCTGATGGATCAGAGCAAATACGGTTGTACCTTAGTGCCTGGCTGTAAACAATGGATCGTGTAGTATGCCCTGGATGGAAGGTGGAGGCATGTAGATAAACATAGTGGTCCGTGGGTTTTCGGTATAGGGTGGTATTTATGTGACCATCACTTATCTGCACAGTTGTGTCCAGGAAGTGAATTTCTTGTGTGAACTGATCCATGCTAAGGTTGATGGTGGGGTGGAAACTGTTGAAATCACGGTGGACCTCTTCTAAAGCCTTCTTCCCATGGGTCCAGATGACAAAGATGTCATCAATGTAGCGCAGGTAGAGGAGGGGTGCTAGGGGACGAGAACTGAGAAAGTGTTCCAGGTCAGCCATAAAAATGTTGGCATACTGTGGGGCCATGCGGATGCCCATAGCAGTGCCACTGATTTGAAGGTATAATTTGTCCCCAGATCTTAAACAGTTGTGGGTGAGGACAAAGTCACAAAGCTCCGCCACCATTTGTGCCTCAGTCTCATCAGGGATAATGTTCCTAACAGCTTGGAGTCCATCTTTATGTGCAGTATTGGTATAAAGAGCTTCTACATACATGGTGGGCAGGATGGTGTTTTCAGGAAGGTCACCAATGGATTGTAGTTTCCTCAGGAAGTCAGTGGTATCTCGAAGAAAGCTGGGTGTGCTGGTAGCACAGGGTCTAAGTGGAGAGTCCACATATTCAGACAATCCTGTGGTGAGCGTGCCAATGCCTGAGATGATGGGGCGTCCGGGATTTCCAGGTTTATGGATCTTGGGTAGCAGGAAGAATAAACCTGGTTTGGGTTCAAGGGGTGTGTCTATGTAAATCTGTTCCTGTGTTTTGATAGGGAAGGTCTTGAGCAGATGCTGTAGTTTCTTTGTGTATTCTTCAGTGGGATCCTCGGACAGAGGCCTGTAGAATATGGTATTGAAGAGCTGCCTGGGAGCCTCATTTTGGTAGTCTGTCCTATTCATGACAAAATCAACAAAACCAGCTTCTCTGCCCTGGGCGTTAATATCTTCCCATCAGACTCTGACAAAAGCTCACATCCCCCCTGTCTGATCTAACTTGTTTTTTCCTCTTTTGATACATACTATTGATACTGGGCCATTTCCATCTTGCTGAATGGACATTGTCAGCTCTGGCCCTCCCTTTTACTGGGACCCCACTCTTAAATACCCCTCTGAAATCCCCCGCACTCATGCATCTGATGAAGCGGGTCTTTGCCTACGAAAGCTTATGCTCCAAAATATCTGTTAGTCTATAAGGTGCCACAAGACTTCTTGTTCTCAAAGCTATGTAAATGGTAGATTACTTATTTTTTCTTCATACAAAAACCCGATTAAAGTTCAGTCAAACTCTAAAGTAAATGGAATCAAACATAGTGGAAGCTAGAGAAAATTCTTAAGATGTTAAAGAGAGATTTGTTAATAAAACAACTGAAGATTTTACAAGAGACTCCTATAAAAATTAATGGCTATGTCTACACTACAGCTATCTGTCGACAGACGTTACTGTCGGAAGAGATCTGTCGACAGATCACAGCCACACATGAAAGTGGATCTCTGTTAATCCACTCTGTCAACAGAGAGCAGCTGGGCTGCCCAGCCAGTCTTTCAGCAGAACAGAGCCAGAAGCATAGCAGACAGGGCTGCAGAAGCCCTGTCTGTCGACAGAAGGCCCCAAGGAGTGTCCACATGGCTTTTTTGTTGGTAGATTCTGTTGAGAAAGGCATTCTGGCTCATGGGGGAGAGGTAAAAGGCTGTCAACAAAAGCACCACATGCTGATCTACTGTTAACAGGGCACATTTTTAATGTGGATGCTCCGGGATTTTGTTGTCACAACTCTCTAGTTTAGACATAGCTAATGAATGTGGATCAGAGTTGAGTCTGGTGAAAATTAGGCAACAGCTCTGGCTATTGTGTATATACTCTATGAAAATAACATATGCTGTAGGCTAGGAATATTTCAGTATAATAAAAAGAAAAGATACTTATAGATGATACCTTCAGTTAAGTAAATTGGACAAGCTTCTGAGAATTTTACTTCTCATCAGGGTTTTGAAAAGGGAGGAAGAAAATCAGCTCACCGGAATGCAAACTTAAACCAAAGCAGAACAGAGGTCTGAAGGGATCCAGTGAATTTGCTAATGTCACGTACCATATTATATGCATTGTTTGGAGGTTCTCTTGCATGTTTAAAATTAAACCAAGCACAGTATACGTAGAAGACAGAAACCATGAGTGAGTTTTATAGATTTTATTATTCCTCAGTCTTCATTAAAAGCAAATGATTTTGCAATCAATACCTGATTTGTTTTAATGCAAGTAACATTTAGCACATGTGTTGGCGACTGTCTGAAGAATTCCCAGAAGATTCCTAGCAAATGTCAGCTTGCTTCTGAATTGAGCACAGCACTGCCTTCATTTTGCTTTGTTACAATTTGTCATGCTTCATACTTGGCTAAATCTGTCAATTTTCGTTGTCCTCATAGACAACAGCTGTCAGTATGCCATTTATGTCTTCAAAACTCAGGGTGGCAGCATTACCAAAGTTACAGCACTGAAAAAGCAACCTGAGAAACTTGGTGATTTAGATCTGTCTGACTGCTTGTTCTATCATGGTATGAAATAACCCTACCAATCCCCTTAATTGGTCTAGAAAGGGAGCACACAGTGGCTAGCAGCAATCTGACCAACAGTTACTGGGTATAGCTATACTAGAAATGCTATAGTGCAGGGGTGGCCAACCAGTTAGGGACTAAGAGCCATGGGTAGAGTGCAAAGAGCCATGTATAATATATTTATTTTTATTTGTCTGTCTAGATATAATATCTATGTCTACAGCTAGATAAAAATAAATATATAATATGTGGCTCAATGCACTCCCCTCCCCCAGAGTCAGGCACCCCCAGCCCAGCCCTACCACACTCTAGCTTGATGCCGGCAACTCACAGGAGCTGCCGCTGCTGCCACTCGCTCTCCCACCAAGCGCTGGGGCACATGCACATAGCAATGGACAGCACTCCCAGCACACACGTCTGAGAAGGAGCCACATTTAGAGGCTCAAAGAGATACATGTGGCTTGAGAGCCATGGGTTAGCCACCCCTGCTATAGTGGTACAATTGTAGTGCTGCAACTATGCTGAAGATTAAACACTACAGCAATGGAGTTCTTCCATCACTGTCAGGCTGAACTTCTATAACCCAGAACTCTCTTGTCTAGGAACATCTGTAATCTGGCATAATATTAGTTAGGGTTGTTACCATGTTTCCTCTGGTCCCATAAAGTTTGTTTACAGTCATGACTCTGAGTGTTCTGTGCTGTTATAGAGCTATAATTTACCCCCAATGTCTTCTCAATGCCCAGTAAGTAGTGGAAGTGTTTGTAATGCTGCTATACAATATTGACCTCCCATGGTGCAGCAAATTCTCTTGTTTAGCACAGATCAGGTCCTGAGGATACTGGATGAGAGAAATTCAACCTGTATCTACTTCTCCAAAAGGCAGTAGGAAGGTTGACAGAATTCTTCTGCTAATTCAGGGCTATGGTTACATTAGTAAGTTTTGCCACCAAAGCCCAGTTTTGTCAACACAACCGGTGGAATGTTCTCATACAAAATGCATTTTCTCAATAGTTTGTCGACAAAACCCAGCACTTTCACCAGCAGTGTTCTGCCTCTCGGCCATGAGGCATAACGCTGCTGTCAACAGATTCTATCGACAAAAAAGCTGTGTGGATGCTCGGGGAATGCGAAGGGGAGACGGGGCTTCTCTCAACAGACAGGGCATCCAGAACAATAGGCAGCCCTGCAAGCTGTGCTTCCTGGTGCCTGCTTTGTTGAGAGAGCAGCCAGGCAGTCCTGCTGCTCTGTCGACACAGCCCAGCACGCTTACAATTGTCTTTTGTTTGTGGCCATTGTCTGTTAACAGAAGTTTTGTAAGGAAATGTCTTCTGACAGTGACTTCTGTTGACAGAGTGCTGTATTGTAATGGTAACCTAGCAGTGTCCTCACCTGTGTTTAAGTTGCCTTAATTACACTACATGGCTCAGGTCAGTGAAAACTTTCATGCCCTTTCTACTTAAGCTAATGTAAGTTTGTAGTGTGGTCCAACCCATCGTTACTTACTGACAGCTTTGTAGTGCTCATATTGATAGCACTAAAATCACTCAAAGTGGAGTATACATGAAATAAAACTAGGGTATCATTCAGAGAAAAAGCTTTCCTCTCTTGCTGACTGAGGGGCTGAACCAGGTGCTGTTCCTTTTTTTAAGGTAAATTGAAATTCAATTTCCTTCTCATGATTCGTTTGAATTTCTAAATGTTCAGAAGCTGGGTTTGGCAGAGCAGTTACAACTCCTACAGCCATCCATAGGAGTTTAGACCATTCAGCACCTTGGAGGATTGGGCTGGAAATCATTCTCAGTTCTCTGTAGGAGCAGTTCCACTTTGTGCTGTTTAACTGAACAGTTAGCTTGTGATATGATGTGTATAGTGATGTATAATTTCTGGTTTGGGAGCTGGGTATAGATAGGAAATGGCTTGGGTTTTGCGAACCCTTTACTTCTGGGATTGAAATCTGCAGAAACAGAAGTGGCTTGATATCCGGGTTACATTTTATCCAAACATTCATTGTTTCAGAGGTTCATATAAATGAATCTTATTTAATCTGTCATGAGAAAATACTCAAGAACTAGATTTTGCTTTACAAAACCTTCTCAGTTTTGGTGTCTCTTGCAAAACCCAAATGAACAATGGTTTAGGCTTCGTCACCAGATAAAGCAAATAAGAAATGGAATAGAAAGGGCTGCACTGATGCACTAAAAGGAGGAAGAGCTGGCCCTCATGCTGCAGTTTTGCCCAACCACTGGCCTTGGCACTCACCTCTATTGTCAGCCACTGGACTGCCCCTCCCCCTCACCACGGCTGGGTGAGTGGAGAGCAAGGATCTGGCCAGCAGTAGGACCCACTATGACTGGTGGGCGGGAAGAGACAGAAAATATAGGACAATTTGTCTGTTCCTAAAAATCATAGGGACACCTGCAGTGGGATTTAAATATGGAAAACAGTACATCTGGTAACCCTACATATTTAAATCTGGTATATTTATAACATACCTTAATTATTACAGTTGATTGAAAAACTTTAAATGTGAATCAATTTTTATTGAAATTCTCTAAATTTGCTTTCAAAGAGCTCTAATTAGCTAAAAATGCATCTAAAATGTCATCTTGTTTTATTTATAGCATTAGTGGTGACTGTACTACGTATACTTTCAAATGATTCCAGTACTTGAAATCCCCAGCCAAAGAACCTGGGCCAAATTCAGCACATTCAGGTTCAGACTTAAACCTGTGTTTATTTTCAGTTAATGTTAGTAATCCTTATTCTGAAATAAACTTTGAAAGTAAGACTGTTACTTTCTTTCCCCTTACCTTTAAGAGTAGTTGTTTATAATGCCCTCAGTTTTTGTAAGGAAAGAGAATCCTGCACTCAGATAGCCTGTGTCTACGCTAGCACCCCCTTTTTGAAAGGGGAATACTAATGAAACACTTTGAGATACGCTAAAGAGGCACTGCAATGAATAAGCAGCATCTCATTAGCATAATGGCAGCCACAGCACTTCAAAAGTGCCGCTTTCGGTCGCGTGTGGCTCATCTACATGGGGTCCTTTTTGAAAGGACCCCACAGACTTCGAAATCCCCTTCAAAGTAGCCAGGGTCCTTTCAAAAAGGAGCCCCGTCTGGATGAGCTGCGCGGCGGCGAGCTGTGTCAATTTCGAAGTGCTGCGGCCTCCTGCATGCTAACGAGGTGCTGAATATGTATTTCAGCGCTTCATTAGCAAACTTTAAAATGGCCATTTGCATGGCCATTTCGAAGTTTTTGGCTAGTTTAGACACAGCCATAATGTCCAGCGATTATGTTGGCATTACTGCAAGTCTGTGAGTAGTGATTAACAAAAGAATGGGATTATAATCATGGTAGCTCTGAGCCAACTTCTCTCCCATCTGCTAGTATGGACCTCTGGAGGTAGCAACATTAAGCTGTTATCAGTGCATTCACTTCCATGTCCAATCTGGCACTGGGCTTGTTGCAAAGTAATGTGTTTTAGCTGAGCAGCACCTCTTCTCATGTAGGACCTGAGAATGCTGGGTTGCTCTTGGATACAGGTGCAAATTCAGCTTCACCAGATCTCCATGGTTTGTTTTTTAGTTGACACTTATTTGAAGGTCTTTCCCCACACCACTGTGATGATGGAGGCTGAGTGATGGCCAGTAGTGAGTAAGAGGTTTGTGAGTATTCTTTTATTTTTATTCCTGTCTCAAAAACATACTGCAGATGACTTAGGGAATAGTGACTGTGGCCATGTAAGTAGACAGAGCTGTTGAGTTGGTCAGGGGAGGTCTTCTTTCGGAAATGGGGAGGGACAGCAGTGTTGAGAATGACCCTGCTGGCATCTTCAGCATTACAAATGTGGGAATTCTCTACTCATAGCAGGGACAGCCTTTTATATAGCTACACTGACACATGGATCAGTGTTGTACTTTGTACTCCATCTTTTTTCTGTATATCTCACAAAGCTTTACACATGACACAGAGGTGACATGGGAGGAGGAGGAAAGATGAGATCAACTGTGTGCCCCCATCAGAATTGTTGCTTGGCTTGCACTGAGTATTCTTGCACGGACTGAGCATGCTCAGTAACATATGCTGGAGTCGTTGCACTTACTCTGTTCCCCCTCCCTCCACTATCGGCATGTATGGGTTGACTCTGACCGGAGCTAACGGTTATTCTTATTTAACGGTGGCTTTGTGCTGCTCATCTTTGGGATGAGTAATTATTTGTATCAGTGAGAAGAGAAAATTGTGACAGCCTTTGTATATTATGGCAATTTTTTTCATTGAAAGTTCACAATTTTTTTCCTTTGCTAGATTCTCAAAGCATGAAAAAGCATAGTTTAGAAATATTGCAATCTGCAGAAGAAATATAATAAGGCCAGTTTAAAAAAATAAGTTATTCCGATTGTGGCACTGGGAATAGAGCTCTTCTTTTAAAAAAAAGAGCAGATAAAATCACAGCTTGAGGTGATGTAATTTGTCAAGAATAGGGAATTTGTGTTGAACCACCAAGGCCTAGCTACTCAGGAGAAAAGTCAATTTGACAGTGATGGGTTGTAGCCTGCTTGTGTTGGAGTACTCGCATGGTAGTTCTTTCCAGTGCTCAGATGCTTCATTGTCAGGCATATGGTATGTAAATTCTTAAAAATGTCTTGAACAAAGACAGTTGTTTCACATATGATTATGTTAAGTAACTGTGCAGGGTGCTAATGCATTTAAACTTTTCATAAACACTTTAATTAACATAAATTGAGCAAACATCAGAACCTGTTTCACCTCAAAGTTCAATTTATAAAACATCTGTGCTCTGCTAACAAATTACAAATGCACTGTTATTAGGAAATGTTAAATGGAATATTAAAACAACTGTAACCTCACCCCCCCTTAAGACTTGAGAAATAAGATACTTACACCTCAGTTTCTGGAAGTATCAAACTTAAACTGCCTTCAGAGATTATTCATTTCTGGGAGTCAGATCCTTATGGGGTCTGAATTTGAGTGGCCCAATCCAAAAAGAGGGTGCTTATGCTGCTGGACACTAACTAAGAATTTGGTTCTTTATGTTTAGTGTTTCTGAGCTTTGTTTGCTATTATATGAAGCTGTATGCACATAAACATGTAAAAACACCCTGAATACCATTTAGAAACTTAAGTAACCAGTAAAAATTAGTAATAAATATTACAAAATGTATATTTCCAGGGTACATTTTCTTTACTAAACCTCATTAACCTTGCAGCAAAGGTTTAGCATACATTTTTACCAATGGCTAAATGAGACAGATATTCATTTGTATATAAAACAGTTTTCAGTATTTTTCTCTCTTGGTTCCATGAATACTATAAAAAATGGCAGATGCTTTTCCACCTAATCCTCATTGGCTCAGCAACTCAACTTTCTCTCCAGTTCATTTTACACATTATAGAACGTATATTAAATGCAAAAGTAGACTGTCCTGATCAAAACTCATAGGTAAATAATGCTTGAATAAGTCTAAAAGTCATATATTGACAGTTTTTTATATATGCCATAGAAATAAATCTGCAATAAATGTACTGCTATGCAATCCCCAACATGCAAATACGCTACACTGGGGGTTCTCAAAACTCTTTGCACCACAGACACCTTCTGACAATAAAAAAATAAATCATGACCCCAGAGTGGGCATGGGGTGAGGAATAAAGCCTGCGTCACACGTCTTTAGGTGAGAGGTGGGGGGATACCTGAAAGTAAGATGCCTGCAACCTGAGTTTTGCCACCCAGGGCTGAAGCCCTTAGGCTTTGACTTTGGCCTTGGGCACTGTGGCTCAGGCTTCACAGCCAAGCCTCTGCAAATTTAAGCCAGCCCTGGCAGCTCCATTCAAAGGGCTCACAATGTACTTTGGGGTCCTGACCCAAGTGTGAGAACCACTGCTCTACATTGCACTACGGGACAGTACCTTACATTTTTAAAACCATGTATTTTAGATAGGGGCAGGAAAAATGCTAATTGAGAAATGCTTTTTAGGGAGTACTTTATTATACTTCTAGTAAATGACCACGTTAGTATAGGGTAAATATTATCTAGAAGCACAAACATATACAGGTTGAACCCCTCTAATGCAGCACCCTCATGATTGACAGTGCCGGATGAGAGAATTTGCCTGATCATGAGAGGTCAATATTTTCTCGCACATTACCAATGCTTCCGCTGCTTACTGGGCTCTTGGAAGACATTTAGGAGTAAATAACAGCACAGAACAGTGACAGCCAGGACTGGTGGCTCTCACTTTATGGAACCACAGGAAACCTGGCCACACCCATGCTAAGTGGCCATCTGGCTAACTAAAATCATGCCAGATTACAGATGTTGCCAGATGAGATTTCTGGATCAGAGAAGTTCAACCTGTACATTTTGTTTATAAAATCAGAAACTTCCTGTTAATTATTTCTGGATCTTTGCTCTGGAATTCACATATAATCTATAGGAATGTGTGCATATTCAATCACTGTATGAAGTGAAAGTTACATATATACTATATTTAAGTTAGATGTAATTAAGCACTATATATTCAGATAAATCCTTACTGGCATTTACATCTGAGAGTGAATATTCTCATCTTATTTTACACTGACAGTGAAGGGCCAAAACCTTATTGTAAGGCATAGTTTTTGGGCATTTCCCTGATGGCTAGAGGGAGGAATCCATCTTCTCCCGCTCTGCTTGGTGCTGCTGCTGCAGCGTGTGCTTATGTACATCACTTGCTCCAAGAGGGGAGTGGCCATTGCATTCTTTATATGGTAGTGACCCTTCCTCCTCCTCTGCCATATTGGAGCACACAGAATCCAGCTCCATGATATTCAAGTGGTGAGGCTGCCTTCACAGGGTCTCAGCCTGCTGCTCCTCCTCTTCAGAGCCTCTAAGATCACAGAGGAGGAGAGCAGATGAGTCCCTGAACTGCTAGTCCATAGAACTTCCTCTTGGTCTGGGGAGAGCTGGAAGGTCATGTGATACTGGCTTCTTCTCCTTAGTCACATTAACAGGTCAAATGTATTAAATGTTTCCCATCAGGTATTATTTGTTCCATGTTAATGTTTACTGTAGCTGACACAACATTATTTTGGGCTTGCAGGCTGGAAGGGTATCATTATAAGTATGTGGCACAATTAACAATTTCTGTCTTGAAATGTGGTTCACACTGAAAAAGCTTGAGACTGACTGGAGAGGCATTATGACAGGTTTTATGCTCCTGTATAAATGTCAAAATGAAATTCAAGAGATTTATTTTTAAAGTGGTTACACGGATCCTGTAACGATGTTCTACTGCAGTGGTTTTATGGGCCTGATTTTTAGAACTCAGATCCTGGCTCATCTGAATTTGTTTTTCATACCCAATATTGTGTATATGCTGGAAAATTAACATATTTTGTCTGTTTTGTTTGTATAAGTGAGTACAATTATCTTCCAAGAAATAGCACTTAGAAAAATCTTCAAAATTATGTTGTTGTTCAGCTTATCTTTCCTACGTAAAAAGCAAAAACTCCCTGTATACTGTGTGCATTTACATATCTTCTTCTACGTTTGTTAGTGTTAAAAAAACCTGAAATGAGAGTCCTCATAGTAGCAGGGAAAAAATCAGCTTCATATCTTGAGAGTTAAATTTCACTACTATTCAGGGCTCTGGAACTGGGATAGGGAATAGGGAACTGGAGTTTCAACAATATAGCCCTATTCCTGCAGTAACTGGTCAAAAGCTTCTTTGTTATGGGCTAGATTCAGCTTCAAGGGCCAGACTTGGTCAAGAGACAGTGTGTAACTCAGTCACACTCACTGTCTTTCTCCCTTCATGTTCTGGAGAGAAAACAGAGCCACATTTCCTGAGGTATTTAGATGTTTTAATATAGAATTAGTTTGCTTTGTCCATTGGAATCACTGGAAGTTAGGCCCCTAAATACCTCTGGTTCTGGGTGTTGGCCTCTAGTAGAATTTTCAGTAGTACTTATCTGCACAGTGGGGCTGAAACACTTTTAATAGTGGGGATGCTGAAAGCCAGCCCCCTTACCCCTGTCTGAGCCAGCCCTGGGCACCCTTCTGTTCCCACACCACCCCATCCCTCCACAAGCTGGGGCTGGGAGCAGGAATAATCCACATGCCTAGGGGTGTGGTTCACTGTCCCATGTAGTGGCACCTAGACCACTTACACAGACAGAGCATATGTCTCCTCTATAGCCTTAGTTGAGAGCCAGCTGGCTTTTAGCTCCATGTGGAGCGTCTCCTGCACTAAGCTCCAGAGATCCCAGATTCACATCCTCCTGTGGGTGGTTACAGGGGGATGTCTCTGGGAAGAGGATATCCAGTCAGGGATGGGTGGGGAAGGGGGTCTGAGGCTAGGGCTAGCAGCTGGGGCTTAGGGCTGGCAGCTGGGACACGGTAGGGTTGTGAACCCTCCAGGATTAGCCTGCAGGCTCTGGAATGAAAGATTAATCTTTACTTAAAGATTTTCATGTGATGGACTCTCCAGGAATATATCCAACCAAAATTGGCAACATTAAGGCCTGTGGGTGGTCTGGCTGCCAGGACACCGAGGTTGGGACTGGGGGCATGTGCGAGGGGCTGGGAATTGGGCCAGCAGCTAGGATCCCATGTGGGGTGTAGGGACAGAGGCAGACTCCTGAATGAAGGCATGGGATCCCACATGTAGGGTCAGAAGCAGAGTCTTGGTGTAGGACTGGTAGTAAAGACCCTGCATAAAACTTGGGGTTGCTGCAGCAGCCCAAGATCCCTAGTTCCTGTGCCTATATATTTTCATTTTTAAGTGCCTAAGTATATTCAAAAATCCATCTCCAAATTATTGTGGCCTTTGGAAGGGTGCAGATAGCTTCCCATTTGTACCTGGCTGGTTAATCTCATTAATAGGAAGAGAAAAGAATAAGTTTTGTCCACCCTGTGCCAGGTTTCCTTCTATTTTTTCCATCCATGGACAGAATAAATGTTATTATGTGCACCAAGGCATATGTGAATGTGCACCACCAGTAGAAACATGCTGCTGGCTGTGGGAGCCGTGGGCACTTTGTTAATCAGCTGGGTGGTACCTGAATCTTCCTTGGTTGCCCCCCCATCACTCAGCTTACAGGGAACACTGCTTCTTGACACTCACTATCCCTTTTCTTGCAACAGGGAGTATCCTGAGGCCAGGTACTAGACTCTGCCTCAGACCTAAGCTGAGTCTGAGAAAAAGAAGGTAGTGTGGGGACTGTATGCCTTTTTGTGCCTCATTGTTCAGATAAGCAATAGAGGGGCACAGTCAAATCCATTGTAAGTGTGATATTCTTGAGCAATACCAGTTACTAATGAATCTAATAAAACATGACTTCCCCGAATCAAAGTATATATCTTCCATAAAATGCCCAAAAGATACTTTTTTGACATATATACTTGTCCTCTTGTAAATAACATGCTAGGTCGAGTGGTATTTCTTTGCAGTAAACTTTATTAAAATATAAGCCATATCTTATCCACAAAGTATGTTATAAAAATAAACATTTCTGGCAAGTACTATAATGAAGTTAAACAAGATTTGGCTTTACTGGTAATTGCTAAGAATATGTAGTTCTCACAAAGGTAGAAATAACACCAAGACAATGCTGAAAATCATAACAGCATCTGGAACACAGAAGATAAAGTAAAATATACAGCTGTGCTATACAGCAAGCCCTGATTGCATATATTTATTTTATTGATACAGCAGCCCTCGTTCCTTTGTTCCATTGCATACAAAGAGTCACCCCTTAAGGAACCTTTAGCTGCGTCTACACGTGCACGCTACTTCGAAGTATCGGCGCCAACTTCGAAATAGCACCCGTCACGGCTACACGTGTTGGGCACTATTTCGAAGTTAACTTCGACGTTACGCGGCGAGACGTCGAAGTCGCTAACCCCATGAGGGGATGGGAATAGCGCCCTACTTCAACATTCAACGTCGAAGTAGGGAACGTGTAGATGATCTGCGTCCCGCAACATCAAAATAGCAGGGTCCTCCATGGTGGCCATCAGCTGAGGGGTTGAGAGACGCTCTCTCTCCAGCCCCTGTGGGGCTCTATGGTCACCATGTGCAGCAGCCCTTAGCCCAGGGCTTCTGGCTGCTGCTGCTGCAGCTGGGGATCCATGCTGCAGGCACAGGGTCTGCAACCAGTTGTCGGCTCTGTGGATCTTGTGCTGTTTAGTGCAAGTGTGTCTGGGAGGGGCCCTTTAAGGGAGCGGCTTGCTGTTGAGTCCGCCCTGTGACCCTGTCTGCAGCTGTTCCTGGTGCCCTTATTTCGATGTGTGCTACTTTGGCATGTAGATGTTCCCTTGCAGTGCCTATTTCGATGTGGTGCTGCCCAATGTCGACGTTGAACGTTGACGCTGCCAGCCCTGGAGGACGTGTAGACGCTATTCATCGAAATAGCTTATTTCGATGTCGCTACATCGAAATAAGCTGTTTCGATGTAGCGTGCATGTGTAGACGTAGCCTTTGATTGCTCCTTCCTGTATTGAAGTTCATGCAATATTGTGATGAGAATTAAAATTAAAATATTAAAAATTAAGTTTAAAATATTTGCCAATTAACTCTGCGTAGTGTTGATTGAAGTTCATTGTGTGTATTTTGTTAGTAATTTTTCATTTTCATGGCCATGTCACCCATCACTGAACATGGGATCAGATTCCCTTTCTCTTGGGCAATGCACTTTATGTCTTCAAAGTTAAGCTACTATTTCTGATTCAGATAGTAATTTAATTAATATCCATTGAGCTTCTCCAGTGCCTTGTGTCCAAAGAGAAAAAATAGCTTTATAAACATAAATCTCTGAAATGTCTTCTTTTTTAACAAATGGAGGAAGTGAGCTACAGAGAGAAAGCAACATTATAAAGCATATAGATGGCAGAGTTAGGAATGGAACGCACAGATTCTGAGGTTCTAAGTTTATGCATTATGGCTATGCAGCATTCCCTCCCCTCCACTGAAAAATACACCATCTGGAAGCTTGTATTAACTTACCTTCATGGACAAAAGTCTAGGCAATGGGATCTGTGCACTTTCCCAGCCCAAAATAATCAATGGAAACTAAAAAGAAAAGCCAGAGGCTGCAGACCGAATCCTACTGAATGGTAATGTGTCATCCTGACCTTCATCAGACCAAGCTGCATGTTAATTTTCCATTGAAGTTCTCCCCACAATGGGGTCATTCCTTCACAGAGGTCTCTAAATTGACCTATGTGTCCACTGACCTGAGTAAAGATGCAGTGCAGCCAAAGCTGTTCTGGAGGCACAGGGGATCCACACAGAGGGGTCAGTGCATACTGTGGATCCCCAGTATCAGCAGGATTTGTGATAAGACAAAATTTTTATGGAGAGTACAACAACTTGACCCCAATGAAGAAATGCCAAAGCAAATCTATGAAGGGAGCTTCGTGGAATTGCGTCACTCCTTCAAAACCACAGTCTGGTTCTCCCTTCTGGGTGTGATCCTCATTTTGGCATGTCACAGTACAACTCTAAAACACAGTGTATGGAAAAATGGCTGATACACCACCAATCAGGAAGCCTTCATTCATTGTCAGTGGCAATGAATGCTAATAGAGATTAAGAGATGAATGGCTATTCTCACAGTGGTGGAACATTCATGGTTTAAAGAAGTCTGTCCCAACTTTAATTTACAGAGTCAAACTCTGGATGAAGACTGGAAATATTCACATGTCCTCCATTACCGAGGAAACTTGCAAGCATGCACCAGTGCTTTGAAAATTTGTCTTCTGCTTTCCCCACCACAGATGCATGCAAAGGATCACAGCCCCATTACTGAAATATAGTTTTATTTGAACATAAGGTACTTCTCAAATTCACATGACCAGGAGCAGACTTTTTGCCACACATTAATGGGTGCACAATTAGCTGAGAATGGTATTCTTGATCAGCAACAAACAGTGACTTAGAACTGGATGGTACTTGTAACTTGTGCAAATAAATCATTATCCTTTTGCCTCAAACATTAATGAAAAGGTCTATACTGAAACACATATGCTATAAATAAATTTATGTCATTCTTTCTCATTTCCATTTTCTTCTTTTGGTTTTCTTTCCAGTGATGACAATGTAATTTTAGGCATAAATATTTTTCTACTGAAACTTGGTTTTCTTACTAGCATATACTGCATTTTTTAAGGGGTGGAGGGATAGTATTGAATGTATTTCCATATCTGATTGAAGACTCTGATGTGGATTGACATACTTCATATGATCTGTAGTTGAATGATGGTACAGTTCATCTGGAACTGACTCTAGAAAGTAAATTATTCCCTACTTTATATAAATACTTCAAGCATTGATATCACCTCCCTCAAGGCACTATTTTGAGACAGTTGGTGGGCATATTTGGTAATATTTTCCATGATCAATTTTCTATCTTCCTTCATCTAGATCTTGCTTTAAATATATAAGGGAGTAAATTGGAAGAATACCACTTTCTCTCTAAGCTCCACACACAAAAATAATCTCTTCCATCCATATGAGATGTTCAATTTATAGTCATGCATGGACTTTGGATTTTGTGGCCTTGGCTTTCCAAATGCACTTCTTCTGGCTTGTCTTTAGTGTGCTTTAGGAAATATTTGGCTTCCTGTGTTTTTAGCTCGCCTTTTGAGGTGGTGGTATCTCTGAAGCTACTCTCAGGTAGTGCAAAAATGAGCTTTCTTACAGTGGATGGTGCGGATCTTCCTAATGCAATCATCCATTTATTTTCTGGTGTGATTTAGGTATTGAATAGCTAATATTTTAAAAGGGATCAGTGGTGTGAGTTAGTATCTATTGAGATGAATGGGGCAGATCAGATCTCTCAGAATTGTTGTTGTATTGCAAACGCAAGCAGATGCTACTATACCTGTTATACTCAAGTCAGGTCCTCAAGGCTATTTCTGCAGTTAAAGCTATTAGATTCTAGATTGTTTATAAAGTTAGAGTTTAGATACTGGGGAATAAGCAGCATAAAAGAGGTATATGACAGACTGCAATATATGAGCCAAATAAGAGCTCTCCCTATAAAACAAAACTAAGAAAATTAATGCAAACAAGGAACTGCTCCAAAGTAGCTGAATCACTGGGAAACTTTTCTGTGGACTCATTGGATTTTGGAGTATATGATTAAATTCTGCCATGTATAAAGTACACAGATTATAGGAAAGAGTTCCCCTTTCTTTAAACTCTGGTAATCAGAGGAACCGTCTTCTTATCCAGTTTTGTAAGAGTGCTAAACAATATTATCCCGTGCAACACTTGGCCTTAGTGTACATGAAGGCTTTTGAGAGGAATTCTGTTGCCACTGAAGCCACCGAAATTGCAAGGTTTTAAGAGTGCAGAATTGAGTCAGTTATGACTTTAACTCCTGGTTTTGTTTAAATACTTAAATCAACATTTTTGAAGAAGAAGTAAGGTTTTTAAGCCCATATCCTAAGATACCTGATTTTTCCATCCATCCATTTTGTTTTTTGGAGATCATTCTAACCAGGATTAGAATTATGGAGAATGTGTGTTCTCTGTTTTGTTAGGGTTGCCATTACTGATGGCATTCTTATTGGCCTGTAGGGAATGATTGACAATAAAGAAATAGAATGGAGAGAATTCAAGACAGAGGAAGGCTTGGAAAGTCAGCCTTTATAGTTCAAATGAAAATCTAGGAATACAACCCAAGGCAAAAATTTTTATGATGGTTTCTGTGTGTATTCAACAAGTTTTATGTTATATATATATTTAGCAAATGGCTGTTTTATGACCATACCATTAAGAAAGAGGAAACAGATTTCCAGTGTGAAAGTATAAAAAAGTCTGCAATTAATGTGACAGGAGATAAACAGAGCTTTCAGGGGAATCTTACCTGGAAAAAAATAACTATAGGCTATAGTCTGTTTAAATCAATAGAGGTAGACTGGTATAAAGTGGAGAAACACATGACTGTTTTACAGGAACTGCAGCACACATCCTCCAAATATGATCTCGGGAGAGCTCATAAGCTGCAAAAGGGTTGGGTGGCTCAGTACTATGTGAAATAAATGGTTCATAAGTGATGGTTCTTTTATGTGCTGTTAACAACAGACACAATTACTAGTTAAATAAGACATTAGCTCTTTAATTCTGGCCCTTTTGTTCCAAGAGAACATTCTTCTCACTATTCCTATAATATCTGGTAGTACTATTGTCCTTGTTTCTGAGCTAGCTGACAGAAGGCAATGCCAATCATCCATTTGCAAATAAAGACAGTATGTTCCACACACTCCTCCAGCTCTCCCAGTTAAAGAGCACTTATCCTGAGCTTTTGGGGTTCACAGTAGTTCCAACCCAGCAAGCAGTGTTGTTCCAAACTGTATCTGTGCTGCAAACAATGGCTGGGGATAACAAAGGAGCCCAAAGGAGTTAAATACCCAAATTCCATTGGCTTTTAATATGAATTGCATATCTAATCTATATATAGGCACCTTTGAAAATCCCATCCGTGAGAAACTATGATTAAATAACACACACTTGGGTAGTGTGACAGTACTGGAAACTAACAAGGGTGAGCAGACATCCCAACAGCAGGGACTTGTCTTATGTAAGCAACTATACACACTTAATGCCCCCCAGATTCCCCCCAAAAAAAAGTGTTCTAATTTTTTTTCACACTTGTTATCCGATCATACTAGAACCAGCACTCTGCTATTTTACACTTTCCCTAACTCTCTCATTCACAGGCCATTTGACTGACTTGGCAAATGTTATTTGCTGTAGGCAGACTAAGTATTTTATATATAAATGTGAAATATAGGTATGCTATTAATTAATTCCTTGTATTACACTTGGACCTCTTTAATCCAACAAATTTGGGAGATAGTCTATACCAGATTATGGAATTTTCCAGAATATGGGGATTCACCTTAATGAAGCATAAACAAAGCCTATTACTAAAGTATTTGCATATGCGAGCCATAATAGAGGAATGCATACGTATAATATGTCATAAGGTAAATCCTTAATGCACTATATTTAAACTGTTATTATGTTTTTATCATCATATGTAGGCAATTAAGCAGAAAACAACTAATTGCACAGTACAGGGCTGTGCCATTTCTCATGTTTACAAGTTAAATTTTTGCTAGACAGAACAGTATCTACATGTATGTATACTTTTTGTTTTATTGCTCCGTATTTATACTTATTTTATTTTTATTATCATTATGGCACTCCAACCGTAAGAGGATATGAACCATGAATGTTCCTGGTTCACAGATTAAGGATGTTCAAGTGTATCAAGAAATGGAATGAATGCACGTTTGATAAATTATAGATTTGTTTCTGCAGGGTGCTCAATTTTTATTTGACCGCAGTGGGTGTTGAGTACAGTCAACATGTTGTAAGACTAGGGGTAAAACTGACAAAAGTGACCTAAGAATCCAGATCCCATTTTCAGATGTGAATTAGACCATATCTTTAAAGGTATTTGGGCATCTAATTCTCATTTAAATCAATGTGTTAAGTGCCGAAATACCTTTAAGCATTTGGGCTTACATCACTTTTGAATACAGCACTAAGTTCTTTTGAACATTTTATCCTGGATCTAATGTCAGGAAGAGTTTTATATTTTAGGGAACAGGTCTTGAACGCTACAACCAGTTTGGGAACATTTGAAAATGTGAAGCAGACACAGTGACAGATCATACCATTGTGTCACTCCAGAATACAGTTCTTCGGATTTTGCTTGAACTGTTCAATTTATATTATAATCACATTGAGGTAGCCATGTTAGTCTGTACCTTCACAAAACAAAAATATAAAATTATATCCAATTTTATGACAGATTTTCTGTTATCAAGTGAAGCTAACCATGGCCTGATTGGTGACAAGTATCAGAGAGGTAGCTGTGTTAGTCTGTAGGTTTGAGAACAACAAGAAGTCTTTAGGCACCTTATAGACTAAGAGATACTTTGGAGCCTAAGTTTTCATGGGCAAAGACCTGCTTTGTCAGATGCATGAGTTGGCGGGGGGGGCGGGATTCAGAGGGGTATTTAAAGAATGGGGTCCCAGAAAAAGGGGGGCCAGAGCTGAGGTCTATTCAGCAAGGTGGAAATGGTCCATTATCAATAGTAGGTATCAAAACAGGAAATCACAAACCAGTGGCTCTAGGCCTGGAACCAGCCCTTCAATAGTCCTCACTGCCAACTCTGCTCACATATCTACACCAGTGACATCATCGCACGACCTAACATCAACCATACCATGAGGGGCTCCTTTACCTGCACATCTGCTAATATAATATATACCATCATGTGCCAGCAATGCCCCACTGCAATTTACATTGGCCAAACTGGACAGTCTCTCCATAAAAGAATAAATGGACATAAATCAAACATCAGGAATGGTAATATACAAAAGCCGGTAGGTGAACACTTCAATCTCCCTGGACACTCAGCAGCAGATTTAAGGGTGGCAGTCCTGAAACAAAGAAATTTCAGAAATCAAATGGAGAGAGAAATCTCTGAGCTGCAATTTATTTGCAAATTTGACTCCGTTAACCAAGGATTAAACAGAGACTGGGAGTGGCTTGCAGCTTACAAAGGCAGCTTCCCTGCCCTGGGTGTTAAGCTCTCCCCATTAGCCTCTGACAATGGCTCATATCCCCTTGTCTGATCTGACTTGTTTTTTTCCTGTTTTGATACCTAATATTGATAATGGGCCATTTCCACCTTACTGAATAGACCTTGTCAGCTCTGCCCCCCCTCCATTTGTGGGATCCCACTCTTTAAATACCCCTCTGAAACAACCCCCACCCTCCACTCATTCATCTGATGAAGTGGGTCTTTGCCCACGAAAGCTTATGCTCCAAAATATCTGTTAGTCCATGAGGTGCCACAAGACTTCTTGTTGTTCTCAATGGCCTGATTCTAAATCAAAGTGGAAACTATTAAGCCAGTTGTTTTGAAGCTTCTGTAGAAACAAAAGATTTAGACAACTGAGTTTTTTATATTAATATTTCTCCTTCCTTTCTACTCCTATTTTAATAATAGGCTTATTAAGGAAAGACAATAAATCAATTCTAATTACTAGTCCTGCTGATTATATGTTTCCTCGTTTTAATTTCCCAAACTGCATAGCAAGTGCCAATTTCTTTGTAAATGAGATTCCCTTTTTTTGTACGTCCTCTTGTAAGATTTGACACATTTCATAAAGGTATGCGTGTCCATCAAAAGCACTTGTCTGCCTTTTGGACTGAGATGAATTTTTGTTCTAAAAGATGCTGTACCATTTTGAGCCATCCGGAATACTGTTATACATGACTGGATGTGTTCTTTCAGGAAACAAAAGTGAATCAGTTGAATCCTTGCTATGGTTAATCCAGTCAGTAAAATATTTTCTTTTTTGGGTGACGTGGGTGTGGGGCCTGGTAGTCACTTTACTTCTCTAAGACTACACTGAGTCTCTTTTGGCAGTGAGCATCTGCTACAGTTTAGGTTAAAAATACCATCTTTTCCACTCCCCTTCCAGGAAGGGTGGACTAGACAAGAGACAATAAGGGCTTGCCAACATGCACACCTGACCTTAGGGCAAGATGACCAACATGGTTGCCTTGGGCCCTACGCCTTCAGACCCCTGTGCTCCAATTGACGAAAACATCTACTGCCTTCTGGTTGGTCCCTGCTGTCAGCATGTGGCCATGGGTCCTGCCCACTGGCCAGAGCATTTTGTGATGGCTCTGCCAGAATGACAAGTTAACATTCTGTAAACCAGCATGAATCTACTTTGCCTTAGCTTGCCACATATTCATTAGCCATCCAGACCTTGATGCTGTGTATTAAAAGTTCTGTCATGTGCTCTGTAGGAGGGTGTAGGCTCTCTCACATGGTAACTTGGTGAAACATAGAGTCACACCCTGGTTTACCATACTCCAACTTGGAAGGTGGATGAGCTCTAAGTGTTTGTCTGAAACTTCTCAGAGAACTCAGGTAACATTTGTACCCTGCCAGGTAACCCCTGAGTAGCCTAGGCATATTTCATTGATGTTGCATGTACACTGTACCACCCTTCTCAAAGGAATTAGAGTTGTTCCAGAAGTGGGGGTTTTCTTCTGAGGGACCTCAGTATACACAGCTGTTCTGGCTTCTGGAAAAGGCTCTTCTGGAACTAAGATTGAGTGAGAGTATGTAAATGAGGTTTGAAATATGTAAATCCATGCCATATTTGAATTTTGGCTCTCAATCATTAGCATGTGCCTTCAAGAAGGTGGTACAGTGTAGACACAGCTTGAGAATCTGGAGTATTCAAAGAATACAAGAAGCAATCTTTAGAAATAAGTTGACGTTCACATGGCTGATTTAGTGACTTCTTTCACCTAATCTTCTATACAGAGGTTGTCTGTGTATATATGGTTCTACTAATTCTTAGTTTAAAATGCAATGTTTGGTGTATACATTTGGTACAGAAAATTGTAAAACACTATGAAAGGTTTATTGCAAAGAAAACAAGGACTGGAAGAATCTGAGTATCTTACACATCCTTTCAAAACCAGTCACTATGCAGCCATATGAGAAAATATTTCAGTATATATATCGTCAGTATTGGTAACCTGCAATCACAGTTGTTCAGTTGGTAAAGGAGAAATTTTAATTTTCAGTATCTCATGGAGCTGACCTAAGCAAGACATATATGAGCTGCCTTCTTTAATTTCATACTTCTTGCTTAAACGTCACAAAATTTCAGATTTAAAGACCAGTTAAATATTGATTACTTCTTCGTTATTTAAACACACAACTTCAGTTTGAGCAACAAAACTCAAATTAATGGCAGACTATGTAGTATGTTACATCATTTGAATTTCTTGTCCATCCATAAATGTGAACCATCTAAAACCGACTATGAATTCACTTTGGATGATTGTTGTATTTGTGCTGGTCCCAGGATATTATAGAGAAAAAATGATTTTATTGGACCAACTTCTTTTGATGAGAGAGACCAGCTTTAGAGCTTACAAAGAGCTCATTAGAAGTGTGAAAGCTGTGTAGGTCAAAAGCTTGTCTCTTCAACTAACGAAAGTTAACCTAATAGAAGATGTTACTTCATACACCTTATCACAATGAAGTCCAGGCTAAAATGAAAATGAAAATTAAGGATTCCATCTAGCCCTTATCACATTGGAGAGTAGAAATGGCTGGTGGGCAGGGGAGATGGGCAAAGGGTGTCTGATACTTGCTTAAGTTATATAAAAAGTTATTGAAACACAGGCCTAAAAACATTTCCTAAAAATAGTCTTGACAATGATCAAACAAGGTCTAGTAAGATGTGAATAAAGTGAAGTGAGACAGTTCATAGAAAGTTAGAGATAAATTGCTTAATCCTTAGTGTGGTTGTATACATTTCATGGTCCTAACTGTTTTGGGCAAGTGTTTTTAGCATTATATTATGGCATTTATGCAGATATTAAAGTTGGTATTTTATTATGATAGCAGAAATATGGTAAAATGCATGATTAATGCTAACTAATGATGGGATGTTATCGTAATGGCTACAAAAAGCACAGATTGCAAGTTTTACATTAGGCACTGCTGTATACCATCAAGTTATTGTTAGACAATGGTTTAATCCTTTCTTAAAATATGAAGTTAAATGCAGTGTGTGGCTATATCACAATGCATTTATGGTTTATTTTAAATGACGTCTTTAATTTTACATGTCATTCAGTCCTCTAATGAATTATCTGGAGGTTCAAACCTTAAAGTGTTCAGTTTGGTTTTATTCCTTATTTTAAACTACAGATTGAACGTCTATAGTCCAGCACACTCTCATCTGGCAGTATCTGTAATCTAGAATGATTTTAGTTAGCCGGATGACCACTGATTATGAGTGTGGCAAAGTTTTTAGTGGTTCCATAAAGTTTGTTTATAGCCCCAGCCCTGAAGCTCAGTGTTCTGTGCTGCTATCTAGCTCTAATTTGCTCCTAAATGCAGCAGGGGTGGCAGGGCCATACTTAGGCATATAAATGCATGCATCTGCATAAAGCACCTGAAATTTTGTTCCTTCAAATTTTCAGGTGCTCTACACAGCTGCATATTTCACATATGCCTAGAAGCAGCCTTGAGTGTAACCCTACCTCCAGTGGATGATCACTTGTTGATATGAGTGATTCTGCTGAGGTCAGTGTCAGTATCATACAAGGGCATTCAATTGCATTTCCACAAGTGTGTACATTTTAATATGTTCAGAAGAGTTTGTTGCCTCGTGGTGTCATTCTGTTGCTCTGCAGCATAATTAAAGTAACTTCAGAGTCCTCTCTTCAACTGTGCACTGCAGCACAGGTACACAATACTAACGCCTCAACCCTAATCTGGAGAAATCATACATAGGAGTGAAGAGCTTTCATTTTCACCCAGGCCTTGTTTTTTTTAACAAGAGTTTAATGGCAATGGTGAGAGTTGTGAGGGTAGTTTTAGTGCTGTGAACACCTGCTCATTAGGAACTGGGCTCAAACCATAAACGGTTTATAACATGAGCCATTGCACAGCCTTTGAGATGCTAATGATTTTTTATTTTAATTATGTGGTCTAAAATCATGGCATTCTCTGCACCTGTTAACCAGTGCTGTCCTTTGACTATTCCTGGATTGGACACTTTGTTGGTATTCTGTTCTCTCCAGAGGGGACTCCACTGTAATTTGCAGTAGACTGCTGCAGTCTTTCTGAATGTAAGTTGTTTTATTGTTATAGAAAACAGAATTACTGTCTACTTACACTGAGATATAATTTTCATTTCCATCATCTGGTACTATATGTGAAATTCACTCACCTGTATAGTTCAGACAAATTGCTCTATAATAGTCTCAACAGCTGGTGCTTTTTTTGTGGCACAGTGTACTGAAACCCCATATATTTTGCTTCAGCATCATGAATTATATTCCTTCAAAAAGATTATTTTGCAGGGTTAGTCCAGTGGCCAAGTGCTGGTGTGTTGTGCAGCCATATGTGCATCTGAGATTAAGTCTGGAGGGTGGGCCCTGTTCCTTTCTGTTGGCAGGAGATGAAACTACTGAAGAGGCAGCACATTAGAAGCTAGTGGGATGGAGCAACTTGGTCACAGTTAGTGACACCTCTGGCCAGCACCAGAATGAGATTGACTTTCTCTGTACAAGTTCTGTCCAACCTTCTCCGGTTGAGGAGTTGGCTGTGTTGTGGGGCCTGAGGGATAAAAAAAAGTTGAGTGTAAAATCAAAATGTCGTAGCGGATAATTTGCCCTCATGGTTTTAGGTTCTTTTTTTGAAATGTGGGGATATCCACAAAGCATGAAGTTCTGTATGCCTGTGGAGCATCACCTGTTTATCACTGTGGGCTGCATATGTAGTCTACAATGTGTTACCTGGGCAGCTAGCTGAGAACCACAGCTTGTCCCCACAAGCTCCCTCCAGTCCCTTATGCCCAACAGGGCCAGGAGCAGAGTGCTGGCTGGGCAGCCAGAATCTGGATGACCTGTGTGGAACTGGACAGCCGGATCCTGCGTCAGAGACCCAAACAGACTTACCCACAGATTAACTCTCCTGCCCCCTTGACTGTCCAGCAGCACTCACCAGACCCTGGCTGGCTGGAGCACTCATACACACTCGCAAGATGCTTTCTCTCCATCAGCCAGCCCTGCCCCTGCCAGTCCAGAGAAAAAACAATGAAGTTAGCTGGATGCTAATTAGGTCACACGTGGCCTGCTGGCCACAGAGTGAAAATCACTGTTATATGCAAATCAGGATGCCTGCTGCCTTGCAGTTGAAGTAAGCAGATATACTTAGCCTAAATATAAAGATAGCACTGTTGGACTTTTATAACCTATCAGAATTATAACCAAAGATCTATATTTCTGTAATTCTCAAAGTGTTGTTGGTGGGTGGCCAGGAAGTTAAAAGGAGATGCCCAAGACTTCAAGGATTTTTCTTGTTTCCTGGTTGCCACCATATGTACTCAAAAATCCTATTATATGTGATCAGAGATTTGGGGAAAGAAAATAGTATAGTGATAGCAAGGGTTATTTAATGAGGTTTGATTCAGAGGCAGGGAATAGTTAGCCCCTGATTGCTCTAACATGCTCATATGAGAGCAGGGCAGAATCATATTACATTCATAGAGATATTTGCCATCCTTTCTGAGATCCCATTTTACTTGACGTTTACTCAAACTATATGATGATCCTAGATGCTCTGTGTGCAGACAAGAGAGCAGTTAATGCAGCTCAAAGTGGGGATGGAAGAAAATATTATTTACAGCTAAGTTCAATGTACTTCCTAGGTACTACATAAGTCTCCAATAACGCCTGAAAGAGATTGAATAATCAGTTCTTTCTAGGTTAAAACTAACATTTTTTCCCCTTTCTAATCTGATACTAATACATACATTTTAACAGACACTCTCCATCAGACTTTAGGGCAAAGATAATGTAAGATTTTACACTAGCTTGGTTCACCTTCTCTTTTGTTCCTAAACTGTTTTTACCAAACCATTCAGGTGGCTTTAGTCGCTGCGCTTAATTAGATATTCTCCAACTCTATCACTTGATTTGCAACACTTGAATAACTTTAAAATAAAATATATTTTCCTAAAATTTCATTCTTTTTGTCAAACTCTGCTTTGCAGACTAACACAACTATGTACAGACTTTTCTGTGGCTACCTCTACACTGTTATGCTTCCACTTGGCCATTCTGTTGAGAGAACATCCTGCCAGTCTGGCTGCTCTCTGTCGACAGAGCGGATTGCTTTTCTGATCTGTTTTTGTATGTGGATGTACTCTGTCAATAGAAGTTTTGTCAGAATATCTCTTCTGACAGTGACTTTTATTGACAGATCCCTGTAGTATAGACATAGCCTGTAGGTGAGAGGGTATTTTTTTTCTGATTCATACTACTGAAGGTTGATTAATTAAATTATACACTTCGCTAACTGCTGAACAAACACATTAATAGTTTTGCTTTATGCCAGGCAAAGAGACTACTATGTGTGCTGTCCTGAAAAGATTTACTCTTCTGTTTTTTGAATGTTGTTAAAAATGGTGTTTATTATAGTCTGAGTCTATGAAAAGGATAGGGTCATTTCTACCCCACTCCAAATAAAATACAGGAAATGATTTTCTGTTATGGTTAGAATATGTTGCAGGGATTTTGGCACACTGGAATCTTCTTACTGATGGATAGAAGAATTGCTCTAGAATTGAAAGATTCTGATTGCTGAGACGAAAGCACTAGCATTTAATGGTAATTTTGTATATTACTTTCATTTTATTAGTAATTGATGTTGATAATTGGTCAGAACAACACTTTTCCCTTGTTTCTATCTGGTAGGATTATTTTGGCTGCTATTTAGGGAAAATCTGAACTATTTCCCTTACTAAATACATAGCTTACAAGAGTCTGGAGACATGGAAGGAATGACTGGCCTTAAGAACTTTTCATCTGATATATCTGAATACTTGATATGTACTCTTCTTTCATATGCTGTAGCTAAAAGATGAATTGAATTATACACAATAAAGTGTTCTTTGTCTAATAAGAGTGAAATATTTATAAAATAATGGAAATTGGGAGGAGTTTGCAGACAGCTTGGGTTAGATCTTGGCTAATGCACTATAGGAAGGGGTATAAGGAACTTCCTACACACTTTTTGCAGCTTGCTTAGGGCCCTGTCATAATTGCAGTTGATGCACTCAGGAGCACAGATTTTATGCTCCCAATTATGCTGCCAGTCCCAAGAGCTCATGACACCTGAACAGGAGTGGGAAGGGAAGATTAAGAAGAACCATGACACCACACTTCACCCTTGCCAGTGGAACTGTGTGGCCCAGATGGTGATGACAGTACACTGTAGTTCCTAGAAGGATGTACCTTGGTGTGGTTGTCCATGTACTGCTGAAATCCAGGCACAGTGTCTCCAGCACTCCATAATACTGTCAGTTGAGGATGATACCTTTTATGAATATGTGTAACATGAAAAAAAATCACAGTTTGGTTGTAAAAAAAAAGCCTGAACCTTCTGAGACTTCTTCAACTTGGTGTCAACTTTCTAAAAATACTTCAGTGTTCTGAGTTCAAAATATTTGTACAGGTTGAACCTCTCCAGGACAGCACTCTCCCATCTGGCAACAACTGTCATCTGGCATGATATTAGTTATCTGGATATCCACTTATCATGGGTGCGGCCAAATTTCCCATGATCCCATAAAGATTATTTATGACCACCAGTCCCAGCTCTCAGTGTTCTTTGGTATTATTTACCCCAAATGTCTTCTCAGAGGCCAGTAAGCAATAGAAGTCTTAGTGATGCTGCTAGACAATATTGACCTCCCATTGCTCAGTAAATTCTCTCATTCAGCACCAGTCAGGTCCCCAGGGTGCTGGATTAGAGAGGTTCATCTTCACCATCAATAACCATGGGCTCAGCGCCCGTTGGTGTCTGATGCCTCTCTCACTATTTCCTTCCAAGAGAGGTTCAACCTGTAGTTAATTCTCTATCAGTTTATAATGGATGGGGAGTTTGGAGAAGAACATTTCTGCTTTCCTAAGCCCCTTGATAGGAGTGCAACAGTGGACTCTTATTAAAACAAACTCACTAGAGCATGATTTGGTAAATAAAAACATAAATAAAAATAAGTGAGAGGATAATCTACCATAGCAAATTAAACATTCCAGCATAATTTAATCAAAATCTCTTTCACTTGCAAATCTTAAAACACATTATGATAAACTCTGGGAGCATGGCAAGGCCAACGTAAGATAATAGCAGTATTTAGTGAAGTAGGATGCCATCAGCACAAAATGCATGTTCACATAAATCTTTAATACTTCTATATTAAGCAAAACCTAATGCCAGAAAGAGACTGATAATCAGCTGACATTGGCTTCATAATGTGTCAGATTTATTACTATTTTGTTTTAAATGTTATTTAATACCAATCAAACAGATAGCTGAATACAACTATATCTTATCTGGACATTTTTAGAACCATTTTAACTCTATTTTAATTCTAGCTGATTCTCATTTAATTGAAATAATAAACCTCTAAATGCATAATCAGAATGCAAGTTCACTGCAGTTCTGTTCTTAAAGGAAGCCTGACGTCTTTTGAGGTCAGCTAAATTGACAATGATTGATAAAGCAAAAGCTGCAGCTGCTGTGGAGAAAGGTGGTTTTCTTAGCAGTTTCAGCAATGCATCTTTCACAGCATGGACTAGATAGGTATAACAGACAAAAGGGGAGCATGGATCAGTGGCCGTGTTGCTGGAAGCTAATGATCCAACTGGCAAATCAAACCTGGTGATGAATCCTACCCAGGTGCTACTATTGGCACATTGCTTTCTTTTTCCCATCCCATTCTTCTGTATGCACATTTTCCCAAGACTGTCCTCTTGTCCTTCAAATAAAAGATGAGTCAAAAAAGGCAAAGACAAAAAGAAAAAGGAGTCAAGTAGATCTGTTATAAAAATTGAGCGAAGTGACATGATCTTTCTTCATCAGAGAGACTGAAATGCATTGAAGAACTGGATATTTGTTGGTTTGCCCAATGTTCTTTTAATTCATGAGTATTATTTGACTTAAAAGACTACTGTGAACATTCTGTGGACTCAGGGACTATCAAACCCAAAAACACCTAAAAGTGACACATGATTCTTAACTTTTATCACTTTTGAGTTTTGTTCTTCTCTGTCCTTAATTTTCTACTCCAGATTGTAGGTTAGATGAGATATAAAGGTAATAGAACTGCATAGTATGGTGTTACATGGCTTTAAAAGCCTACTCTAAACATCCCTGCATTAGATGGTTGTCTGATTTCCTGAAGTCATTTCAGCTGGCTCCTGCTACTAAGAAGAAGAACGAAACTTTATCCAACAACTGGACTTTAAGTCCAAATCAACCTTTGAATCTGATTTCTGATAAAGCAAGCAATCTCTTTTGAAGTGTGGCAAGGCTGGTCATGCTCCTGGGCTCCAGGCCTCTATTTAGTCCACTCTCCCCTGGCCCGGACACCGCTGCCCTTCATGAGGAGGCGGAAGATGGTAGTCTGGGGGGTAACCTGGGCCCCACCCGCTCATTCCAGTTTCCAGCCCAGGGACCCTGTGTGGCTGCTGGTGGTGGGGGAGAGCTCCCCTTGTTATGAGCATCACAGCTCTTCCCTGGGCCACTTCCCCAGACAATTCCTCCCCCCCATGCCTCCTCCAGGTAGTGGCAGTGGTAATAGCAGCAGCAGCAGCAGCTGCCACAGCCTGTTCCCCCTCCTGGTTTGGCTCCTCCTGTGGATTCAGCCTGCCTGGCCATACTCCAAAGCCCAGGCCTCCTGGGCAGGGGCTTTAGCCCCTTGTGGTTGAGCACTCCTCTCCTTCTTTTGGTCCCTCTAGAAAACTTGCTTCTCCTCTCCTCGCCTCGCCTCCAGCTCTCTCCTTGTCTCTCTCTCCCCCTGCCTACTGGGCAATGGCTCTTTTAAAAGCAGGCTTAAGTGGGACCAGCTAGCCCCAACTGACCCAGGGCGTCTTATTCCCCAGCTGCTCACACCCTGCTTGTTTTCCTGCCCCGCTTTTCCCTCTCATTCTTACCCCTCCCAGTCTTACCTTGTCATAGAGGCTAGAACTACAACTGACACCCCTCATTACCTATATACCATTGGACTATGACAATGAATATAAAGGTAACTGTTCTTATTTCCTTGTATCCTGCTTGACTGGGGACATTGACTTAACAGTGGTTTCAATGAGAGTGATTAAGCAGAACTAGCTTTGTATTTTCATTATCCCGGTGATGAGGGTTGAGTGGCAGGGGAAACATCAAAAAAAAGTTGTTGTGTGAGTGTGCTTGTTAAGGGACTAAAAGACTGAAACTGTTAGAGAATCATGAGTTCACCACTCACTACTGAGATGTTTTAACAATGTGTAAAACTGACATACCCTGCCAGATGGCATACAGGGAGGGGAAAGGAAAATCAAGATGTATTCAGTGAACAGCAGCCTTCGCCTCCAGGGGAGATAGCATTTTTTTAATTTCAATTCTCTGAGTAATTAACAGGCAGCCTGGGGAAAAGGGACCTTCATAAATGCTTGAGGTACCCTGAAGCTAACCATCATGTTTCTCTTCCTGAAATGCCTCCTGTCCTGGAGACCGCCCTGAGTTCTTCATGCCATGTGCTGTTTTCAAGGCTGGGGATTGACTCATCAGCACTATTTATATCTCTAGTTAGGGTCATAAAGATCTATAAGGAGAAGAGAGGTCTGGGTTTGGGATTTGGCTTGTTTCACTTGGAAATCAAAGTTACGACTTGAACTATAGGATCACTTTGCGTGAACTGTTTGTAACAAGTTTGTGGTGGTTTGCGGTGGGTGGGAAATGCTAATTCTCTTATCCTAGTCCATCAATTTACTGCTTTAAAAAAAACTCATTGACACATTGTAAATACTTGTCTAGATCTAACTGATGATGGAGTTACGCAGATAGGCCCAAAATAGCCAATAACAGAATATCACTGGTCATTACCTACAGCCCCCAACTCAAACCTCTGCAGCGCATTATTAAAGACCTACAACCTATCCTTAATCAGGATGCCACGCTCCAGAAGGCCCTAGGTGACAGGACTGTTCTCTCCTACAGGCAACCTCCCAACCTTGAGAGGATTCTCACCAAGGGCCACAGTCTATACCACAGGAATACCAATCCTGGAACTTTTCCTTGCAACAAGGCCCATTGCCAACTTTGTCCACATATCTATTCTGGAAATACCATCACTTGACCTAACCAGGTTATTCACAGAATCACAGGCACAGTTTCATGTTCCTCAACTAACATCATATATGCCATCATGTGCCAACAATCCCCAGATGCTTTGTATATTGGACAGACTTCACACTCTCTTAGAAAAAGAATTAACGGGCATAAAACAGACATAAAAACACTCCTGATTCACAAACTTGTCAGCCAGCAGTTTAATGGAGTGGGCCATTCTGTTAATGACCTGAAAGTCTGTGTTTTAGTGAAAAGGAATTTTCACAGCCATTTGGAAAGAGAGGCTGTTGAACTCTCTTTTATATTCAAATTCGACACATTAACACATGGTTTGAATTGGGATGACAATTTTCTAGATCATTATAGCGGCTCTTTTACATACTTTGCTTTATCTAATTCTTGACTTCCCCCACCCACTTCTGCCCCTCTGCTCTCTGATTTGTTTCCCTTGATAATATTTTTTTCTGATTTGTCAACCTTGATTACTATTTTTAGTTCTCTGTGCCTTAAATATTGAGTCTGTTCTGGTATGGTTATCGTCTGAAGAAGTGGGTCTGTCCCACGAAAGCTCATCACCTAATAAATTATTTTCTTAGTCTTTAAAGTGCTATTGGACTGTTCTTTTGTTTTCATGTATAACCCAGAAGCACTGAAAGACCAAGAGAGTGAAGTCTGTACTACAGCTTAGCTAACAGTTGTTTGGCTTTTAGCTGGTGCAATAGAGACTCCTGGCTTCAGCCCCAAAATCATCAGGTTCAATCCCACCTGCTGACACCCCAGGTCTGCTGGCTTATACATGGAAATAACCACTGTGCCCAAAGCTCAACACAGTACTGTCTAGTAATTTCCTAGGAGCATTCCATAATCTAGTTACAATTTTATTAGTGCCAGCAAATGAAAGTGACTAACTTTTGATCCTTGTTGTGACTTAGAGACATTCACTGATGGTGACATTCCTCACCATCTTATAAGAAAAATTATATTGCACTATATTCAGTATATATAACTATATATTGAGTAGTACCAGGCAACATAATTGATAGATCACATTGGTAAATGTGAACATCATCCTTCAGGGAGAAGCTAATCTAACATTGACTTCACTATATGTCATCTCTGGCACTCTTTCTCTAGTAAAGCCAGCTTCGTCAGTATAGTTGCTTTGAAATTTTTTTATCTATGGCTTCATCCTACTATAGTGGCTAGAGAAGGAGGGTCTAATAATTGGATATCTATTTTGGCAGAACGTGAACCTCCTTGAAATTAAGGTTACTTAAGCATGTTGAGTGAGACTGACCCTTAATGATACTGGAATTTATTGTGCCCAGCCCTGATTAACCCTTGCTGCTGGGTGGGTGACAGGCAGTGGGGCTGACAGTTGCCCCACAGCAAATTGTGAAAGGGGCCTGGCTCTATGAGCCCCAGAAGGGGCAGGGCCAAGGGCAATTGGACTACAACATTGGGTCTTCCACAGCCATACAAAGTGGTGGAGCAACAGTACTGACACTAAAAAGGGGTGCAGAGCTAGAGACTGCAGAGTAACACATCACTAAAGAGTTTTCTTCCTTTGCTATTGAGGTGGGGTGGGCAATAAAAGGCTATCCTGTAAGTCGAGCCTAAATTCTTTGATCATAGACGTATGACTTTAGTTTTGGCCATACCTGAATACATTATTTACCAAGAGATCCAGACAGTTCTGCTCCCTTAATGGTTGTCATCCGAATGTTAGATCAGTAATGATTTTGTCATTTCCCAGGCCAATGATAAAAATGTTAGAGTAGGGGGCCATGAAGTGGTACCTGTGAGATGCCACTGCTCAGTGATGATCAGGCCTGCTGATGGGAACTGAGTAGGGAGCAAAGGGGGCCCGGCATTTCAAAAGGGCCCAGAACACTGGTTGCTGCTATTGCTACTTTGGCAGTGGTGGTGGATGTAGCTCCAGGCCCCTTTGAAGTGCCATGGTAGTGCAGGTCTGAGTTGGGAGGCCAGTGCTGTGGTGCTGGTGGCAGCAAGGGCTGACAGCTCTAGGCTCCTCCCCTTCCTAGGGCACAGGGCTGGGGCCCCTCTCCACCTTGCCCCAAGGCATTCAGTGTCTGTTATACAGCTCATAGAGCTGGAAGGGACATCAAGAGTCCACTGAGTCCAGTCCCCTGCCCTCTTGGCAGAGCTAAGCACCATCCTTTTTTCTTTTTAAATCTTTTTTTCCCAGATCCCTAAATGGCCCCCTCAAGGATTGAGCTCACAATGCTGGGTTTAGCAGGCCAATGCTTGAACCACTGAGCTACCTCTCCCCACCAATGTTGGTGCTGCTGCTACTGTTTCTGTGAATACAATTGAATTTTCAGATCTGTCACTCAGCCAGTTTTAAATCCCTTTAATGTGTGCCATATTGACTTTATATTGTTCAAGTAACATTTTAATACAAATGTTATGCAGTACCAAGTCAAACGCCTTACAGAAGTATAGTATATCAACACTATTACCTTCACCAAATGAATTTATAATCCCATTTTAAAAATATGAAGTTAATTTGACACAATCTGTTTTCCATAAACACATACTGACTGGCATTACATTACTCTCCTTTAATTCTTTATTAATTGAGTCCCCTCTCAATAGCTCCATTATCTTGCCCAAAATATATGTCAGGCTGACAAGCCTATAATTGTCCCAGTTGTCAGGCTTACCCTTTTAATATATTGGTATAACATTAGCTTTCTTTCAGTCTTCTGGACCTTCCCTAGTGTACAAAGCGTTGTTGATTTAGCAATATTGATTCAGAGAGCACCTTGGACAGCAGCTTTAAAACTCATGGATTCAGGCCTGGATGACTTGCTGATTTTTTTTTTAAATGTCTAGCCTTACTAGCTACTGTTTAACATAGAGTCAATGTTCAAATAGAAAGTATATCATATTACATTCTCTTTTTCCTCCCAAATACAGAATGGAAGTATTTATTCAACAATCTGCCCTATTTGCATAATAAATTCTATCATTTCCATTTAGTAATGGACCAATGCCATTATTAGGATTCCTCTGTATCTAATATATTTTTTAAAAAACTTCTCATTATTGTCCTTCACTCTGTCAGCCACAGATTACTTTGGTTAACTTTTACTTCCCTTTTTAATTATCTACATTTACTAGTAAAGAGTATAAAACAAAAGTTAGCAACTTTCCCTTTCTTCCTTTGTCATTTATATAATATCTGTTTCTCTTCTAGGCAGTCTGACTTATTTTCTTGATTATGCCTTTTTGGCTTTTAATAAAGTGTTCTAAAACAGATTCCAGTTACTTATATTTACCTATTTAAATTCTTTCCTCCAACTAAATTGGCTAAATTATGTTAGCTTTATGAAATTGACTCATTTAAAGCATCAAATATATGTGTATAAATATGTTTTACTGGTTTAGACTCTATTAGATTTGAACTTAAATACAACCATGTCTTGGTCACTTGATTCTAAGGTACAATTAATTTTTAGTTTTGTGGTTTAGTTCTCTTTGGGCTTGTCTACACTACCACCTTCCTTCAAAGGAAGGATGATAATTAGGGTGTTGGGAGTTTACTAATGAAGTGCTGCTGTGCATAGGCAGCACTTCATGAAGCAAATTCTCCCCTCCTCCCCCCGTGGCAACTTCAAAGTTTTAAACTTTTGAGGAGTAAGGGGACTTTGAAGTTGCCCCAGCACTTCGAAGTACCGCCGGGTGTGCTGTGACCACACATGTGCCGGTATTTCGAAGTTTAAAACTTCGAAGTTGCCGCGGTGGGGAATTTGCTTAATGAAGTGTTGCCTAAGCATGGCAGCACTTCATTAGTAAACTCCCAACACCCTAATTACCATCCTTCCTTCGAAGAAGGTGGTAGTGTAGACGCAGCCTAAGGGAAGTTAACTTTGAAGTAAGGGAAAATGTGTATAGACACTCTGCTGGCTACTTCAAAGTAGTGCCTAATTTTGAAGTTAACTTTGGAGTTAGTTCCTAGTGTAGATGCACCCTTTGAGTAGGAACTTTGTGTTCCATAATCTTCAGAAATTCCAAGGATATGTTTTTTAGCATTGTCAGTATGACACCTCCGGCCTAGTCATTAAGATTCAAGTTCCCCCATGGTGACAGAGCTTTTCAGATTATTTAAAGAGCACATGGATAGGATAAGCAACTCCTTAAGCACCTGCTCTCTAGTGATGTCTCTTTTCTGTAGCAGACCCTTTTATACTCCAGCTTTTGCTTTGTCTGTTAGTACCAGGGCTTAAATTCAGCTACAGCTGTCTGAAGTGGAGCTCCAGTAAATATTTTCACCCCCTGCCCCGGAGTTTTTATAGCATAGTGGGGTGGGGTGTTTTGGGAAATATTCTAGAAGAATTTTAGTCCTGGTTAGAACATCGATCCATAAGTATTCACTGTTATTTACTTCTGCTTTAGCAGTGGCTCAGAAACTGGTAATGCTATTTTTGATAGAATGCCACTTGCCCTCCCCTTTTGTTTACTAGTATTTCTTAAATTGGTTAAAACCTTTATTTTAACATTCCAATAATGTGCCTCTTCTTACAAGGTTTCAGTAATAGCAATTAGGTAATTTTTTGTCTCAAAATGAGCAATCCCATTTCCTTTTGCTAACTGGGTTAATTCTGACCGCAGTTTCTTCATCTTTGTGATAAATGAGCACTTTTTTTTTCTTGTCTTCCCATTCCGTTTTTATAGTTAGTTTAACCCCTTTCAGACTAGCGTAGTTAGCCTGTCCCCATGGAGGTTGGTTTCTTTTCTACTGAGATGGAGGTTATTCAAATTGTGTAAGTTTTTCAAATGGTAAAGTCAAAGGCTTTCTCATCCTATGGAAGTTGCAGCAATGTTCAAAGAAACCATAACCCTCTACCTTATACTATGTACTTTCCTGTGAGACATTTCCAGAAGCTTTCTTCCCTTTTGGGTCAAGGAAGGATCTCCAGAAATGTAACGGGAGCATTCCTTTATTTCATCAGCCTTCAGCGTTTCCTGAAGTTGTCTACAATCTGTGAGTTAACCCCTGAAAATGTGACGATAATGCTGATATGTACTATCACCAATGCACCGTCTTCTGCCACCTACTTCATTTTTAGTGACTCTAGTAACATTGTGAGAAGGATTTTTAATTCATTGATGTTTGGTGTATTGAAGCACAGAAAAGTTTGTTGTTTCACTGTGTGTTTCTATTTTTTATGAAGGGGCTTTTATTTACTGTAGACTTGTAATGTGAAAGGGGTCACCCATAGTGACATTATGTCTATGTCCACAGAAAGACAAAGTATATTACATGTTAGTAACATGTTCGGACTGAGTATAAATTGTTAATTTAATATAATTTGTTATTAGACGGGCTAGATTCTGAACCTTGTATTTCTGCAGGTATGTAGTTCAATGGGACTACTCTTGCAAGTAACTACTCACTAGTGGAAGCAAAGAGTTTACAATCTGGACAATAAAATATTCCATTATGGTCTCACAAGCATATAAAAAGATAGAGTGTACAAGAGCTTGCATGAGCCTTACTTTTGACTTTAGGGATATGTTTTTGTCTTTCCAGATTGGCTTTAATTTTGCCACTGCTGCGGTTGTTATTGCTGTTCTGGCGAGTAGTTCTGGTTTTGTACCGGCATCAGAGATAATTGACCCTAAGTATTTAAATTGTTTTACTTTTTCCAATTTCTGTTGTTTTATGGATATTTGTGCGGATATACACCTAGGCTTGTTGGTCATGAGTTTTGTCTTTTCTGCATTTATTTCCATGCCATATTTTGTTGAAGTTTTATCTAGGCATTTAACAAGGTTATCTAGTTCTTTTTCACTCCCTGCCAGTCCAACAATGTCATCTGCGAAATGTAAGCTGGCTATAGGTTGACCGCCAATACTTACGGTTCCAGAGTAGTCATCTAGAGCATCTATCATGATACGTTTCAGAAAGATGTTAAAAAGTGTAGGAGAGAGTATGCAGCCCTGTCGTACTCCTACAGTGGTACGGAATCAGGCACCAATGGCACCATTGAATAATACTGCACTACTGGCCTTTTCGTATAAATTTTTAATTATGTCAATGAGTTTACTGTTGATGTTAAATTGCTTTATTGTTGCCCACAGTGGTGCGTGCCAAACTCTGTCGAAGGCCTTTTTAAAATCAATAAAAACAAGGTACAGGTCTTGCTGATGTGAATTGTATTTCTGACAGAGTACAGCTAGGTTGAAAATCTGTTCAGTGGTACTCCTGCCTGATGGTCCTGTAATTTTCACATACTGTAGGTTTCCTTTTTTAGGAAGCGTTATAATTAGTGATTTAGTCCAAGTTGTTGACCATTCTCCACTCTGCCATATTTTGTTGCAAATCATCATGAGAATGTCAACCATACTGCTGCCTCCATTTGTTACAAGTTCAGATGGGATGTTATCTATGCCAGGTGATTTGCTTGTCTTTAGCGATTTAATGGCTGCTTCAACTTCCTCCCGTAGGATGGAAAAGTTTGTTTCTTCTGTTGGGTTGTTAACTTTCAGAACATTAGGCTCTTCATTGGAGTTATAGTTGTAGAACTCAGAGCAGTATTCCGTCCACCTATTTATAATGTCTTTCTCCTCAGTGAGGCAGTCGCCAGTTTTGTCTTGTATGGTACTTATGCTGTGTTCTATAGTCTGTGTTAACCCTTTAATAGTTTTAAAAGCTTTCTTACTGTTGTTTGCATTTAGGCTCTCTTCAATCTCTAAACAGCAGTTTTCGATCCAATTTTCTTTTGCTGCTTTCATACTGGTTTTTGTTTTGTTGTTAATTATCCTATATTTTGTTGCTCCTTCAGCTGATTTTTTCTTTTTCTTAAGTTCTCTTCTTTGGTCACAAAGGTTCAAAATCTCAGTTGTAATCCATTGTTTCTTTTTGGGATGATATGTTCCTAGTATCTCTGTAGCTGTTTCTGTGACTACGTTTTCGAAGCTATTGACCTATTGATATGGTGAAGCAAAGGGGATATGAGCACCCTCATTGCCAAGAGGTATTAGAGATTATGTGCTTTGGAAGATAACAGGTTCCATCGCCAGAATAGCAATAAGATGGACATCTGAAGAGAGGCGAAAATGAGGTTACCCCAAAACAGCATGGCAAAGAGCTGTGGAATGTCTAGTTTGGTGCACAGCTGGGAAACTGTTGAAGGAACTGCCAGAAATACAGGGGAGTTAAGGAGATTTCTTGCTGCCCTAAGCGCCAAAGGCATAATGGGAACATGATGATGATAAAACAGCTGGGCCTGCACTCTGCTGGGGCATGATCCAGTGTACTTTCAAATTAGTTGCAACTCTTTCATTGACTTTAATGGGGCTTTGGGGTGCATAGTCTCTCCACTGATCAAATGGAAGTGCTACCATTCAGAAAGGGAATAAGAAGGGAGATGGTGAATGCTGGGCTTCACCTTTACATACCTTTATGTACAAGCTTCCATCTAGTCCATGAAGGTAGGTGTGTCAGAGTTATCACTTAAGCAGGAGTTCTGGATCACTCACCCTAACTTCCTACCGAGCTCTTAATTTTCATCAGGCAGACCTTCTGATTATTATGGAAACCAGTGACAAAATTCTGTCCTTAATTTGTATTTGTGTTTCCCGCTGTCTATTGCAGTCTGGAATAATCTTCTTCTGGCACTTCTCAGGCTTAGTGCTATTTCTAAATATCTATTCTAGATACCATTTCAGAAGAATCCTCTGCTGTTACACATTAAGTTATGTAGTTTCTGAAAACTTCCACAGATGGTCAGGAAAAAAAGAAGATATCTTATTATTGATGTGATACTATTAATATTGATGTCATAACATGGCATCACATCAATTGTAATAAATTATTGGGACATGGAAAGTAAACAGAAAATGCTCCCAATAGAGACACTCAAACCTTGCCTAGAAAAGAACATGAACAAAGTCTTACAAGGAGATTTTGCAATGGGGTTTTTTAATGAGAACCTCAAAATCTAATGATGATTTATATGTATTGAGCTCCATCTTTTACAATGCTGAGAACTCTCAGCTTCCAATTTCAATGCGAGTTGATGGCAGTCATCTCCTGAGAGTACTGAGTCTACTATGATTTATGTTGCCTTACATAGTGATCAGAATCCATTTACAGAATTAGGGACCTGTTCCTGCAAGGTGTTGAATGCTTCACACACCTTAAGAAAAACATGTCCTAAGGTGTTTATACCTTATAGGCAGGGCCTCTCAGATAACGATAGAGGCCTGGGCCACTTTGCATTTAGTGGCCCCCACCTGGCCCCAGTCCCCTGACTTATCTAACAAACTACTAACTACAAATGACTAACAAACATTCACCATCTCCCATCCACAGAAGTGAGGTTATTGGCTTTAAACTCTTAACTGCTGCTTCATTTTTGCTTTCATCATCTCTTACCTGTACCACTTTTAAATCTTTGCTTCATTTTTATTAAGGGTTTTGCATAAGACACAGTGACACACAATAAATTAATTTGCTAAAGGTCATTGCTTATACACAATTTTAATTGTATATACTTCACAATAAATATTATATATTAACACGTTGAATGTATTATTTACTATGGCCCTTATAGCCTTATTTCAAAATCTTGAAATGTCATCTGCTAACACGTTCCCATTATTAAATTCCTCTAATAATTGATGAGTTGGTATGAATACGAACACAAACCAACTGTCAGATTAGATGTAAAGTTAAACAATTAGAATTAAACACTTACTATCACGAAAAAGCCTTTACAGGTGAATCTAAAACTTGACAAAGAGGTAGGTTAGTTATTGTATATGAGGACACTTGTATTCATTGATTAATAACTAATTTAAAGGTTAAACTCCCCCTCAGAACAAGCAAAATAACTTTACAGTAGCAGAATTAATTACAACTTTCAAAACCACTAAACTATGCAAAGACCATAACCAGCATTTCATAATGTAGAATCAGTAATTGCATAAGCTACTGAAGTCTGCAGACATGCAGGTAAAAACTCGGATGTGACTGAAAAATTGCTGAAGGCCTAAGGTTCCACGGTGATTTAAATCAATTTTTACTGGTGTATATATAGCTTCTTATGTTGTCTCTGTTACTACTGCAAGGTATATAATACATGGAAAAATGTCCAAATTTCAGGCCCCTTTGTCTCTGGAGGCCTGAGCCAAATGGCCCTCCTGCCCCACTCCTCCCTCCCACCCCCTGATAGGGTCTGCATATAGGTGAACAAAAGGTTTTCAGTTGGAGAGTTCAATTATTCTACCTTGTTGCAGTTGGAGGATGTATCCAGTTTGATTTATCAGACCCAGCTGGTGAGGAGCAGGGTTGCCTTCATATAACAAGGAAGTGAAAGATAAAGGAGAGGGACCATCAGGGAGAGGGACCCAAAACAGACAAACCTAGGTGAGAGTCCTTAAAGAGTTCCTTCTCTCTTGAAACCATATGGTGAAGGCAGGTGGAGGTATGCCACATGGATAGACAGGGGGCAAGGCACAACAGAGGCAGACCTGCCAGAGTGGCATTTCAGGGGAGAAAGATGGAGTAAGGAGGACCTTAGGAGAAGCCAGAGGTTTGAGAATCTGAGGATCAGTTATGTTCAGCACAGGCAGCAGGGAAGAGCCTCAGTGAAGCACCAGTACATCTGAAGGGGCTGACCTAATTGCCTAATACAGGGACTCTGGGGCAGAATAAAGAGCAGAGGTTAGGACTGGATTTCTCTACTGGACTCACAAAAGAGGCATGCAAGCCTGAAGCAATGTACTCTGTGTGTGTGTGTGTGTTGAGCCTCAGTGGCTGGGGAACAGTCCAAGAGGAGGGCAGATGGACCTTTTTGTTTTGGAACATTTTGGACTTTTAGTTGCACTTGTGAAATTAAAACACAACTTTTCCAGATAGTCAAGCTGGGAGAATGGAGTCCAGGGTGGGACCTGAGAGATTGTCAGAAAGGATGTTAGAGTGGAAAGAGCTATCACACCACACCACCTCTGAGGTTGTATTCCAGTGATGAACCGGTTTGTCCATAAGGTCTTTTTAGAATTTGTTCTGGTCTCCTTTAACTTGTCTATTTGCTATTGCATACTGGTAACAAAACAAATACTATATCTCTTAAGGAATCATTATCCGTCAGACAGACTTAGCTCACTGCCCCCATCTACTATTGGATGAGAGATGGCAATATTCTGGATCACTGGCCCACATCAGCACTTTGAAAGGCAAACTGATGTGAGTCTCAAAAGATTGTCTTTTTATTGGTCCAATGAATTCTTATGTGACCCTCATGATCATAGTATCTGAACACCTTCCAGCAGTGCATTAAGCAACATGAATAACATCTGTCATGTATCGTTTGTTTTCTCACTCATCCTTTCCTACCCACATATCTGCTTTTCTTTGTCTCATGGACTAAAAAACTTACACTTCTGTAGTGATGAGTGATCTGGAAATGAAGTGCAAACTGCCCCATTTCAAACACAGGTTGTAAGGAGGACAGGTTGGAGCATGGATATTGGATAAGAAGATATGGAGGATCAGGCCTCTAAAAAACTAGTTCAAATCCTGTACAAATTGGCAATGACCCAAATTTGATTGCTGTTTTTTCAAAACCATGTGAAATAAATTAGTAAACATTTTAAGAAATCTAACCAGTATTTCTACATCATGTGCACCACCAGTCCCATTGGCGTCCGAGTTTCCCTACATAATGCTTTCACATCTTTCTTCTGCAGTCCCTCCCCCTGATCTCCCACCTGTACATTTGAAGCCACCTTTACTGTTCTTCATTGTGTGCACCTTTCTCTCTCTTAGAGGCTTGCGGAGTCATCAATGTCTACACTTAACCATGCATCCTATGTTCTGATGCCATTACTAATTGTACCTGCCCTGCTGCTGCTTATTTGACATTCACTATTACTAAGTTCAGATAGTTAGCATGAAGATTGCTGACAGCAATTTTGTGCTCTAATTGCATTATCTTGAAATGCTAAAGTACCTCTACCTGAAAATGCATCAGAGATACTGACACAACAGGGAATACTTTCAAAAATTCACTTTCGCAGTAGAATCTGAATACATAAAATCTAAGTGCAGCTGACACTTATTTGAGTGTATCAGACCTTCTTTATTAGAGACTAGATATTTAGGCAAAAGTTGCCTAGAAAACATAAAGCTCCTGAACATCTCTCAGATGCATTTTGTGAATCAAGAGTAGTGAATCCCATCCATTCTTGATTCTGACAAAAGTACTCTTTACTTTTTAGAGGATAGACGAAGTGGAAGCTATTCAATGAATCTTACTGCCTCAGGCTAGAAATGATTTTTCCTCATGAAACATTGTCTTGCTAAGCAGCAATTCTATTCTCAGATTAGAGAACAAATTTTCAATGGGCAGCCTCCCCTCATATACACAGAATTCTGTTTGAACATACTTACATCTGGATTGCTAGTGGGAATGGGTTACAAACAGCCCGTGACTTGGGCTGCCTTTTATATAGTTTAATGCCCATTCAAGTGCACAACTGTTAGATTATTCCCGAGGTCATGCACAAGTGTTTGCAAGTGTGTATGAAAGCCTGAGGACATGAAATCTGGATAAGAACTTGGTAAATGATGCAAGCTGTCATTTAAAGGAGAATGGTTGTGGGTATGGAGTGTATGAAGCAACAAGTAGAATAGTAAGAATTAATTTCCTCTTGGTCCCACTACAATGCTCAGTTCTATTGTGCAAGGGACAAGAAGATGCAAGAAAATGCAACATTTAAAAATGTCCTTTGTCTTGTGAGTGTTTATAAGTTCAATCCATTTCCTTTCTTGGACTTCCTATTGTCTGTTCATGTCACTTGAACAGATGATCTGAGTCACTGAATAATTGTCTGAGTGCAGGGAAGAAAACAATAAGTGCTTGAGGAACAGCTACTGAAAAATGTGACGCATTGAAAAGGATTGATTTGATTAAACAAAAGCAAAGCAACACTTTCAGCTGGTCTCTAAAAGATGCTTGCAGGTGCTTTTATTTGAATGTGAAAAGCTCCAAATTTGCATGTGCAAATTGCTGATATGTGTTTGCAAAATGTAGTTGGATGAGCAGTTGAACAATCCATGCATGCAGATGCTCATTTATATGTAGAAACAGACTGGTGGGAGGCTGGAAGTTTTCCCTCTAGTTTCCATCAGATATCAGGGTTATTGTGGTATAAAAGTTCAACATTGTCCTGAGCTGTGATTTGCTGAAATTCTTCATGTTGGAGAGATAATAGGCACAAATTTCTCAAATTCGTTCATTTACAGAGATAGGACAAAACAAGGAAGAATCTGAAACACTTCACATTTCATTGTATTTGTGTGGGGTTTAAGTTTTAAATCCACAAATATGAGGAGATCTTGCCTTGTTTTAAGCCCTGTTGCAATCCAAAGTTGGAAAGGATATATTTCTAATTCTGACTTAGGTAAGTGTTATAAAAACTCAGACTAAGAGGATGACAATTGGAGAGCAGTGGCCCTTGTGAAGGTGAAATTTTATTACAAAAATGCAGCTTTTAATGGGGTAGAGGGCTAAGAATAAAAGATCGTATTTGCAAAAGTGTTTAAGTGCCCAAATATGGAGATAAATCCTTGTGGTATTTGAAAACCAAACAGTCTAGGACTTAAGCCCCTAAGTCACTTAACAGCAACGAAGGGTCCTGTGGCACCTTATAGACTAACAGAAAAGTTTTGAGCATGAGCTTTCATGAGCACAGACTCACTTCATCAGATGCTGGTCTTGGAAATCTGCAAGGCCAGGTATAAATAAGCCAGAGCAAGGGTGGGGATAACAAGGTTAGCTATGAGCTGTCATGAGTTAACTCACTTCTTCAGATGCTGGTCAGACCAGCATCTGAAGAAGTGAGTTAACTCACGAAAGCTCATGCGCTAAACTTTTCTGTTAGTCTATAAGGTGCCACAGGACCCTTCGTTGCTGCTACAGATCCAGACTAACACGGCTACCCCTCTGATACTTAAGGTTAGCTCAGTCAGCAAGGGTGAGGCTTACTACCAGCAGCTGATCTGGAGGTGTGAACACCAAGGGAGGGGAAGCTGCTTTTGTATTTAGCCAGCCATTCACAGTCTTTGTTTAAGCCTGAGCTGAGAGCGTCCAATTTGCAGATGAATTGTAGCTCAGAAATTTCTCTTTGGAGTCTGGTCCTGAAATTTCTTTGCTGTAGGATAGCTACTTTTAAGTCTGTTACTGTGTGGTCTGGGAGACTGAAGTGCTCTCCTACGGGTTTTTGTATATTGCCATTTCTGATATCTGATTTGTGTGCGTTTATTCTTTTACGTAGAGACTGTCCAGTTTGTCCGATGTATATAGCGGAGGGGCATTGCTGGCACGTGATGGCATAAATTATATTGGTAGATGTGCAGCTGAATGAACCCACGATGGTGTGGCTGATCTGGTTAGGTCCTGTAATGGTGTTGCTGGTGTAGCTATGTGGACAGAGCTGGCAACGAGGTTTGTTGCATGGATGGGTCCCTGAGTTAGAGTGACTGTGGTGCGGTGTATAGTTGCTGGTTAGGATTTGCTTCAGGTTGGCAGGTTGTCTGTGGGCAAGGACTGGTCTGCCTCCCAAGGCCTGTGAAAGTGGGGGATCATTGTCCCGGATGGGTTGTAAATCCCTGATGATGCACTGTAGAGGTTTTAGCTGAGGACTGTAGGTGATGGCTAGTGGTGTTCTGTTGGTTTCTCTCTTGGGCTTGTCCTGTAGTAAGAGGCTTCCTGGCACATGTCTGGCTCTGTTGATCTGTTTTTTCACTTCCTCAGGTGGGTATTGCCCAAATTCAATGCCCTCAGCTCAGGCTTAAACAAAGACTGTGAATGGCTGGCTAAATACAAAAGCAGCTTCCCCTCCCTTGGTGTTCACACCTCCAGATCAACTGCTGGTAGTAAGCCCCACCCTTGCTGACTGAGCTAACCTTGTTATCCCCACCCTTGCTCTGGCTTATTTATACCTGGCCTTGCAGATTTCCAAGACCAGCATCTGATGAAGTGAGTCTGTGCTCACAAAAGTTCATGCTCAAAACTTTTCTGTTAGTCTATAAGGTGCCACAGGACCCTTCGCTGCTGTTACAGATCCAGACTAACACGGCTACCCCTCCGATACTTAACTCACTTAAGTAACCTTAAAAATTCCACTAGGAATTCCACTATCAACATCTGTAGCATATAAATACTCTGGAAAATCTATCCCAAACTGAACAGCTAGAATAAGAGGCTTGAAAAATGTATTTCTTGGTTCACACATGCTGGATTCACAACAGCACCCCAACTGGACTCACAACAGTGTGTTTCTACTGACATCTGTTGAGTTAATTCTAATTTACAACAATACAAGTGAGATCAGAATTAGGCTTTCTGGGTTAAACCCATTGTTAAGAGACTGCATGAAACACAATCTTTACAGACTGCAAAATGATCAATAAGCAATTTAAAAGTGGTTATAACAGTTTCAACAACTGAAGAATTTTATGGCAAAGGAAAATATTTATTGAAAGAATATTCTTTTTGGCTTATTGGTAGGAGAAAGGGAAGTTTTTAGACACACATGGTTGTGAACTGGATAACAGTGCATTGTCTTGGGGTGAAAATATTGGAGAAATTATCTCTTTTATGGTTGTAAATAGGAGGGAAGGTAGAACAAACAGTTAAAATTGGAAAGATTTACTACTGTATAAGACTATAGGACATAGCATTGGGAATGGTGCAGTAGGGTGCTTTTCCACTAGCTGCTGCAAACCCTCAGTATTTGTGCACCTCATTTGCATAAGTAGCTGACAGCTAGTTAATAGCTCTTCAGGAACACTGAAAACCATGGGACAGAAACAAACTCAATTCAACAGAGAGGACAAAGTTCCTAAATTAAACCCTGCAGGGGAAGCCCATTTAAACACTTAGGGGGATATTTTCAAAGGTTCACATGCTATTTTGGAACCTATCTTTTTTTTTTTTTTCCAAATTGTCAAAATGCTACTTCAGTCACAATGGTATAATCCAGTCAACAGAATGTACAGAAAATTTATGTAACGTTTATTAAAATGCAGTCTTCTGCAATGGCTTTGTTAGATATACTAGGGTATACTGAGAATGGGCAACAAGCACAGCTTCCCGTTATCTTCTGTGGGCAAGTCAGGGCGTGGGGAATCCTTTGGCTGTGGCAGAGCTGCAAGGAGTACTCTCCCTTATGTCGGGTTGACTCCCATTCAGTTAACACTACTCAGCTCTGTTCACATTCTTTGAAATCATGTGAATAAAACCACACTTATCTGGACCAGCACACAGAAGAAGAGGCCAACTATCACACAGAATGGGAGGAATGGGATGGAAATGAGCTTGGATGTTTAAGAGGCTCCAGGCCCAGCTAATCTCATCTTGTACAAGGCAGAGAGAAGGTGAAATGTCAGTCATGTGAGAACTGATATGGAAAGGGTCAACTCAGTATGGTCAATAAGTATCAGTGCTGCCAAGATGACTCATGTTTACTGCCAATCTGAACTAAGATGTCCTAGTGGGATTGGCTGGGGTGGTCACTGGGTTCAAATTAGTGCTATGTGTGCCTTTGAAAAACTTCCCCTCCTTTTTTTTAATTAGCTCTGATAGAAATTTATATTTCCATGAATCAAATCCAGATTGTGTGTGTGTATTTTTTTTTTATGGATCCATGGAAATGTGCTGGGGCAGATAACCTAACCAGTCAAAAAGGGTTAAAGAACTGCTGTGATCTGCATCGCACACCTGTTTGGCTTGTCAGGCCTGGATGCAAGGCCTTAAATGGGAGGCATTCAGAGCAGGTGATTAGCGTTCTGAAAAACAAGCAGCACCTGAGTTCTCTGAGACAGTAGGTTATTTGCTTAGAATGGCTTGATAATGGGCCTAATCTAAGTATTCTGCAAACAAGATGATTGGTTAGTTTTGTTTTATGTTAAAAATCCTTGGAGTAATTCTTGGCCTTTAGCAGAACTAAAGGAGAGTAGTTAAAACTTCCCGTGGGTCCTGAAAGATTGTTTTCCTCTAGTTTGTTGGAGGGATGTGGGCTGGTGCCTCTTGCACCTTGAGGTTAGTGTTTTTGTTTTATTTGAACTGTTTTATATCCCCATGGAAGTGGTGTGGCCTTGAAAAGGAGTGCAGCAGGCAGGCTACACAAGGCTGTACCACAAGACTGGTGCTATGACATATAGGCTATGTCTACACTGGCCCCAGAACTTTGAAAGGGGCATGATAATGAACCTAATCGAAACATGCTAATAAGGCGCTGGCATGAATATGCAGCACTTCATTAGCATAATGGTAGCCACAGCACTTTGAAAGTGTTGCTTCCAATCATGCGCTGCTTATCTACACAGGATCCTTCTCGAAAGGACCCCGCACACTTTGAAATCCCCTTATTCCTATTTGATTATAGGAATAAGGGAATTTTGAACTGTGTGGGGTCCTTTCAAAAAGGATCCCATGTAGATGAGCTGCACAGGATTGAAAGTGACACTTTCAAAGTGCTGTGGCTTCCATTATGCTAATGAGATGCTGCATATACAAAGCGGTGCCTCAGTAGCATCTTTTGATTAGGTTCATTATCATGTCCCTTTCGAAGTTCTGTGGCTAGTGTAGACATAGCCATAAGGTAAGTGAGGTGCTTGCGTTCACTTTCTCTGCTGGCCCAGCAAATGCTCCTCCCATCTGCCACTCAGAGGTGTCTGAAGACACCTCCTTACCTGTATGCCCCATAATATTTCTGCAGTAAACTAAAACAGTGCATTGACCCCTTCATGTTTTATTGGAGCCTTGGGCTCGGCATCAGATGACAACACTGCTTATGGTGAGATCTTCAGGTGTTTGCCTGGGAAGTGCTGCTAAATCCCTAATCCAGTTATGGTTTTCTGGGAGCAGAATGCTCCCACTCCACTATTTCAGTAAGAGCCTGGAAACTCTCCCAAGACAATGGGAAGGAAAGGCCTGAAGACGCCTCATAGTATTTAATGAGGTACCATATACAGGACATTCTAGCTATTGTTTTTGGGGATGTGGAGAGTCTTTGCCCATGCCTAAGTGAAGGAGCCACAGGCTGTGAAAATAGCAGAATTATCCTCCATCTTAGGCCAGGAGGCTTGGTGGTGTTGAGGAGGAAGGGGATGCAGAGTGGGCTGCCATCCTTAAAATCATACAGTATTGAGGTGATTGTGGGATTATACTAGAGCCTGTGGGGGGGAAGGGCATGATTTAGATGTAGATAAATAGTGTGATATGCTTATTTAACCTCAGATCTTTATCATGAGACTCAAAATGTTTGGTTTTCTGCTTCTCAGGGTTGCTTCTGATCTCCTCAGGTTATTGATAGCACTACAGCCATGGAGCAAACGCTGCAACTGTAACAGTGAAAGTAAAAAGACAATTGGGTTAAAAATGAGGGTTCTGGGCTAAGTGAACTCAGCTGCTGTTCAGTGTACTTAAATAGAAGAGAGAAACTAGGCCTTGGAGTAGGAGAGGGATGGCTCAGCCAGCCAAAATGGAAATCTGGTTTATTAATCTTCACTGCTTTACAGGTACTGCAAGTAGCTGGGGGTGGTTCTCTGAAGTTAGGGCTAATAAAGAGCTCAGACCTCCAGAAGAATTCTACGGCTTGGTTTGCTGCCCTTGGGAATGAATGCCTGTTTCAGAGTTTGCTTCGCGTGGTCTGCATGAAACAAATTATGCAGGTTCACCTATAACAAAGAGGAATACTCAGTCCACATTTTTAAACTTGTTTTGTGAGAAGAATAAAAGCCTGGGTTGCAGAAGGGTCGAACTCCAACCAAAATCTACTAGAGCTGCCTGTGCTCAGCATTTCTGAAAATCAGGCCCGAAAACTCAGGGTCTAAGTGTTCAAATAAATGTTAAAGCACTACATTTCAGTGCCCACAAGAATAACTGGTGTAAGTTCTCCTTGGCTAATTCCCTCTATCCACAAGTACCAATGAGTTTCTGGTATAAATAGTAATATTACATTAATATTTTCTGGCAAGGTTAATGTGGTTTATTACTGTTGCTATGGCAATGGTAAAATTATTCTGATCACCATTTGGGATAATCTTTACGCTGAAAGTCCTAATCTTCCTTATTCTGTCTCACTTATTTGGTGTTCTGTTCTGTAATGTCACATTCATCTAAATGCCTTGATAAAAATATTTGAAAAAAAAAAACCCTTCTGGAGTAATCCATTTTTTCAAATTTTAGAGTTAGAATGCCACTACAAGCAAGGTCATGCCTCTGCAGATATGAAACAAGTGAGCCATTCTCTCTTGCTCTCCCTCAATAAATAAGGATTTGCTCTCAGTAGAGCAAGTAAAGATTTTTATTTTAAGTCCAGTTTCCAAACCACATTTGCGTAAATAGGGTGTTACTCTTAGGCCACAATATCTTGTAATGTGTATATGCCTGGGTATCAGTTTTAAACATGGCCATTGGCAGCTGTGGTTTTAGGCATCTTTTGGATAATGGAGGAAGAGTATCACTACTGCTGTGGTGACTGATTCTTCATTTCCACCTGCAAATCTGGTAGTGCTGGGGGAGGGGAATTAGCCACCCTGTATAATGCCTAACTTGAATTTTGTGTAAGGAGCAACTGAGAGCAACTTCATGACCAAATTGTCTGCAATCATAGTGGCCTGTATTAGTCATGTAATTAGCCCATTATTAAAACAGAGCCAGTGACCCATTTTATTTAGCTTGTTGGCTTAGTAATGGAATATGACTCTCATATATTAGATAGTAAGGATGCTCTTGCGTGTGGCTGGTAAATGAGAATTAGTTGAATGTTTCTAGTTCATATACTGATCTCTCAGGCTAAACCCATTTGTGTAGTGTGAGCCAATTAACTTCAACCCCATGTGCTTGTTAATAGTACCTTTTTATCCTGTCACAGCATTAACAATTCATTTGGGTTTACTTTCATTCTCCTTTTTAGCCTCTGAAGAAAGTAATGCTGTAATGTCAGAAACAGTTGCAATAACTGGAAGGAGGAATGGAAATTATGGATTAGGATTTTGGGGTCCAAGTCCATTGGGTGCATTTGGCTCCTAGTGGATGACCAGATGCTCTGTATTGTGAGTGGGGATAATTCTTCTCTATTGCACTTCTGTCTAGTGCTAGGTCTGGCTGGCTTTGGTCATGACTCCTCTTAGGTGTCTTCCATTTCTCATGTCCATGATTTTTATGAAGAGGTGAAAAAAATTATATGATGGGGCTGATCTGATTACTTCAGGGGCTATTGTGTCAGGTCAGATTGGATGGAACTTGCCGAAGTGCAAGGAGCATTGACTGCTCAGCCACTGAAATGTTTCAAGAATCTCTTGGCTCTCATTGGCTACATCTACACTAGCCAAAAACTTTGAAATGGCCATGCAAATGGCCATTTTGAAGTTTACTGATGAAGCGCTGAAATACATATTCAGTGCCTCACTAGCAAGTGGGTGGCCACAGCACTTCAAAATTGACATGGCTCGCCGCCGCACGGCTCATCCAGATGGGGCTCCTTTTCGAAAGGACCCTGGCTATTCAAAGTCCCCTTATTCCTATGAGCAGATAGGAATAAGGGGACTTCGAAGCAGCCGGGGTCCTTTTGAAAAGGAGCCCCATCTGGACGAGCCACACGGCAGCGAGCCACGTCAATTTCAAAGCGCTGCAGCTGCCCACTTGCTAATGAGGCACTGAATATGTATTTCAGTGCTTCATCAGTAAATTTCAAAATGGCCATTTGCATGGCCATTTCGAAGTTTTTGGCTAGTGTAGACGTGGCCATTGATTTCAGTCAGGTCAGGCTTTCCCTATATGTGCAAATTATTTCTAAAATTAGGGTTAGGAAAGATAGCTTCCCGGAACACATACTTGAGATCCCTAGACTAGTAGAGAGGGAAAAAGAAGCAGTTTCTGGGGAAAAAAATAGTTGCTTCAGAAAGTTCCTGTTTTCATGGGGTTAAGTTAGATTCTTGATGTGGCCTTTTTGATTAACTGTAAGGCTTAATTTTACTGGGTGAAAGGAGGGAGTAGGGAAGCAAAACATTAATCTCATATGAATGTTGCATAAGCTTTTGTAGTTGTGAATTATTATATATGAGTCTCTGTATTTGTATAATTTTAATCCAATTTGCAACCAAGCATAGAAATGATAATGAAGTAGAGGCTATAAAAGGATAATAGCAAACCCAAGACCTCATGAAAATACACATTCCTAGTATTTATATTTGTTGAGTTAAAGAATAAAACTATTTCATCTGCAGAGTTTTTCCATGTTTGTTTATCTACTCTTCAGTCTCAGGGTTTATCAACAGTTTGCCTTATATGGTGGGAATAACAAGATCTGTGATTCTCTTGATATTGATACATTGAATTATTCTTCACCTTCCCACAAACAAAAGTAGACCTGCCAATGGGGACTTCAGGATCCAAGCCAGTTTTGGAACTGGCTCCAAGCAGCTAGCTCCCTGAACCTGTGTCCAGCTGCACTTATTTCAGTAGGGGTCCATGGGAATGTAGTTTGACTTGCACTGAACTGGTGCAAAGATTAGGGCATACACCAATGCTGCAGAGGCTTACAATCAGGTACACAGAAGTCTGTGCTGGCAAAACTGAGTTGCTGTGTTATCACCAGACATCTGGTTTGTAGAGCCATGATAACCAACCTGCTCCATGGGGCAGGAAGGTGGGAGGAACCCTCACTCCAAACAGACCTACAAGGAACAGACACACTCTCTTCCTGAGGTGGGTGGGGAGGAGGTGAGGCCAATGGTTCTGTGTGCCTCACTAGCCTGCAGACTCCAGGAATGTACAGATCAGGAAGAAGGCTGCAATAACACCAGTGTGCCACAGACCTTAGTGAGGGACTGGGCTTCCTGTCCTAATATACAGTTCCTCTCCCAGCACCCCGGTATAGATGCACTTCTAAATCACACCTAGTTAAATAGTAACAGAGGTAGCTGTATTAGTCTGTATTCTAACAAAACAAAACGGCAGTCGTGTAGCACTTTAAAGACTACAAAAATAATTTATTAGGTGATGAGTTTTCGTGGAACAGACCCACTTCTTCAGCTAGTTCTGTCCCACAAAAGCTCATAATCTAAACAATTATTTTGGCAGTCTTTAAAGTGCTACATGACTGCTGTTTTGTTATATCCTAGTTTGTTATTCCAATTTCCTTGACTCATTTTAATGTTGTCACCTAAGTCTTGCCTTCCTCCCACACCTTGGCCAAAAAAAATAAGAAACAGGATTTTCATAGAGAAGGTCTGCATTCAGACACGTAGAATCCACCACTGTGCTGGATTTGCATAATTTATTTTTCCATTTTACTTACCACTTAATCCCTAACCAGTTGATCTATATTGTACCCTCTGCATAGGGATGAGTATCATCCAGATGAGTGTATGCAGATCCTACTGTATTAGCTGGGAGCTGAGCATTAGCACGAGAAGGCAGAATTTGACATTTGCTGTATGAGAGACATGGTATTCAAGTAAATTCAATTCTAGTTGTTGCTAATACCTTCAAAATAATTCATAGTGATGGTAGTTGATAAAAAAAAATCATCCCCTCACAAACAGGTCATTGCTTGATGTCAAAGATAGCAAAGTTGCTGTAGCAAAATTGTTCACAGATCTCAAAATAAGGCTTGAGGTGGTTATAAGTGGTGGACAGCATGCCTGTTTTCTAGATGGGACTGATAAATAAGCAGGACTGATCTCTGAAAGGAAAAGGGAACCTCTCCTATAAGTTCTAAGCTGAAATGCATGAGAACACAAGAATACAGGATGAAAGAAGAAGAGTAACTACTTTACCCTGAAACTTAAAATCTTAATATGTGATTGAATTGGCATCATTATCATACTGCTGACAAAATACAAATCCCCCAAATTCCTTTAAAATCTTTCAGCATTTGACTGATTGTAGTGCTAATAATAGCGTGGTACAGCAATTTTATTGTCAGGGTTATTCTCGGACTTGATGTAGTCTTTATCTGTTGATGAATATAGCCATTATGTAAGAGATTATTGCTGAGTGGTTCAGAGCTGTTCAAAAAGAAAAGTAAGATGACAATGGTGTTCTACTTTATGCTTTGTTTCCACATTCGAAATATTAGTTTCTTTTGAAGGGAGGCACAGGAAAGTGAAAGATTAGGGTTCTAAAATCTTGCTTTTCTTTTAAAATTGTACTTTAGCAACCAGTGAATTCTCATGATTCTCTTGTTTGTATTAAAAAAACATAGATCGGACTTCCTTTAACTCTAATTACTCTTTGGCTGTGTCTACAGTTGTAAGTTTTTTGGAAAAACCTGGCCTTTTTTAAAAAGCACACAGAGCGTCTACATATAATGAGCTATTTCAATCTGAAATTGAAAGAATATGGCCCTTTTTCTGGCTTCCCTATTCCTCTCCCAGATGAGGAAGAGTGTCTTTTTCTGAAAGGTTCTTTCCAAAACAAAAAACCCAAGCAAGCGCAGATGATCCGTGAGCCCTTCTTTTGAAAGAGCTGTCCTCATGGCACCAGATTTTTCAATCCTTGGACCATTCTTTTGAAACAGCAGGGGCTGTGAGGATGCTCTCTATTGAAACAGTGGATCAATCTTTCAGTCCGTTTTGTTGTATGTGGCTGCAATCTTTTGAAAGAAGTATTTTTTTTGGTTTTCATTGGTTTTATTTGGAAGGTCTCTTCCAGAAGAACTTCTTTTGAAGGATCGCTGTAGTGTAGACACAGCCTTACTGCCTACATATTAGATACACACCCTGATTCTGGGCTGCCTCTAAACCATGTCTGGAGCCACACAGTAGAGCGCAGGAAAAGGGTTGTTCATTTGCCTAAATTAAAGCTGCCTTGAGCTGCTCTGTTATATACCCACCTCATCATAGCTCCTCTGACAACCGGAGACCACCGACAGGTAGTGGCTGGGGGGAATGTTTTGTTTCCCATGTTGCCTGTACTGGAAGTAAGCATAGGAAAGGAGGATATTTGGAGGAACTGTTTCAGTTCTGCTGTACCACAGGGAGATTCCCTGAGATGACTACTGAAGCACTGTGAATTGATAGTATAAATGCAAAACCCAAACACCAGCAGTATTCTTAACAAATACAAAAAACCAAAAACCTCAGATGTTTACCCTGACCTCCCCTCTCAGTTTGTTAGTCTTTTGTTTTCCTCCCAGAAAAACCTGAGTTAGTAAAAAGAAGAATAAAACAGATACACAGGGATGCTGGAGATCTTCAGAATGAAAAAAATGAGTTCTGTCACCTTTGCTGTCCTTGGAGTATCTAGTTCACAAGTAAGGCCATTGATTTTCAGTAGGAGTAGGGGCAAATAAGCTGCTGCTGAAGGTAAAGGGTAAAGGAATTGTGCAGATATGAGAGGAGCTGTAAAACAATGAAAGCAAAATATCTGAAAGAGACCTTGGTGTTTGGAGTGTCCTGTGAGAACAAAAAAGACCAATACTATTTTGGACTGCACATGCACAGGCATGTAACACATAACATCATGTAACAAGAGCCATATAAAGAGAAGATTAAACCCTCTTCATATGGCTCTGGTATGACTACACTTGACATGATGCATTCATCTGTGGTCACCTCATTATCAGAGAAAATGTTAACTGGTAGGAGTTCAGCAAGGAATAAGTAGGATCATTAGAGATTTGAAGGGATTTGGAGCGATTAAAAGAGCAAAACTATATATTTAGCAAAATGGGGAAACATGCTGAATGTACAAATATTTGAAGACATAACTGCATAAATGTGGGTATTTCCAAGAAAATAAGTTTAATCCATCTTCTCCCCATGTTTTGATTACTTCACGTTATCATTTTAATCTTCTGCCTTGCTTCTTTTCAGTAAAAGTGCTGAAAAGATTGAGTCCTAGTGTATTATAGGCTGTGGACATTGCCCGAAAGGCTCTGTCTTTTAGTTTATTTTAAAATGTGTACATTGTACAATGTTCTGTTTTTACGTGCTCTAATCTGTAGAGCATGAAACCCCAAAAACATAAGCTTTTCTTCATCATCTTCCAGTCTAATTATGCACGTGTGCAGCACACACATGCCATACCATGAAAGGAAGATATGCTTTCTTTGCATGAATTCAGGCCCTGTCAGGCTTATTTTGGAAACCATTTTCAGATCTGAAACTGTTCACTGGAAATGACCTGCCTCTGGTCCCCCTCCTGAGTAATCCAAGGGACTATTTGTTTAAGTACCTGTAAAGAAGCAAACTCTGTTTTTGTGGTATTCCCTTTTTCTCTGTGACTGTTTTTTGGTCATCTTTAATGTTGTCTGAGGGCCTGGCCTGAGCATCACACTAAGTATGTTTTTATGGCAATTTTCCCCCATTGTCTGTTCATTGCTCATTCAAGCTGTGTCTACACGTGCACGCTACTTTGAAGTAGGGGCACTAACTTCGAAATAGCGCCCATCGCGGCTACACGCGTCGGGCGCTATTTTGAAGTTAACTTCGACGTTAGGCGGCGAGACGTCGAAGTCGCTAACCCCATGAGGGGATCGGAATAGCGCCCTACTTCGACGTTCAACGTCGAAGTAGGGACCGTGTAGACGATCCGCGTCCTGCAACGTCGAAATTGCCGGGTCCTCCATGGCGGCCATCAGCTGTGGGGTTGAGAGATGCTCTCTCTCCAGCCCCTGCGGGGCTCTATGGTCACCGTGGGCAGCAGCCCTTAGCCCAGGGCTTCTGGCTGCTGCTGCAGCAGCTGGGGATCCATGCTGCAGGCACAGGGTCTGCAACCAGTTGTCGGCTCTGTGTATCTTGTGTTGTTTAGTGCAACTGTGTCTGGGAGGGGCCCTTTAAGGGAGCGGCTTGCTGTTGAGTCCGCCCTGTGACCCTGTCTGCATCTGTGCCTGGCACCCTTATTTCGATGTGTGCTACTTTGGCGTGTAGACGTACCCTCGCAGCGCCTATTTCGTTGTGGTGCCGCGCAACGTCGAAGTTGAACATCGACGTTGCCAGCCCTGGAGGACGTGTAGACGTTATTCATCGAAATAGCCTATTTCGATGTTGGCTTCACGTGTAGACGTAGCCTCATAGTGGTAATCCAGACTCATTCATAATAACAGTGAATTTCATCAGGGAAAGCCTGAGCATGATTCTATAGTCTGCTGTTTGGTGCACTCATGTAGGGTATAGGAGACCAGTTTCACCTCAGACACAATGAGGAATCAAACACAATTCTCTATGGCTCACTGAAAGCTCTAACCTAACCACTGGGCTACAGATTGAAAAAGAGGGCTCCCTGTTAGTGTTCCAAATGCTCCGTTTAAACTTGTCCACATTTTTTCACAGATTTGGGATTTGGTTCAACTCCAATCATTTTTCCCCCTAGTTCTGGCCTTTTATAGTTGACCTAAGAGTCTGCATGTGTCTCAGGAGGATCCCCATTCTGCACCATGGGCATGTGTACCACTGCAAGTATCTGAGGCAATCTTCTCATTGGGATAGTAATGGTGTGCCAAGTTAATTTCTCCTGTTTTACTTTTGGCTTTGGTCAAAAGGGCATGGACTTTGATCAATTTGTGTCAGAAATAGTGCTTTTTTTTTACCGGCAAAAGGGAAGCAACTCCCCTACTTTTTGCTACTGCAAACTTTTCAGAGAAGGTCAGGAACCAAGGGCACTTATTCAAAGGAATTTGGCTTTCTTATCTACTCCAAGGATAAGAACATGTTATGTTCTCATTGCTCTAGTCACAAGCTGCACAATGTTAAAAGATTTAAATCTTATTTCACTAACTTTAATATGGGGGCCGGTTTTAATGCATTTATGCGTTTCCTTTAAATCTTGAGGCAAAAAGCAACATGTCTGAATGAAGCAGCCTCATTATTTCCTTCAGAAATGCAAAATAATAGGAACATGTAACTTTTTTCATTGTTGTTCATTTTGACTTATTTTGCAGGGAGCCAGATGGGACCCACAAATGGAGTAATAAAGACACAATCAGTGAATATTCAGTATCAGTGGCCTTGAATCTCTCTGTTCTACAAGCTATAAGATCTAATGCTAGCTAGAAAAATGAAGGATTGTGCAGAAATTCCTGTGGGAGGAGAAGAAGAGGAAAGTTTTTTTCTTAAAAAAATGCTTTCTGTAATAATAATAATAAAAAAAGTTCTTTTGGCAGCTTGACTGATTTAGGGAGAGGAGTTTTTTTCCTCCTCTCCAGCCCAACCTTTCACCTGCAGTAGAATCACTTGTGTGGTAGCGGGATATTAAGTGTATGAAGTTTTTATAGCCTTGCCTGAAGCTGTGGTCCTTTGCAATGTGGAAAAGAACCATTAGCCAGTAAATCCTAATAAAGAACTTCCTGAAAACAGATGAGATCATACCTCTTCTGCTCTGCGTCATTCAGAAACTAATCCAAAGCCTATAGAGATGTCCTTCTGATAGAGTGACTTCCCTTGTTTTCTATGAGCTTTTAGCTCAGGCCATCATGGGAGATGTTGAGTTCCCAAATCATTGAAACATGAAGATGTTGATCACCTCATACTTTCTGGCCTTAAGTGAAAATCATGGGTGATATTCTAGTCCTACTGAAGACCATGGATAATTGTAATATTAATTTCACCCCATGATTCCAATTCTTTTCTCATGAAGTCAGCTAAATTAGTTGTGTAAATGTGTATGATCAGGATCCACATATATTAAACCCACACTTGCCTGTATGTCACATGATTTTTTGTCATAACTTTATTGTAGAGTATTTACATCAGAAATGGAACGAGGAAGTCGTAAAAATCTTGTAATATTTTGTTAGCAGCTGAGGAAACTTTTTCTTTGCCCCACAGTTTGATCTTAGTTGGTAGAAAGGCACAGGTGGATAAAGAGAATCAAAGTCCTTCTATTTCATGGTTCTCATCTTACACTTCCTTTTTTGGTCCTCTGTACTTATACATGAAAATCTGTATTGGAAATGAGATTGATCTGATGAAGAGGGTCTGTCCCACAAAAGCTCATCACTGAATAAATCATTTTGTTAGTCTTTAAAGTGCTACATTTTTGCTGCTTTGCCTCCTTGAACCCTGTTTACTTATTTGCACCTTTGCAAAGGGAGTGTAAAGTGTTTGTAAAATGGATTAAATAAGTGGTGTATTCTAAATAGCAGCACTTTCACAGGCACTAAGAATTACAGAAGATTCAAGGCAGTGGAAAATCAGAACCCCAGATCATAAGTGTCTCTAGACCTTACTTGTGCTTTGAGGGCCAACAGCACACCCTACAACTCCCCTACCTCTCACCATTGAATACAAGGTTCACCCTATAGCCCTTATTTTATCCAGAATCTCTTTGTACCATTGAAGCAATCAAAGTGTGCAGGTTCTGCCTCTGCTGCTTATTGTCTGAATTTTAAGGAAATAGCCACACAATAAATAGAAAAATATAAAAGTTTTGAGTTGCAAATATTGCAGAAATATGCACTAGTAATTCACTATTTAGATATCACATGGGCAAAACCAAAAGCCAGTATGTCTACTTTTGTCTGTCAGCTATCTTGTTCAGTTACATTTAATTTTACTATTAGGAGCTTTAGACTTTTTCCTGTCCTGTTACAAACCACATCAGTTAACTCTGTATCTACATACTTTGCAATTGTAAATGTAATCAATACTTTTTATATAAAGATAGTCACACTATTTGTAGCAAGTAAGTGATTTCTTTCCTGTTCACAAACTATTGGAAGACTTTGTTTTTTCTTTTTCCTTTTTAAGGAACTTGTCATTTGTAACAACCTTAAGCAATTTCACTCATTTCAGCCTATGCGTTTGTGAACACTTTATTGTGACTTTTTCCACTATTAATTCATAGAATCATAGAAACATAGGGCTGGAAGGGACCTCAGGAGGTCCTCAGGAAGGGACCTCAGAAGGTCATCTAGTCCAGCGCCTTCCTTCAAGCAGGATCAACCCCCACTAAGTCATCCCAGCCAGGATCTTGTCAAGTCGGGACTTAGAAACCTCTAGGGATGGAGAATCCACCACCTCTCTAGGTAACACATTCCAGTACTTCAACACCTTCCTGGTCAAATAGTTTTTCCTAATATCCAATCTATATGTCTCTCCCTTTAACTTCAGACTGTTACTCCTTGTTCTGCCATTCGACACCACTGAGAACAGTTTTTCTCCATCCTCTTTAGAATTCCCCTTCAAGAAACTGAAGGCTGCTATTAAATCGCCCCTAAATCTTCTCTGCTGTAAACTAAACAAACCCAAATCCCTCAGCCTCTCTTCATAGGTCTTGTGTTCTAGCACCTTAATCATTTTTGTTGCCCTCTGCTGAACCTGCTCCAGCACATCCACATCCTTTTCATACTGGGGGGCCCAAAACTGGTCACAATATTCCAGATGTGGCCTTACCAGTGCCAAATAGAGGGGAACAACCACTTCTCTAGATCTGCTCAAAATGTTCCTCCTAATACACCCTAATATGCCGTTAGCCTTCTTGGCTACAAAGGCACATTGTTTATTCATATCCAGCCTTTCAGCCATCATAACCCCTAGGTTCCTTTCTGCTGTACTGCTGCTTATCCAGTCGGTCCCCAGCCTATAACAATGCTTATGAGTCTTCTGCCCCAGGTGCAGGACTCTACACTTCTCCTTGTTGAACAGTATCATATTTCTTTTAGCCTAATCCTCCAAATTATCCAGGTCACTCTGGATTCTATCTCTAACCTCCAACATATCTACCTCTCCCCCTAGCTTTGTGTCATTCACAAACTTGCTGAGGGTGCAATCCAGTCCCTCATCCATGTCATTAATAAAGATGTTGAACAACACCAGCCCCAGAACTGAGCCTTGAGGCACTCCACTTGAAACCGACTGCTGTCCAGATATTTTGCCATTGACCACTACTCGTTGGGCCTGACTGTCAAGCCATCTTTCTATCCATCTTATAACTGAAAGATCCAGTCCATATTTCCTTAACTTATGGGCAAAAATGTTGTGGGAGACTGTATCAAAAGCGTTGCTGAAGTCAAGATATACCATATCCACTGACTTCCCCATGGCCACAGAGCCTGTTACCTCATCAGAGACACTAATGAGATTGGTCAGGCAGGACTTGCCCTTGGTGAATCCATGTTAGCTACTTTTCATCACTTTCCCCTCTTTCAAGGGCTCCAAAATGGATTCCTTGAGGATCTTCTTCATTATTTTACCAGAGATTGAGGTAAGGCTGACCAGTCTATGGTTCCTTGGATTGTTCTTCTTTCCTTTTTTAAAGATGGGCAATACATTTGCCTTTTTGAAGTCATCCGGGATCTCTCCCAATCTGCAAAAGAGTCTTTAGAGATAATGGCCAAAGGCTCAGCAATGACATCTGCCAAACCCCTCAGTACTCATGATGTCCAGTGATCACACATCTTGTTAGTATGAACACCCTTTGTATGAACATCCATTTACACATATAGTTGAGACTTTCAGTTCTGATTCATATTCTTGGGAGTGTGGGGGAGTTTGGTATGAATAGTCCCATTAAACAAATGTAATATGTCATGTATAATATCACAATTAATGGATATGTTTTATTCAAATTGTGTGGATTGTTTCCCTCTCTCTCTCTCTCTTTGAAGTGTTAGCCCACTTCTAATATGTGTGCAGTAAGGCACCTTGATTGGACTCACTTAGCAAGCAGAGTATGTGTTAACAAGCTGAGACCTATTGTAAAGACTGAAAAAGAAGCTGTCTCACCAGGTGAGCAGTACTCAACTCACTGAAATTGCAGCACTTCAGTTATGTTGGTTTCAATATTTTATAGGGTGTGATAACTGTCTTTATCATGCATCTGTCCTACAGAGTGTTCATTCATGCACTATATAAGGAAACAGATTTTATGATCATTCTAAAGCAGTTCTTAAATAGTATTTAAGACATTGAAAAACCAAGCTAAGATCAGGATATCTAGCAGAAGTTAATTGGCAGAGGGGATGCTATTTATTTGAAATACCAAGAGGTGGCCCCAATTGAAAATGAGATCCCATTGTGTTATGAACTTTACAAATCCTTATTAACAGCCCCTAAGCTGAAGAGCCTATCATATAGACAAAATGTTGGGGATGAGGGAAAGCGGATACTTGTCCAAGGTGATGCATTAGGTTGGTAGGAGTGGAACCCAATTTTCCTTGGCACCAGCTGAATACTCTATCCACCAGTGCCAGGCCAAATGTTCTAATCCTGGTTCAAAGACTTAAATACAGTTTTCCTTCTTTGCACAACAAACAAAATATTGCAGGCACTCTTATAAAAGGAGCTTCCTAGCTTCCTCTGAAGCAATCTAAGTAGTTCATTCCTGTCAATTCACCTTTCTTATGAGTTCTATATGGAAGTACTGCTGAGTTGCTTAACCTTTCCTGCCCTATGAAAATTCTTAGATGAGCCTTGATTACTTTTAGCATTTCCTTAGTAGCCATGGTTACAGGAAGACCGCAAAAAATAGTAGTGCTGTTTGGTTTTGGGGAAACTCACATCTAAAAATCTTTTGTGAATGTAGCTAAGGACATCAATGGACATCTTTATTTACAAGTCATTATTAAAGATTCACTTGGAACAGCTAGCAAAGAGCTCAATTTTACTCTCAAAACTACAATCTTTGTGACTTTTGAGCATGCTCCCTAGGGTCTTAGTTGTTAAGACTCTCGTTTTCTTGTGCTCCTCTGACATTTCTCCCAGTCAGTTGAACTTATGTCCTATCATCCAGCTGTATTAATCTTGTCTCAAAGATAACGTTGAAAATCCTCACATTCAACAACTTTTTTCAGGATCAGAGGACCTTACATTTTTGAAAATTTGCCTGGCATTGGATTCCTTCTTCAGAGTTTCTTTTGTATTGCATTGCTTGAGCTTCTGAAGATGCATGATCCTTACATTCTATGAACCTAAAAAATCATAATTTCAATTAAGCCTCTTGACCGTTACCAAATAAACTTCAAGTAATTTGAATGTCAAAATTAGCACTTGGTAATTTTTTGCTCAACATTCATTTTTATTGAGATCAACTATGTCTTGGCCAAACCAAGGCTATGTCTAGACTAGAGGGTTTTGTTGGCAAAATGATTGTGGGAGGGCTCAGTGGTCAGCATGATCCTGGAGGCACTGTGAAGCCCCTGTGTGACAGGGCCCTCTGTGTAGGCCACACCAGGCTGTGCTCCCAGGACATCCCTGTCCCTTGGCCCAGGAGTTCTTGGTCAATGCTCAAGGTGACAGGCATGGCTTGAGGGACTGCATTGCATGAATGACTCACCGTTTCTCCTCCTTGTCTTCCTTACAGCTGGACTTGCACCAACCATGGGCTGAGCCACCCCCACCTCAAAACCAGAGCGAGTCCATAACCAGAGGGGCTGTTGCTCCATTTACGAAGACCTCCAGCAGGACCAGAATGCCACCCCTGGACAATGATGTTCATCATAGAGTGGTGGCTGTGGGTTGACACGGAGTGCCACTCATGAGCCTGGGACCAACTCATCCCCTGATTTGATGCTGCCACTCCTGTCTTGCAAGACATGATGGCCCAGCAGGGTGTCCTGGACCTGTTCTAGTGGCTAAGTGCCATGCCTACCCCCTCTGCTCCTCCTGCCCACCCACCTCTGCTGCAATCCTACCTCCTCCTTATCTCCTCCGGTCCCAACCCCAATAGGGGTGCCTGCAGTGACAGGGGATTCCAATGCCAACACCACTCAGGGCCCCATTCCACTTGGGTTCATGGCCTCCCACCCAATCCAAGTTTTGATGCCCCCACAACACCCTCTCTCCCAAGCCTCCTCACACTGTAAATAGATCATTGCACTCTGGTTTGTTGTAAATAGTTTTGAACTGTGCAAAAAATAAACAGTCCAAAGCTGTGTCTACACGTGCACGCTACTTCGAAGTAGTGGCACTAACTTCGAAATAGCGCCCGTCGCGGCTACACGCGTCGGGCGCTATTTCGAAGTTAACTTCGACGTTAGGCAGCAAGACGTCGAAGTCGCTAACCTCATGAGGGGATTGGAATAGCGCCCTACTTCGACGTTCAACGTCGAAGTAGGGACAGTGTAGACGATCCGCGTCCTGCAACGTCGAAATTGTGGGGTCCTCCATGGCAGCCATCAGCTGGGGGGTTGAGAGACGCTGCCTCTCCAGCCCCTGCGGGGCTCTATGGTCACCGTGTGCAGCAGCCCTTAGCCCAGGGCTTCTGGCTGCTGCTGCTGCAGCGGGGGATTCATGCTGCATGCACAGGGTCTGCAACTCGTTGTCGGCTCTGTGTATCTTGTGCTGTTTAGTGCAAGTGTATCTGGGAGGGGCCCTTTAAGGGAGCGGCTGGCTGTTGAGTCCGCCCTGTGACCCTGTCTGCAGCTGTGCCTGGCACCCTTATTTCGATGTGTGCTACTGTGGCGTGTAGACGTTCCCTCGCTGCGCCTATTTCGATGTGGTGCTGCGCAACGTCGATGTTGAACATCGACGTTGCCAGCCCTGGAGGACGTGTAGACGTTATTCATCAAAATAGCCTATTTCGATGTCGCCACATCGAAATAGGCTACTTCGATGTAGGCTTCACGTGTAGACGTAGCCCAAGTCTTTCTTCTGTTGAGGAAAAGCCACTTAGTTGTTCACCAGCCTGTGTCCCTCTTCATTATTCAGGAGTTGGGGAGGGAGAAAGGGAGAGTGCTTGTGGTGGGGAAGGCATAGGGATGTGGACCCAAGCCCCCACTGGAGGTGTCCTGGGGAGGGTTACTGGGGGCTGTGGGAGAAGCTTTCCCTCAAGGCCTCACAGATTCACATTCCATCCTGATGGGCCAGGCAGCTGGCAGCCATGCCCGGCTCCTCATAGGTATGCATCTTGTGGCTGGCAGCCACCCCCCACCCTGGGAGGAGGGCCTCTCCCTTCCCCTCCACAATGTTGTGCAGGGCACAACACACCACCACAATTTGGTAGATGTTGTGCTCCCTCACATCCATGCAAGTGAACAGGCACCTAACGGCTTGAAGAAGCCGAAGGCGCACTCAGCCTGCGTCCTGGCCCAGTTCAGGCGGGCATTGAACAGTTCCTGGCTGGGATCCAGCTGGCTGGTATATGACTTCATCAGCCATGGCAAACATCTCCCACAATGCAAAGTCTCATCTGCATATCAGCTAATGGTGGGGGATTAATGTGCCTGCCTCCAGTACAGGCTGGAGTTGTGGATCATGTGGGCATTGTATGCCTAGGCCACCCACCCTACATACATGTCCACAAACTGTCCACAGTCCTGAGACCTGAGACTATGGCACCATTGAAAATTAGCCTTTGTCATTGATATATTTGGCCACAATATGCTCCAGGGCATGGATTAGGATATAGGTCCCTTCCATAGCCCCAAAGCAGTTTGTGGACTCCCAGGTGGTGAATCTGACCATGACTACATCCACATCTCCCTGTGACAGGGTGGAGCCCGGAGAGGAAAAGACAGGAATAAAAACAGTAGAGAGAGAGCTGACAATCAAAGTGTTATCAGCTTAGGAGTAGGCTGCTTGAAGTCAATTAAGGCCAGCTGATCCCACTCAGGGCTACCTTTGTAAGCTCCTCTCCATGCAGGGCAAGGGAGGGTGATTAAGGAGAGTTTGGAAGGCAAGTGAAGAGAGGGAAGGAGACTTGGAGGAACATTAGAGACCACAAAAGAGGAGAGGAGCCTCAGCAACCCTGGGGCTGGACTGTCCAGTCCAGGGGGTGGGCCTGAAGCTCAACCAGAGACTGTGAGGAACTGGTCAGCCAGAGGAGCCAAACCAAAGAGGGGACCTGCTGCCACAGCTACCACTAGCGGAAGGAGGTACCGGGGGAATCATCTGGGGAAGTGGCTCAGGGAGAGGAGCTGCAGGGGCAAGGGCAAAGGGAGTCAGCCCTCACTGGTAGCGACCATCCAGGGTCCCTGGACCGGAACCCAGAATAGGTGGGTGGGGACCAGGTTCCCCTCAGACCGTTCCCTGCCCCAAGCAAGGGTAATGCAGTTCATATGGTGGGGCCAGTGGACTGAAAGGAGGACCTGGGGCCCAGGAATGAGACTGACTCTGTCACTTTCCCATACAGATGACCCTTTGCAGCAGGATGGTGTTGACAGCTGTCACAATGTGCAGAGGAAGTACATGAATGCACACATTCGGGACTGAGGGATGAAGTCCCTGGGCCTGTGGGGGGTGGTTGCTGAACCCCTCCTGCCCCTGTGTGAGGCCACCCCCCCCAGCAGAAGAGCTGTGTGAGGGTGGAATGGTGCAGTCCCCTGGGGCTTCTTCCCCACCCCTCATATCCCTAACACTGATTCCTGAGGATCTCCTTTGGGTGAGACACCCCACCCCAACAGCAGGGACTGCAGCCCAGGAGTGTCTTACCTCCATGAGGAGGGCCCCAATAGTGGACTTCCCCATGCCAAACTGGCTGTCCACTGAATGGTAGCTGTTGGGGTTGGTGAGCGTCCAGCGGGCTACTGCAACCTGTTTCTCCTCCTGTGCCTGTCTTAATCCTGCCCTCTAGAGACGGAACTCCAGGAAGATTGCCTTCTGCATTTGGAAATTCTAGAGCCACTTCTCGTCATCCCACTACCCCATGATGAGCTCTTCCCATCAGTTGGAACTAATGCAGTGCCTCCAGATCCACCTCTCCACCTGGAGGGGGTGAAGGTGTGACTGTCCTGAAGGCATGGGGATGTCATAGCATGTGGTCTTGGGTTTGCTTTTCATGAGGAAGAGGAGGACATTTGTTAGAAGGTTCACAGCTGCTGCTCTAGCTGTGTTTTCCCTAGAGGAGGTAGGCATGCCTGCAGCATAGGTGGGGAAAGGGCAGCGGGGGAGAGGGGTCCCTTTAAGGGCACATCTCATTGGGGCCCCCAGAAAGAAATGGTGGCCTGCAACCCTGTCTGCTGTGGTTCCACGTGGCTGTTTTGCTAGTAGAGTGGACAGGCAATCTGGCTGATCTGACAGAGTGGATTGATCTTTTCATCCAGTTTGCGGTCTGGATGCAATCCGTTGACAGAAGATTTGTGACAAGATATCTTGGTACACAAACTTCTGCCAATAAATCCCTGTAATCTAGACATAGCTGAAAAAATGAACTTTGAAATGTGCCTTTGGAAGTTATGCACGTCTAACTCTGAGTTCTGGCGTAAGCTTATGTTTAGCCTTGCTCTTGAGTAATGTATCAAGAACACCCTCTTTCTGAAGTCATAGTGGATAGATTACCTGTGCCCTTGGTGATCGTTACATCATCGTTTCCTGGAATTTTAATACAGTGGTGATAGGTTTGTTTCTCAACGAGTAATAGAACCGGAAAACAGGTTGTAGAACTTTGAATAACTAACAAAATATAGAGCAATTTAGAACAACCATTGCAGCAGCTTCTCCAGCAAGAATTGGTGGGTTGGCAGCACATGGAATGCAAGCTGTGTACTGCTATCTCTGTCATGAATTTGTGCCTTACCATCAGCCATATCTGCACTATCATTTTTAGCTTCACTAAAATAACCTTGCAACATTCTCCCATTTCATATGGATATCAATTAAATCTATCATGCTTTCCAGAACCTTTGTTCACTCCATTGAAAACCCAAACACCTGAGACACTTACTCCCTTCAGAATAGGTATGGAATGCAATTAAGCATACTACACTGTATAGGAACCAAGATAGGTGGTGTAATTCTCCACTAAATATTTTGACCAAACTAATTTAATACTTGCTTTCCTTTGCATTGAAGTTTATCAAAAAAAAGTGTTATTCCAAATGAGCAAAAGGACTGATTCCTATTTAAAAGCAAAGAAAAGATTGCTAGGTCCGTCTTGTCAAAGTCAAAATCTAGTGAAGGCTTTCAATAATCAAATACTTTTCAGCTACCACATCCATAATAGTTGCACTAAGAACCTGGAATGGCTTTCTGTCCCAGAACTAGAATCCAATACTCAAGTCTGATAAACTGGAATCAGTGTCTTCATTAGTTAAGGAAGACTCAGAAGTGTGAGTAGCTGATTCTTGAAACACCTTTTTCCTGGTGAACAGACTCATTTTTTTGATCTTTCACAGGCTGGCTGCAGCTTGTGTGGGTGACGGTGGTGGTGGTTTGTGGTGGTGTTCACCTATCAAACTCTCCGTGAGTGAATTGCTAGCTTTGGAATGGCTGGGATAACACGTGAAAGTTCTACCATGGATATTCTGAGTGCTAATATAGGTGAAATATCATTTGTGAAACTCAGAGGTCTATCAAGTGAAATTAATGAATTAGAGCTCAAGACTGCAGATAAGGGAAAGTGGAAAACTTTATGGAGTAGGTAATTATGGAGAAAGAGCTGTGTGGGCTTTTATAAAGGGAGAAGAAGGGTTGGCTTTTATGTGCCTCTGATGGTTCCAATGTTGAACTCACTTTTACCTGTCCCTGCTATTCATTAGATCATCCCATCACCATCCAAGGATGAAATCTCCCCCACACCCATCCCAATCTTCATATTTACTTCTAAGGAAAAGAATTAAGTTGGATGTTGCAGAAGATACAATTTGGTACAAATGATAATTAAGAAACATCTATCTCTTAATTTGTGCTTTTGTTGTATGAAACTTGATTATCACTTCTTGGGGCTGGCAGGTTTAATTACATTAAGCAATAATAGATACTTTGATAGTACTGTCTGGAAGGAAACTTAATAAAAACTCAAAGGATTTTGTACACTTTCATGAATTAGGCAATGCTTTAATTTACATAGCAGGGATGAGATCAGAAATTCTTAGTGCTTAAGGAATGTTCCTTCTAGGGAACATGTTGAGAATGAGAAAGATGTGTTGCATAAATGAGAGAGTGCTCAGGTTACTTATAGCCAGTGTTGAGGTTTTGTAATCTTGGATTATAAAACTAAACACAAAGCCTTGAAGGTTGTATAAAGACCCTTTTCAAACAAACATAATGAATATGACAAAAAGTTACCAGATCAAAGCTGTAGAGGAGACTAAATTCCTCTGTTTGTAGAGAAGGTATTGTGGGGCACAGGGAACAGCACCCTAAGATCCCCTCCTCACCCCCTCTCACACACACATTGTATGACAAGATTAGGTGGAGGGAGCTTTAGTTCTGAGAAATAATTGCCCACTCAGTTCTTGGAGTCTCTACTGAGAGTGCCATCAAAAACACCTTTAATAATAGCAGTATTCCATTGTGATAGGGACATCTGTTCAGCCGAAACAAGAGTGGGTAAGCAGCTTCATTATGCGAAGGCCACTCACAGCCATTTTGGAGGAATAACTTTCTCACACTACCAACCTGTTCAGGATTCAACTCAGTCTTAGGCATGAGGCTGTTCATATCCTGTTAGCAAATTTCTAGGCCTTCCCTTCCTCCAGAGAGCTCAGTTTCAGTATTAGATGTTTCTGTGTCATGCATACAAAGTATATTTTATCATTTTAAGAGTCTTCTGTTTTTAAGTTGAACAAAGCTAAACTACATTGAACATAAGTAATCTAATACTTTTGAATAATATGTAGTATATGTGATGATGTTTTAGTTGTACCAGGACAGACTTTTTTATTTTAGGTATCAATGTTCCCCTTAGTATCTGAGCACCTCTGTTCTTAATGCATGTATCCTCCTGTCGTCCTTGTGAGGTGGGGAAATAAGTCACACAGAGTAAATGACTTGCTGAAGGTCACTCACAGGATGTCTGTTAGAAGAAGGACTTGAAATCACGTCTTTCTGCAGCTCAGTTTGGACCCTCATCACTGAACCATCCTTTTGCCTCTAGCTGGCATTGTTATGATTTGAGTCACATTTGGCAGTTGCTAGCCTCATTGCTTTCTACATTTGTGAAAGGACTTAAAGTAACAACATGTATAATTACACACCTAGAATGTATCCTTGTTATTTTTTTTTCTTAATATTGGCTGCAGACGGTTACCTTTTTAAGGTGAAATGACTGGACCAGAAAAGGAAGGAGAATGATGTTTTCATGGACTTCATCTGAACTGGAATTTGGGACAAATATGTCTTTGTAAACTTCCTTAGCAGGCACACAACTTGATGGGATAGCAACTTCATGGGGTGATGGAGGGAAAGAAGTAATTTAATAGCTAATGGAAGATTGTATTGTAACTTGAAATTAAAATTATAGGAAGAGAGTCATACTGTGGCTAGACAGGTAAATGCACATCAGAAATTAGAATAACAATAATGAAAGGGTTATTCAAACTTAGCTAATAACAAGAGATATGGAGAAAAGAGTTCTGCACGTCTGATGTCAAAGGCATCAATATGGGTGACATACGACATAGATGGCAGCTGCCTGGAAGATTATACACGTCTTTCTGAAGACAATGCCAATGAAACTGAAAAAATGTATTAATTTCATAACACTTGGTGCCAAATGATGCAAAGAAAAAGGCAGAGAGAAATGGTACCAACCATAGGATTAGAGCTCTGCCTTGTGCCAACTGAAGGGGTTGAACCAGTGGACTGATTATTGCAACAGCATGTGGAAGATATGGACTTTCTTTGGGAAGAAAGGAGGAGATCAAGACAGACAGCTATTCCCAAAGACACTCTGCTTGTAAGTGGCACCAAGGAAGTGAACTAAGTCATGTAATAATTGCCATGGAAAGGGTCAACCCACTATCACCAATCTGTATCAGTGCTGCCAAGATGCCTCATGTTTACTGCCAATCTAAACTAAGATGGCCTTGTGGGGATTGGCTGGGATGGTCACTGTGTCCAAATCACAGTCCTATTATTGCTGTGTATGCTTTTGAAAATCACCCCTTACTGTTTTTAGAATTAGACCTCATAGAAGTGTATAGTTCTATGAATCAAGTCCAACATTGTATGTGTGCATAGGTGAGAGAGCAAGAGAGATCTGTAGCATATACATACGTGTGTGTGTGTGTACAAAGAGAGAGAGATCTGTGCAAGTGCGCTGGGTAGACAACCTCACCAGTCAAGAAGGGGTTAATGAACTCCTGTGAACTCTCTCTGCCCCAGCCTCCACACTTGTGCGGCTTGTCAGGTGCAGAGGCAAGCCCTTAATTGGGAGCTTCTCAGAGCAGCTGCTTGGCAGTCTGAAAGAAGCAGCATTTGAGTTCCTTAACTGGGGCAGTGCATTACTTGCAGAGAATGCCTTGAGAAGGGGGCTTGTATAAGTCTTCCTTGAACAACATGATTGGTTAGTTTTTGTTTTTGTTGAAGACCCTAGGAGTAACTCTTGGCCTTTAGCAGTGCTGCTGGGGAGTAGCTTCAACTTCCTATAGATCCTGAAAGACTGTTTTACCCTCCTGTGTTGGAAGGAGAAGATCTGGTGTCTCTGGCACCATGGATTATATTTTTTGTTTTATTTGGCCTGCTTTATATCCCATGGAAGTGTGCAAACTTGAAAAGAAGTGTGGCAGGCAAGCCACACAAGACTATTCCACAGGACTAAGACACATAAGCTAAATGAGGTGATTGCATTCATTTTCCCTGCTATTCCAAGAAGCAATCTGCCACTGAGAGGGTCCTGAAGATACTTCCTTAACTTCATGCCCCATAATATTACTGCTGCAATTGAGAGCTTTGCCATCAACCCCTTAATATTTAATGGAGCCTTGGGCACAGCATCAGATGACAACCAAGCTTATGGTGAGATGTTCAAGTGTTTTCCTGAGAAGTGCTGCTACTTCCCTAGTCCAGTTATGGTTTTCTGGGAGCAGAATGATTTTACTCCACTACTGTAGTATGAGCACAGAAACTCTCCCCAGACAATGGCTCTGTAGGAAGCAAAGACCTGCAGAAGCTTCATAATATTTCATGAGGTAGCATATATGAGAGAGTCCAGCTACGCTGCTACAGGATTTTGGTAAGACTCTGATGCTGCCTCACTGAAGAAATCACAGGCAATGGAAACAGAAGACTTATCCTCTTTCTTAGTCCAGGAGGCTTGGAGGTGGTGGAGGAAGTAGTGCAGAGTGGGCCCCTTTTCCTTAAAAATCATACAGCATTGAGGTGATTGTGGGATTATAGTTAAGGAAGATTCAGAAGTTTGAGTAGTAGATTCCTTTATGGGGATGGGAGCAGTTAAGTTCTGTAGGCTGAGATTGTTGGTGACTACGCAAAGCAAGCCTAAAACGGAACACTAGTCCTGATTGTGGAAGTCCAGGCAAACTCCAGTTATGGTTTGGTCTATAAATAGAGGGGAAAATGAGTTTTTCAATCTGAGTTTCTGTGTGTTTGAACCCAAACCTCAGGTGGTGAGAATGTGAAAGCCAAAACAGGGGGAAAGCTTCATATTGACCTCTAAAAACCAAAACTACTTTATTTGTAACTTCAGTTCTGTAGAATAATAGCAACAGATGCTGTATATGCCCCTCCAAGCTGGCATCCCTCTTTGCTTTGCTTGCTTTATAGCCCTGGATACAGTCACAATTTGATATAAGTGAGACAATTACTTTCATTTCATCCTATAGCTGGGCAACACGGTTTAGCATATAAGTGTAAGCAATGGGCTACAGTAGCCCATTCATAGAAAGAATGTAACTTGTATCTCATTCCCACAGCATGGCATACTATAAATCTTGAGGTAGATTTACGTGTGGCACAGTTCCAGATTCACATGAAGGGCTTAGGCTTTTGTGGGGGATGGGTAGGAGAGGACTTTGTTCATCTTTATCCCTCTCCGTCCAGAAGGTGAAACTACTACAGCCTAATTTTTCCAGAGTAATGTCTGAAATTGATTTAATCAGTTATGTACAAGGAGAAACTGAGGCAGTCAGGAATTGAATGATCTTTGGTTCACCTCTGCAGATCTCCTCTGCAGATCACGTCCTGAGCCCTGCACGCTGCCGAGTAAGGAACTCTTCTACAGGCAGCATCCTTGCAGTGGAAGCAGAACTCATTATAATCCACTGCTTCAGTCATGGGGAAACTACACAAAGGGGGCTTGGGAGTGGGGGTTATAGATGAGAACTTAAAGCTAGTATGTGGTTGAGCCTATGTACATGCAGGAAGAAAGCTTGCAGAACCTTCCTCTGTCTTTGTGTCCCTATCCTGATACTAATGGGAAATGCAAGTATTCTATTGTAGTTCTTATGTTGCAACTATAACTGTGACAGCAGAGCATCTTATGCTAAGTTAGCTCTACTAACTAATATAAAAGTAGCTAGGAGGGAACCATGTAAGTCATTCAATTCCTGACTGTCTGAATTCCTCCAAACTCTAACCTTGTAGTGCAGCCTCTTCACTCCACCAGCATGGACAAAGACTTAACACCAGGATCTGATCCTCCATGCATCAATTTGTACAAAGGTTTGGACTTCAGGCACACTTGGAATTCAGATTTTTGGATGCTTATTCTGATTCTCCAGGTGCAGAATTTGGTTATCTCAGGAAACATGGCTGCTCACAAGATAACCAGCACTTCCTTTTGTATTCCAGCTGGAAATATCATCAGAGCTTACCACAAAGCTCCCTGAGGTACTTTGGCTTTACAATCCTGATATCAAGTGGAATGCAGAATTCAAGCATTTCATAACCTCATCAAACAAAAGTGACCAACCAACCAACCAACCAAAAAAAAACAAAAAACAAAAACCTTTTTGTCTCCATATGGGACTCTAAAAATGGATCATGGATTGGAAGAAAATGGACGGAATTTATTTTAGTCAAATCCATTACTCAACAGCCAGGTATAAAGTACATATCTTGAATTTTAAACACAGCAAATAGGATTGGAGACTGTGTAAAATCTGGTTGTGTAATTTCAAAAAGCTGTTTGGAAATCTGGCACTTGCAGGACTCTAAGGCAATGCCAACAACATTCAGCAATGTTTGTAATATTTCCTTTGTAGTAGGATCTTACTTTTCTTAAAGTGTGCCCAATAGTGATAACGTATTAATATTTAAATAGATGTCTGGAGGAGTGGCAGGGAGAACCCCTAGCATCCCTATATATTGAGATATGCTAACTCATGAAAACACCTTTATAGAAACAAATTCATAGCAGCCATTTCTGTGGTGCCTTTAGTTGTTATCTTCCCTGTTACCTACTTTTTTGGGATTGGTGACTTATCACCTGCTTCCAAAATTCATGATCGTACACCATGGTTTTGTGCCAATTGTCATCCCTCAAGTATTTAGCAGAAAACAACCAACCAACCAAAAAACCACACAGGTTTGTTGATGACCACTAAAAAGCTATTTTTTTCCTCAGCAAGTTCAATTTCATATTCTAGTAAAAGTCAGAGCTACAATAAAGTAGCCACTCATCAATCAATATAGGACTCAAAACGATATATTTTAATACATATACATGGAGTTGCTTTTGACATTCTTGCAGATAGGGGACTTGTTCTTCTTAAAATAGAGCAAGAGGCTCAGAAGCATGGGGTAACCAGACTGACTTCAGGTTGCTTATTTGTTCCGAACCTTTGGCAGTTCATCTATCATTATGGAATATACGAGCTTAGTTCATGTCTTCCTTTAGTGGCTTTCATATTGTTTGTAACAGCCTGCTAACAGCTAAAGGGGTTGATGGTTTACGTTTCTGGGGCTGCAGTCCTGGTTGTGACCCTTGCAAATGACCAGGTGTGACAAAGAGCCAATTTTATTCACCAAGTTACATTGTATGTACGTTCTACTGCCTCATGTTCCCTGGACACTACACCAATACTACATCTGACCTGCCAAGCTTTGTCATCTGGCTTGCAGCTGGCCACTACAGCCATGAACAAGGGAGAGTTTCTGGTGCTGCCACCAACCCCAACAAAATATCTCGGTTCCTATTGGGTAGAAACTAGGCAAATGGAAGCTGAGAGAGTTTGCTGGGGGTAGGAGCAGTGCAGCACAAATTTTCAGCTTCCATTGCCTCATTTCTGGCCAATAGGAGCTGAAAGATGTTGCAGGGTGTGGGGAGTAGCACACAGAGCCTCCCTTCCTTTACCTCCACCAGAGCACAGAGAGCCCAATGGAACAGCAGGTATGCTGGGGCTGCTCGCAGGCAGGGAAGCTTGCCTCAGAGTGCTGTTGTACAGGAGCTGCTTAGGTAAGCACCTCTTGGCCAGAACCTGCTTCTGGCATCCCACTCCAACTCTGCCTCTGCTTTTATTCGCCTGCCCCAGGCCAGGATCCTCTCCTGAACCCACACTACCTCCTCCACTTTGCACCCCAATTCCTTGGCACAGGGTCACAACCCAAATCTCTGCACCCTCTGGCACAGGGGAATGGAAGTACAATATTTAGTTCCACATTCAGTCTCTTTGATTTGGGAGTCAGGAACTCCCCAGTTCTAATCCTAACTTCATCACTGCCTTGCCGTGTAATCTTCTTGAGTGTGTTGAGTAAACTCTGTTTTGGTTTTTTTCAGCTCTAAAATGTAGATAACAGCTAATGCCTGCAAAAGGGTTATTGAGGCTTAATTAATGTTTGTAGTGCTTCGAAAATATGACGTACAATATAAGTATGATCCCTACCATCAGATTTTCCTGCTTACTTTCATTGATTGCACCAACCTCAACTTTAGAAAGCTCATATGAAATAAGCACACCAGAAAGATAGCCCCTCTTTCTAAACATTGCTAATCATAAGAGCAGTGTGACACACAGACAAAATCCATCTCGAACAGTTACAGAGAAGGATAAGTTGCGTCGGTTATTTCAAGTTCCACTTCTGCAGACCTTTCATGGAATTTTGCTATTTCATATCTGGTCTAGATTGCCAGGGCTTTGTTTAATTTCTTCCTATTATCCTATGTTATATCAGGTTGCCTCCTTGAGAGCTGCAGACAAAATAAATAGATGTACCAAGTGCAAAAAAATGTGAAGGAACTGGTTTCCATAGCAATTGTAACCATGTAAAGCCTCAGACACTTCAATTCTGGTTATAGTGTAGTAGTTAAGCAGATAGTAAACACAAGATGTTTAAACACAAATTGTTGTCATATCTCACGCGAATTACCGTGAATGTAAGTGGTCACAGCCATGGAACATCAGAATGTCTGGTGACTTCACACCATGCATGTCTTTTTTTTTTTTTTTTTTTTTCTTTTTACCCCAATAAGAAATCCTAAGTCAGAGAAGTTAGCTACATAGTGTTTCTATGCCAGATTGCTTGGCATCCACTGATTCAAAAGTGAGGGTGGCAGGCTGACTTTTTTAAATAAAATGTTAATATTTCCCTGACAGTCATTCTTAGGTTAACTGTTTAGACTGTAAGCTCTTTTGAAGCATGGATGATATGTTGAAACATCAGTGTAAAAGTACTAGGCATACTCTGGGCATTCTATAATTAACAATTCACACCTCCTAAACCTGATGAACTACGTACAAGTAGCAGGATGTAATACCCTCTTGCTCTTATATAGCATTTTAATCAGATTTTATTTTTAAAATTAAATTGCATTTATGAATAATAATAATGAAATAGCCATTTCAGTTTTATTACTTGGTTATGCTGAGCTAGAGCTGCAATTGTGAAGATGCAGCTATTCTGCATTCACAAAACCTAGAGAATGATCTATTCTCCTTGCACACTTGTATGTACAATTAATGAAGTTTGCTGAAAATGGAGTCGAGTAACTGTACATGTGCATGTAGGGTTTTTCCCTTTTAGGATGTGAATTAGGTGACGCTTCATTCACAGTTTTGCAAAAGGACAATTTGCCTTATAGTTTGAGAGCCTGATGGGTTCAGATGTATTCTCATCCATTATGTAAGGCAGGCAGGAAAAGAGACAAGCTGTACAGGATATGTATTAATTAGGCTTCAATGTTATTTACTTGATTCATCTGGGAAGTAGAGAGCAACACATGTACCATGCAGGTCACCATTCCTTCTCTCCTTCCTTCCTTCCTTCCTTGTTTTTCCCAACATGAGGTCTGTCATTGGTTCCAACCCTTTGTGGTACGTGCCCCAAGTCTGAGGATTAAAGAGCTGGGGAAGGAGGTTGTCTGATCACTGATTTGAATGTGGCAATGGCTCTGAGTAGAGGGCCAGGGTTTATATGCCCTCCTGCAGTTGAATAGGAGCCACTGGCTTACGTGAGTTCCATGAGATAGACCACCAGCTCAGATGGTGCCTTTACAAATGGCAATTAGTTAAACCTTAAGAACGGTGTAGGAACTACTGGAGATGAGTAAATTAATGGCATCAACTTTCATGATTTTATGACAAGTCTTGGGAAATCTGATGGTTCCCTTACCGTCTCAACTTTTAGAGTCCTGTGACTGAGTATCTTTTCAAGGCCAAACACTTTTGTTTTGTTTTTTTTAAGTCCTCTTGATTGCAGAGTAAATTAGGAAAATGTGCCTCTGCCCACATTATGCCCTGTGCCTCCAAATTCTGCGGGCAAGTAAAAAGAATGCAAAATATGTTAAGCCAATGTCCGGACTTTTTATTTTCTGAGGGCTGGAGGGCTAACTCATGATTTAAAAAAAAAAAAAAAAAAAAGAAAAGAAAAAAAACAGTTTTATTTAATGATGATAAAGGCATAGGAAGGTGAATCAAATAGGGAAACAAAATCTTAGTCCCACCCAGGGATGGTTGAATAGGCTATGTTGTTCCTTAGCATATTGTTGCCTTTTGCCATGAGACAGGCTAATGACATATAGTCCTCTCCTGAGTAGTAACAGAGAGGGAGCCGTGCTAGTCTATATACTATCAAAACAAAAAAGCAGCCAAGTAGTACTTTAAAGACTAACAAAATTATTTATTAGGTGAGCTCTCGTGTGACAGACCCACTTCTTCAGACCATGGTCTATGTCTTCAGACTAGGTCCCACGAAAGCTCATCTAATAAATTATTTTGTTAGTCTTTAAAGTGCTACTTGACTGCTTTTTTTGTTTTAATCCTTTCCTGGTGTTACTGTTGTCATGTTTCAGCTTCCTTTTTATTTTTTTTTTCCTTAGACTAATTTATAGACCAGTCAATCTTCCTTCTTGGACTTGCTTTTTAAAAGTTTCCTAAGGAACCCACAAAACTTGGTTAAAGTAACTTAGAAAACAAATCCAACTAAACTTTGAAACCTTTGAAAAGAGAGTTAAGGCTCTGGGCAGAGAGGTGTTGAAGAGCTAGTGATATGGCATCTAACTGGCATAAGAGATAATCACAGGTCTAATTTCTAATGCTTTTAGTCACACTAATGATTGTTTTGCTAGGAAACAAGAATTGCTCTGCATTTCAAACTCACTGGATTCATCAGTCTTTGCAGCTCCAGGAAACAGAATTCTCTAGCAAAAGAGAATGGTTACAGACCACTGCTAGGGACCCACATGAAGACCATGACAACATGCAGGGAAAAAAATAGAAAATAAACAAATGAGTCAGCTTAGATTTTTGAGAAATAGAAGAATAAATATTCTAAATCAGCATCTGTTTCCCCTTCCTTCATTTCCTAGAAAACAGATTTCCTTCTGTGGGTACTTTATGATAGAAGATTTTGTAATCAGAAAATGGAGGTAAGGGGAATAAGGACGATTCTTACACTAAGTCTCTGGTTCATCTGTGCTTGACTTGAATAACATCCCTTTGATGTTTTGTGAAACTGTTTAATAATCCTCCTTGAAAACTTAGACACAAAAAAAGAAGTGTGTGTGTTATAAATCAATAGAGTAAGGGTGTACATAATCTGCTTCTGAACTTGGAGCCCAATTCTGCCCCCATAGAAGTGGAAATACATTCAGTGACTTCAGTGGCCGCAGGATCAGACAAAGGTTTTCAATGATTTATAATGACACTGTAGTGTCATAAGGTGCCAATAACCTGATGCGCTGAAATGATTTCTAGAAACTCTACCTTTGGGAACGATTAGAAAGAGAGAACTGTGGTAGGTTTTTAGAAATGATGTTTTGAATATGCCAGATGCATACTAATTTGAGCCTTCATTTCCCATTTAAAGTCTTGACATAGCTGAATAACACACACTTTTAAAGGCTACGGAGGAATGCTATAATTCTTGTTTTCTCAGCTAGCAATATTCAAAACTAACAAGTAGATGGCATTGCAATACTATTTTTAACATGGACAATGCCTGCTTAGGTTACCACATGTTTTCTGTACTATTTCCTCTGTCAGATTGGCAAATTGAGCAAATAACTGTGTATTTGTTTAATTTACTAGTTATAGTATCTGATTCTAAAATATAAGTATTGATGTAAAGGTTGCCATACAAATTATTTTAAAACCTAAATCAGATTTACTTTGTGCTGAAGAACACTGAGCTTTAATAAAATGCCTAACAAAAATTATCTTGTGTTCAGAGATGGCTGAATTATGAAGTATCAATTTCCTGAGTGGTGAAAGATACTTTCTGGCTCTCAAAAGGGAAACGTGACTAAGTATTATACTGCAACATACCTCATTTAGTACCTGAGATTTTCAGGGGAATTCCCTGGCTCCAAAAAGAACAGGAAAGAATAGAAAAGCAGGGAGAAGTTATCAAAAGGGTTACATTAATGACGTGTGTTAGCTTGTAGCCCCTAGTAGAGTGCTAAGAATCCAGCAGTGGGTTTGCCATCCTGTAGGAATTCATGAACAACCTCAGTTTATACCCAGAGGTATTTTCCAGTCAGAAACATTTGGCAGAAGATTCCCAACTAGGTCTAATTCCTAGTTAGATAAACAGAAGATCACTAATCTAGGCTTTTCTTTCTCTTTTTTTTTTGTCTCTTTCCATTTTAATAACCTTGTATTTTTTTTTTTCCTGTTCTCTCTTCAGTACCTGGCGTTCCCTCACTTGGGGAATCTATAAATACACTCACACACACACGCTCATCACCATCATCATCATCATCATCATCATCCTGTGAGGGTTTCTGGGAGGAAAGGATTACACACAGATAATTGACAGGAAGAAAGGTGTGACTATATTTGCCTTTTGTCACCCTAATCCTTTTATTTTAGTCATCCCTGCCTCCCTGTCATCTTAATCCATCTAATGAAAATAATGGGAGCAGATGAACATATTTCCCCAATATTAAAGCATGATATTGGAAACATGAGCTGAATAGGATCCCTGAATGTGACAATATGGCTACCAAGACTGAAAATGCTTAATAATAATTGTGAAGGCTGAGAGGATGACTTGTTTTTAAAAGATAATGAGGTGCCTGTGGGGAAAAGGTCAATCATGTTGGCTTGCAAAGCAATTGTTTGCAGGTAAACAGACCAGCTGTCACCTCAATTCTGAATGTCCAGGATATTTTATAGACCATCAGCTCAGCTCAGTCTTAGGCTGTAACAAAGGTGAGGTGACTGAGGCACTTGCCTCAGGCACCGTAGCTCACGGGGTGCAGTTAGCCAGTTGAATGTGGCTCTTTAAGAGCCATTTGCAGCTTGTTGTGTTGCTGCCTCCAGCTGACTCCTCTTCCACTCCCTTCTCACCCTGCTGTACCTTGCCACACTGCCTGAAATGAAATGCAATGTAATTGGTTTAATAGCTGTCCGCTAAACCAATTAAATTTCATTCCGTTTCAGGCAGCATGGCAAAGTAGGGACTGCCCGCTCTGCAGGTGGGCGTACCGGGGAGCCACACGGAGGAGGAAGAGGAGGCAGCAGTGGCAGTGGCTGTGGCAATGCACTGGAGGTGCGGGACAGGGGGATCAGCTTGGGGAAGTGTGGGGTTTGAGGTGGGAGGTCTGCATATGCTGTGCTGGAGAGTTGGCAGGGGTTGCAGGGCATGGAGTCCATTCCTGCTGGTCTTCTCTTTCACCTTGGATGCCATGCCAGCCAGCCAGCCACGTGTCTCCATTACTTTGGGACACGCCCACAGCACCTTATCCTCCATGTGTGACCTCCACCCCTTTCAGCCTCTGAGTGTGTGATTTCCCCCTCCAGCTTCCCAGTGTGTGGTGTTTAAGTCAGGGGTAAGTGTGGAGTGGTTTGGGAACACGTGTCTTTCTCTACCACAACTCAGATTAACTATAATAATAAAACAAATAAACTTTGTGTTATTTCATTATTATTAATGTATTTTCCATGAAATAAGTGCAGTGAATATATAAACATGAGGGGGCGCAATTTTATATTCTTGCCTCAAGTGCAAAATTAGCTAGTTACGGCACTGCTCAGTCTAATACAATGCAGATGTAAGTCCTGTAACTTTCTGTTAGCTGCATTTTGTAGCAGCTGCTAGTTCTATATTAAGTATTATAAATTCATGATAAATGGTTTATACATGCCATAAGTCTAAGAAATCCTGGCAGTTCCTTTGTAAAAGAAATTTCTTTCTCTCAAGTGAGCTGTCCTTTGTGTGAGTGAGTAAAGTGTGAATGTGGGTGTGTGTGCAATGGAATCAGTCCCAGAAGCCACCCTGCCTGGAGAACCAGCTGTCAGCAGCATCTTGATGACCAGAGAATAGGAGCCAAGACTTGTGCAAGAGCTCACCCAAGAAAGAGAAAGAAGCATGATTAAGAGAAGATCAAAGTCCTATCAGCTGTTAGCTTATGGCTCATGACATTACAGAGACCTGGTACAAGGGTGATGACTTACGGTCATACTGCGTCCTGGAGCAATGGGATAGGACAAGAGCTATGGACTGAAACATATACAAAGATGGACACAAAGCTATAAGGTGAGGTTCTTTGTGCCATCACTGCTCTGCAGGAGTGAGTGTCAGCAGGCTGGGGAGGTAGAGAGAGGCCTAGGCTGCCTAGCCCTGGGCCCTTCACCTTCTCCCTCTCCCCAGGATGGATGGTACTGACTGCTCCCATGTGCTTCACTGACAAGAGAGCAAACTGACAAGGGGGCCATACAATCAGCTCGTCGCCCCAGATTCATGACTGCAGCCAGACACACTGGACCCACTATGCCTTTGCTTCCTCTACTGTCCCAATACAAGTCTCCACCTGCTTGAGTTCACCCATGTCAGTGAATGAGTACAGGAGAGTATGAGTGTGTGGGGGTTGTGCTTCAAAGCTAGTTCCCTTTTTCCTTTAATTCAACGGTGGCATTTAATACAATATATGACTGTAACACTTGGGTGATCTCCAGTGAAAATAAGGTAACATTTAATGGTGAGGAATGTGTGTGACTAAGGGTCACTCTCAACCTGAATAGTATCTGACAATGAATAGACACCCCTCCATTCTCGGTGGTTGTTTGTGGATAGCCTAGATAGCTGCAGGTTGTGTCCAAGTTCTGGGATAGTTGAGGTAGGAGACTACCACATCTTTCCAGCACAGGCTCCCAGCAGCCATTTGAGGACAGGCTAGTTGACTCTAGGTTGGGCTCAGGAACACAAGGTGGACACTATGCTGTTGTTGAAGAGGGAAAAATGAAAGGGTACCATTAAGAATCTGCACCAGTAAACAAACATCAGTTCTGCTCTAGTTCACCCTTTGTCCAGGCTCATTCCATGGCTGGTTCCCAGGACAGATAAAACAGGGTGCAACTAAGTATAAGTCTTGTGGGTGTAAATTACTTTTTTGGCGCATCTACTAAGCCGAATTGCTATATACAGTTTCACACTCAGCGCTTGTCTACACTTAGCAGTGGAGGTGGATCTTCCAGGGCTCGATTTAGAGAGTCTAGTATGGGTCCACTAAATCAATCACTGAGGGAACCCTCGTTCTCACCAGTATTCCTCACAGTCACAAGGAGTAAGCCTGAATATACACTTTACTCAGTGTTTGATGCTCCATGATTGATTTCTCAGAGATCAATTTTGCCTTGTCTGTGAAGAAAATATGTTGATTCTAGCTATGGCATAGCTAGAATTGCGTATCTGGGATTGACTTTCTGTCCTTTCAACCTCCCACTATGGGGATGAGGGAGAAATTTGGCCTAAGGTATGTCAACTCCAGTGTAGGGTGCGAGAAGATTTTGTACGGTCAAGAGTGCAGTCCGACCCCTCTGTGAACCCCCAGAGGAATCCTAAACAGACCAGTCTGTGCAAGGTAAAAAGCTGCAAAACAACTAACCCTGCCATGGCAACATCTGCAAAACAAAGCACGCTTGCCAAAACTTCAAGGCTACGCTGGCAGTAGGCCACAAGAGATAGTGATAGGAATGCATAGGCAATTTTAGGCAATCTTATGTTAATGAGTTAAGCTTTATCAGTTAGTGTTAGGAGGCCTGTTACAGAGCCTCTCCCCAAGCGAAGCTCCGACGCGTCGGGTTTTCCCCCACTGGTGACTGCAGCGTTTCCGGGGCTCCTGTCGCGGGTGTTACACTTTCAATAAACCAACTATAGCACTCACCTTCTGGGTGCAGCCTCGTTTCTGGGGAACCCGAGCCTGGTTGGTTACACTACCACTATTATTGTAGCTGGAATTGCACATTTTAGGTTGACATTCTCCTGTTGTGTAGATACACACCTAACTTTCAGGACATGAGTAATACCGTTGATGTCGAGCTGAATATACACATGTTTAAATAGTTGCTGAAATGAGGCTTTTGATAGCTTGTTCTGTTTTTAAGTACAGGTGGTTCTAATATTTTCCATTTCACAGACATAAAACATTACTGGAATGAGCAAAATCTTGAGAACTTTGTTCTCTCACTGTAAGTCATAATTCGGTCTGTTACTATCAATGGAGTTGCACAAGTAAAAGTCTAGGCATGTGAATGGAGACTCAAGCCAATTGTATAACATATGATACTATTTGTTGGGTGTTGACTCTGGTTTTCAAAAATTAAATTCTAGGCTACTGTGGATAGATATTTAAAGAGGCTTTCTCTTTTGGAAGTCCCTCTTCTCACACAATAGGTAAGTTTGAAGTTTTCAGGTGTCTTCTGAAAGGCAAAATATTAACACATAGCATTAACCTGAAGTCACGGAAAAATTAGTTACAGTTGAGCCTCACAATGTTTTGAATTTTCTGAGGATTATCTGGTCTGTCTTTAGCTCAAAAAGGATTAGTATTGAGCAGAACATTAGAGACAAAATTTCTTATGAAATCTGAACCTGAGCCTGAAGCAAAAAGACTGTGGTTGGTTCCACTCATTCCTAGAAGAGTATGGTTGTGCTGTCTCCTCTTGACCTCCATATCTTTCCTTTCACTTCTGTCAGACACCAGAAAGTTCAGAGACTAGAAATGAAAGGAAAAGAAAAAAATAAAGAGAAACCTTTTCAAAGCCAATAAAAGAGTTGGCTCATGTTTGATTTAAATTCTCTGTAATACTGACACAGGAACTTTACTGAATTAATTCATCTGTCTTTATCCCATGCATGGTACACAAGACTCAAAATGCAGAGATTTTCCTATGTGAGAAGCAGGGCAAGCAGTGTAGATGTTCTTTATCCTTCTGCATGCTGCTAATCGTTACTTTAGCACACTTTATGTCATTCTGGGGAGGAAATTTCTAGGAGAATGGCTAGGAATATCCATCGGTCAAAAAACTAAGTCAAGGGAGCCTAATGGCTCATGAATATTACTCTCCTTTAGCGGCTACTTCATGGGCTGAGGGGGACCAATTTTAATTTTCTCCATACCAAGACTGATTGGGGTTTGCAGAGATAAGGATTTCATTTTGATGATATGGCTCAAATCCTGCTTCCGGGGAAAGACAGAGTGCTGGATATGGGGAAGGGAAGGCTGTGCTCTCATCTTAGAGCTCAGCTCCATGACAGCTCCTTGGGAATTGTGGAAGGGCCTGCTGCAGGGCTGTATAAGGTATTTGAAAAGAACTCTTCTGCTGTTTGGTAGAAAGAAATGTTCTGCAGACTGCAGTGGTGCTACTGAGCTGCCCCATGGAAGCGTCATTTGTTAACACCACCTGTTGGAATACTCAGAGCCCAGCATGCTGCTTAGCCTGAGCATGGAATCTGGATTAGACCATGAGTGAGCATTGAGTAAAATACTTTGGAAAAACCATTTAACCTCACCGATAATATATCAAATAACAGTTCCATGCGATACAGACTTTTTTTATTAAAACAACATTATCTCATCAAAAGGCTTCCTGTTCTGAATGCCATCAAAACATAAACCTTGTGAAAGACTAGAGAAGTGTGAAGAATAATACACAAAGCTCAGTACCAAAGCAATCTTCTAGGGTGTTAAATTACTGCCTGCCTAAGCATTACATGGAAACTTATTTAATTAGCCATAGAAACATAACCTGCAGATGAATTACATTTAAACAGCCCATCTATAGTTTTTATGTTTTCTTTAAGATTTAAATTGGCATATGAGCAGAACTAAATACTCCAGAAGCTCTAAATATTAAGCAGGATACAGTACGTTGTGACAGTTTGCTGGAACTGGATAGTTGCTATAAACGGCTGCTGGTTAAGCATAACAATAGCTTTAACTTTACTTATATTTGAGGCATAAGGGACTGGCAACAGAGGGGGGTTTAGCTGGCAGATGCATGTCCACACAGCCTCTGCAGTGCTGGCACCCCATCCTGCTGACGCCGAACTCTTGAGGAGCTATGGTAATGAGCTTTGGGAGTACGCAAACAGCATGCTATCTGCAATCCCACAAAGTTTATTTTGCATAGCTCTGCTGGCAGTGGTGCTGGACAGAGCACCATGTAGACATAGCCATGTAGTAAAGAGTCAAACAATGGCCTAAAAAACTTATGAACTAAATACTCAAGACAGATAAAGGCTGAAAGGGATAACAGAGGCACAAAGATTATGGCCCTGCTTCTCCAAGGCTTTTAGGCTCCTACCTTCTATTTGAAATCAGTGGAAGTTAGGTCTTCAAAGGTATTTCAGAACTAGACTTAAGCATCTTGCTCGGGGTTATACTAGTCCAGCAGCAAAATTCATGGCTCCCAGTGCAGTGCCTTATCCATACCACCCTATCACTTCTCTAAACAAAGGGTTAATTTAATAGATGGATCTAACGCCAGCTAATGAAACGTGCGTAACTCTGGGAATGTACTGCAGAACTACTTAGACATCTCAGTAGAGTGCATTTTGATACAAAATGCTGCCTTTTTTTCCCAAGAGTTCTGCAATTTGGAATTGTCCTCATACCTTGCAAAACAGGATAAAGAAATATTCCTCCTCCATGAAGACAGCAACACAGTCATTTATTATGAAATATAGAGAGAATTTCACAGCACACCTGTCCATATGAGGGATGAGTCTCTTTTGCTTTAAGAAATACATTCTGCATATTTTAATATTAAAAAAAAAAGAAATTAACAAACCAAAACCTAATAGGGCATGTGGGACCAAGGTCAGCAGCCTCCTGTTAATAAAGCTCATGTTAGTGTTCTAAAAATAGCTGTGGGGCTGCTGTGGCTGTGGTGCTAAACCTCAGTGTCAAAGCATCCTCTATGCAGCTATTTTTTAGAGTGTCAGCATGACTCTGTGGACCTACACTGGAAGACTGGCTCCCTGATTCAGTGCAGATGTGCCCTCAGAGATTTGGCTTACAAATCTCGGGAAAATGTCAGGGTCTGTAATTTGTAATGGCCCAGGAGACTGTGTCTGGATTCAGAATGACCCATTAACTCAATCTTTACTCAATCTACTATGGCAAATTTTCCCTAACCTCACTCAATTTGTAAGTGAGGGAATGAAATTAAGGATTTGGCTCAGCATAGAAATGAATCAGCTTCAGCCAAGCTAGCACAAGGCAGAGCAAATGTCACCTTCTTGTTATGGATGATTCTTGTGGAGCAATCACCTTAGGCTACATCTACACTACCAGATACATTTGGTTTTTATAATGTTGGGTTTTATAAATTCAATTTAGAGTATCCTCACTTTCCACAAGTCTACATAAAGTCAGGTTAGTGCTGCCACACTAGAGTGGACAAACATTGGCTGTTGCAGCAGTGCATTGTGGGAGTATGTACCACAGTTCCCTCCCCCAGGTCCTGCTGCACCCCCGCTGCTGGCAGTGCTCACCCTGCCTCCTGGTTCCTGGGTCCCCACAGCATGAAGGAGCTGAGAAACTGACCAGTGCTGCTGCACCTGGCTTGGGGGAGCCGGGAGCCAGGTGCAGCAGGGAGTCATGTGTTGTGCTGCTTACTTTCCTGGATCCCATGAATGGCGGGCAGCCAGGAGCCAGGTGCAGCATTGCCCTCAGTTTTTCTGCTCCCCGCCACTTGCAGGAGCCAGGAAATTGACCAGGGATGCTGTGCTTGTCAGTTTCCCGGTTGCCACCAGTGGCCAGGAGCCAGGTGCAATAGCACCACTGAGCCTCTGGAGGCTAATGAATTCAAGTCAAATACATGACACTTCCACACTAGCCTTCATTCTAACTGCTATTTCAAACTTGATGCTATACCCACTGGGTTCCAATGATATGCTATCAATATTAGTGTTCCCTAAATTGAGTTAATGGTATTCACAGTGAAGATAGTCACTTGGTAAAATCGAGGTAACAGTCTTAAATTTGAATTTATCTCATAGTGTAGGTGTAGCCTTAGAGAACAGAGAGGTGTTTGAACTTCTGCCTCCACCCCTGGCTTTTTTCATTGATGGAAAGGCACACACAGCAGAACTGGAGTTCCATAAACTGAGGATATTGAAGGAACGCTGTTAACTTGACGAAGTCCCAGCCTTAATATGCTCCACTCACCTTTGGGGCTTTGATGTTGCCTTCTGGAGTCACTGACACAACTTGCCTTGTCTGAAAGAATTTCCCTAATCTGTGGTCCTCATTAAGTTCCACAATAGCCAAAGCTCAATAGAGAGAGAGGGGCTAAATCTGGCCCCGTGTGATAATCTGAATCTTGCCATCTGTGTCCAGATTGGCAAAGTTTGTAAGCCTTTAATACATTTTCCAGACTATGAAGCTCAGACGGCAAAAGTTGCTCTCCAAACTTTCATGTCTTGGCATCAGCTTTTTTCCACAAGATGTTGGCTATGTCTCATATTCTGGTTATGAGTGTATAGATGAAGGAATACTTAAAGCATAATTATATTTTAGAGTGTCTGTGCCTGCTTGTCCTATGTTTGTTCAAGAACGCTTCTTAAACTGGAAGAGCTACAACCACAAAATGTGGAATGCCCCTTTCTCTTACTCTAACTTAAACCATGGTCAGGGTTTAGTTGTTCCTCGAAAGTAGTAAATGACTAAAATTCAAGGATTTCCCAGAACAGGGAAAGGGAAGAGGCAGAAGGTGGAGGGAGGGGAAAGGGAGGGGAAAAAACAGGAGGGACACAATACTGACAGTGACCACTGGGGGTAGCTACAGCACCAAGAGAGAGGCCAGCAGTGCTGGGGCTCTAACATCTTGCCTGCCACAAAGACCAGGTAGGTAGCCTCAAATGCAGAGCTTTCCCCCACATGGAGACCCTACAGGTCACAGAGTGTGCTGCTAAAGGGGAGCAGCCCCCCAGAACCTGAGCCCCCCACCCCAAATAATCTGCAGGCCTCATTATGCAGCTGGAGAGGAGACAGCCCCAGAACCTGACACCATCAGACAGCCAACAAACCATGGGGGTAGTTGAAGAAGAGACTGCTCCCTGCAGCATGACCCCCCAAAATCTGCAGGCTACATGGGACCGTTGGAGGCCAGAGTAGTTTGCAGAGCTCCATTCCCAACCCAACAAGCACACAGCACTGGATCCTTCCCTCCCAGGAGGAGTTGTTGGATTGGGAGGGCAGCCCCAGCCCCTGCAGGAGGAACCACTGGATGGGGAGCATTGCTCTGGCCCCTTGGGAGGAGCTACTGCAATAGCAGTGTTATCCTCATTACCACCTGATAAACCCCACCAGCATCCCAGCTCCCTGTTCTGAGATCCCTAACTGGGCTTCTGCACCCTACCCTCTGCCTTGAGCCCCCACCGACCCTCTTCCCTATGCCACCCACCCTCTGCCCCCCTCACTGCTGAACCCTCACTGCAGCCTTCATTTCTCTTCAGTTTTGAAAAATACTGTAATTTGGAAAAATCATGTGAATTTTTCATTTATTTTTAAACAAATACTTCAATTAAAAAGCCATGAAATGCCAGGTATATCTTCTAGCAAGGAGTAAAGCAAAACAGCTACATAAGCTTCTCTGGAGAAAGTCCATGGCTTCTATGCAGGCAAAAAGGAGGACTACATGTGATGGCAAAAACTACCTTTTATCTAGCCCAACTTTATTTTAGAGTACATCTATTTGAAATTCAGATACAGGTCTGAAATTACCCACACCACTGCAATTGATTAGTTTACTGTTGACTAAGGTACTGTTACATTTTGAAAATATTATTACAGTTAGAAGTTAAAATGCAATGTAACCCTTGTGAATAATAAAGTAAGTGTGGATTTAAAAACAAGGTCACTAAATCACGAAAAAATCTGGAGCAAAGGTTGAAGAGGGGCTTTCCAGCACTTACAGACATGACTGGGGTTTGCTGGAAATATATCCCCTTGACAGTGAAGAGGTAGACTGGCTATCCAGAGAACACTAATGTCTGATTTAAGGTCATTTAATTCTGTATAGGTATGTCCACACAGGGATTTAATGCAGTTTAATGAAACTACTTTAAGGAACATTAATCCAAACTAAAGATGTGAATTTAAGGGGTAGAAAAGCACTTAAACAGATCACTTTTGCCTAATGCTTAGCAGATTTTATATATATGTCACTAACCATTTGTTCTGGGGCAAATATACAACATGAAGAAAGTAACCAGTTTCTTTTGTTCCTTTGCATATAGCAAAATACAATTACAAAGTTAAACCACCTTAAAAATAAATTGATAATGCAAATTGATTCAAAATTGCAAAAACAAAAAAAAAAACATTCTGGCCATGGCCACACTACCCACTCCTTTGAGAGAGGGCTATGCTAATGAACCATTTCGGCAGATGCTAATGAGGCACTGCCATTAATATGCAAATCCTTATTAGCATAAAGGTGGCCACACAAGCTTCGAAAGTGCTGGTTTTGAAACACATGCTGCCAGTATAGCCTGGGGCTTTACTAAACGACCCACTGATTTCAAAAGCCCCTTCTTCCCAAAACCAAATGGGAAGAAGGGGCTTTTGAAATCAGGGGGTCATTTTGAAAGGTCCCCAGCTACAGGGGCAGCATGAGTTTTGAAACTGGCACTTTCGAAGCTTGTGTGGCTGCCATTATGCTAATTAGGCATGCATCTTATTAGCATCTACTGAAGTGGCTCATTAGCATGCCCCCTGCAAAAGGAGAGGGTAGTTTGGCCATTCAGTATTTCATTTTTCCATAATATGTATGTTAAAGTGTTCAGTAGCTATCACAAAGGAATAATAGATAAAGAAATGCATGTGAAAAACAAAATTAGAATTAGTGAAAGTATTAAAATTAAAATGAATAAACAATTACAATTTATTTTAAACTTGTAAATCCTTAATCAAGTATATAATATTAGCATTAAGGAATTCTGGGAAGGAAAATAGTGAATGACTACAATTTCATTAAAATAACACTGGTAATGACTTCAGTAAATCTAGAAGATGAAGATAAATGAACAAATTAATTTAAAACTTTCAGGATATTGTGTAAAGAAATGTGGATTATTTTAAAAAGCACATATTAAAGTGCTTTGAAATACTCCCATTTTACTTAAATTATTTATTTTGGGAAAGTTCTTTTCAGGATGTATCAGTTTGGTGTTAATTTCTTGTTTTTGTTTTTAAGCTGCATACATTTGTTGCCACTTACAATTTACCAGAGAATGGCATCTGTTGGTAAATATTATTCAAAAAGCAGCATTTTTCCCTATGCTAAATGGGGGTAAAGAATTCAAAATATTACAGGGTTATGTGAAAGAGGTTAGGAAAGTGCTCATTTGAACAGTACCACTGTGCCTATAATGAATATTCACACTGATTGTGTTCATCAGTCATTAAGTTTTCTCTACTGGATAAGTTTTGTTTGTTGATGTAACTATGGAATTAGAATTATCAACCCATTACAATGCTGTGCTTTCAGCACATACATAAATAATGTGAATTGCAAATATTTTAAGTGCATATAAATATAAGGCATTGTATAATGATCAGATTTCACTTCCTTCTTATAAGTAAATGAATGGCCATATGGTTTTACCTCCAAACCTATGATCTGGTGGGGCTTTCCTGGACAGAGTCACAAAGTTTTTGGCAAAGGTGCTTTAGAGTTTCATATTTGGGGTTTCATTTCAAGGCAGTTAGACTTCACAATGTTGAAGTTTTATTCCAAAGTTACCTCTTTGTAAAGTAGGGCAAGTTTAATGTGGCCACAAGCCCTGAGTAAGGGCAGTGTTGCTCTATGAGCAGATCAGGGAGCATATTCAGAATCAAAATAGGGTTCTGGATTCCTCCCTTCCTCCAGAGAGGAAATAATCTGTTACACTTTCAGATCTGGCACATACTACGTAGGCCTGTGCTGTCTGAGGTGCACTGGCTGGTTTGATGGGGAAGGCAGGTACACAGTCAAAGCTTCACCTACGTGCCCACTACCCTGCTCCCAACCACATAGCCAGGCCTGTGTATGGGGTAGGTGCACAAAGACGGCAATTGCACTGGGGCCAGGAGATTAAAAGGGGCACAGAACTTTTGGTTCTCACTGCTACTACTGCAGCAATGGCCACAGTCCTTGGCATCATTGAATTGCTGCTAGAGCACTGCTTCATGTAGCTCTGAGGGCTGGAGGTGAGGAGACAGCACACTAGAGCCTGGGTGGCACTAACAGCTGACTGTCCTTGTCCTTGCCCCTTCTGCCCAAGGCCCTGCATGAAGCCTTCTCTGCTCCACACACCTTGCCCTGAAGCCCAAGGTGGCTGTCAGTCTTGCTGCACATGAAGGCTATGTCTCCTATTGCCTACTGACAACAATATGTGGGCAGCCAACTCAGCTCACAGCTTGGCCATTACGGAATGCTCTAACTGAAGAAAAGGTCTAAGAGGAATCTGCAGGGCAATAAAACCAAATGGTGATTGGGGCCACTGAAATAACTGGATGCATAGAGAGGACTTTGTCATTTGTGTTCGTGAACTAAGACTATTGGGAACAGAAAATAAGAGACATCGAATAAAGATTAAATCAATTAATGTGTCTTTTGGTTTTGTGAATGATTAATCATGCTCTTGACTGCTGTGAAGACTGTACTGTTGGCTGGGAATGGGAATTAATAACTTTTTGCATGAAATGAAGGTCTACAAAAACTAGCTTGCCCCAACAAAACTATCTTTGAAGGGAATGGTTCTTTTTGGGTTCTCATTTACTTGGGTGTAATTCTGTTGAAATCAAAGTAGTTACAGTGGAAACTATCGTAAATGAGGGGCACATCAGGACCTTGGTATAGAAGTTGGATTCATATCATTTATTTGTTTGACTTAATCCAATTTTAAAGATGTTGTGCAACATTCTTTTGGTTATTCAGGTCCAGATCCTCAAAGGTATTGGGTACTTGACACCTAAATAGCCTTTGAAGGACTGGGCCTTAGTTTTTCACTGGAAGCTATTTTTGGTTTTAGGGTTGCTCTAGCAATAGGACAGAGCTTCCACCTTTGGCATTGGAGACTGAATTCCAATTTTACACATATGTAAGTAAGGAAACAGAAGCCATTAAAGTCCATGGCCAGGATAATACATCATCTGCTTCTACATACCTTTTTCTCTTCCACCAACTTTACCAGTGGTGTAATGCTGGGCCTAGGATCTGCACAAGTATACAAATTGTATAGTCTTGGAGGAAAATTAGGTGAAACACACACTTTTCTTAGGCCAGGTCTACACTAACAGGGAAGATAAAATTAAGATACACAGCTCCAGCTATGTTTATTATGTAACTGGAGTTGATCTACCCTAGTTCGTGCTTCTATGTGGCCTCCACTGTGGGAGGTTGACAGGAGCTTTGGCAAGGGGTTCCCTCTGATTTCAATTTGGAATGTCTGGTAGGGACATGCTAAATTGAAATCTGGAAAAACAACTCTGGCAGTGTCGATCTTCTTCTTAGAGTAGACAGGCTCTTAATCTAGCCCCCGGTGATTCCCTGCAAAAGATAATTGCCCAGGGCAGAGCTGGTGCTGAGACAGGGAACCTCTTCCAGAATAGTCCTGGGCATTTCTCAGATTTGCAAGTTGGTTCTGTGGTCCATTCTGCAAGAGGGAAGGCAATCCCTGCTGCAACAATAGGAAAGGAGTTATTGTGTTTTCTGGGAGATTCTATGGGAAGGGATGATAAAAGCTTAGTAACAATGCCCAATGAAGTCAGACTTTCCACTGATATTCAATTGATTCAGAATCAATCTATAGGTACACAATATGGTGCTATGTTTTTATTATATTCAGGGGAAACTGGCAGGTCAGAGGGGAGTTCCACCTGCTGCTGCTAACTGCTGGAAGTGTGATATTTTATTTAAGCACATTTTTATTGATATAAAAGCATCTTCAGACTCACGCAATGGGGTGGTTGTTTCTAAGAATCCTATAATAAATCAACAAATAATAGGAGTTGTAGTAGCAGCTGTCATGATGGTATTTCTGCAACACCTTTGCATAATTTTTATTCAAAGCCTTTGTCAGTTTCACAAGGGAATTGAATACAGGTGCTGTCTCAGCCTTTAAAGAGTCTCGTGGAGAACAAATTCTCTCTGCATCCCTGCATGTTCACCTTTCACATTACTGTAAGAATTATACAAAACATGCTTTGAGGTACCATACAGCTGATAATATGCTGTTTATTAGTATAACTGTAAAACATAAGTGTTAAAGAAAGATGTAAAGTTATAGATTTGCCTGATGGTGTTACTAGATTATTGTCAAGAGCTGACAGCCTAGTCTAAGTAAAAATGGTAAACAATAAAGGATAAAGGAACATGTACATCAATTTACATACCTGCTCAAGAAGTTTTGCTGGTCCTGAGCTCAAAAGATGGAGAATTAACATGGATCCTGCATGGCAAAGAGATATTGGGGACTGAATTCAAAGGAGGCCTTCTGCACTTGTAAGAAAAAAAGTATACCTTGGGGATATAAGGAGCACAGAGAGATAGAGATATATTCCATCTTTATCCTTCAATTGAGGCAGTAAAGAAGCTCAGCAAATTGATCTCTGTAATGGGTCCTGGCCAGGACAGCCAGTAAAAGTCTAGGACAAAGACAGTTTATTTCACCCCCACTCTTGAAAAAGTTTGTATCTTACTAGGCTGCATTTTAAATGTATGTTCACCCTTTTATTGATTGTAACTATCTGTACCCTTTTATCTCTTACTTGATCCCACTTAATCCACACTTTTGTTAATGAACTTGTTTTACCCTATAAACCAATTCAATTCTGTGTTTGAAGGGAAAGTTGTTTTTAATTCAGATATGTTAATAAAAGGTGATGTACTGACTCTAATGTAACAGTGAACATGATATCTTCTGTGAATGAACAGGGATAGGAGCTGTGCATTGCAGAGAGAAATCTCTGAGAAACTGAGGGGCTGGAACAACAAGAAGTCCTGTGGCACCTTATAGATTAATAGATATTTTGGAGCATAAGCTTTCGTGGGCAAAGACCCACTTCATCAAATACATGAGTTACTTGCTAGGCATGGTTTGGGCCAAGAGAATCTTGAAGAGTTCACTGGGCTGATACAGTCTAATCAGCACCAAAACTAAGGCAGAGAAGTAATAATGGCTCACAGCTCTCTGTATCCCCAACAGCATGTCAATAACTTATTACTGCCATATCTTAATATTACCACTGAAGACTACTCTTCACTGGCTTTGTTTTCAAATTCAGGCTGGCTGAAATTAGCCTTATTTTAAACAGTTACGTGGTTTACTCGAAGTCTGAAGATAGCAATAATGTGTGTGTAACTTATATTACTTTTGTTCAGTATTCCTATTTTAGAAATGGGCAATCAGAGGGGTAAAGTTACTTGGCCAAAGTCAAACAGCAATCCAATAGCACAGCAAGGAACACAACTTAAGTTTCCTGAGTTCCAATCTGGTGGACAAACATCTGCACATATCAATCTATTTTTTCTTTGTTTTCATGCTAAATAATGTTTAGCATTTGTGAAACAGTAAGCAGAGAATATATTACAACTGCTATAACAGAAAGAAGCGCTATTTAGTTGCTAGAAAATAAATTAAGATTTAAAGACATTTGATTTTCATTCTGGCTCCCTAATTCGCAGGAAGAGGACATAGAGATGTTGGCAACAAGTAATACCATTTCAGGATTGGCATAGCAAAGAAAAGCTTCACTAACCCCTCAGTAGCCTGCACATCAGAAAGCTGGGGGAGGCATAAGGCTCAGTAATAGCACGTATGACTTGTGCTAAATTACATCCCCTTCCTTGGTCCTGAGAATTTGTTTTGAGCCTCTATCATAAAGTAGGTCTGACTTCCTGAATGTGCTATTTTAAACTTCCGTAGCCTGAAAAATGTGTCTGATTTAGCTTAAAAATAATTTTCTACCTGGAGTCAATGTTCTTGGCTTCTAGATCCAGGCGGTATGTGTTGTATGTATCAAGGTTATAGTGGAGACAGGAAACATCAAGTGAAAGTGTTGTATTGTACATAGAGGTCAAAATAATACATCTTGTTTTATTTGTTATCTCTTTTGGTTAATTGAACTGGTTAAAAATATTTGCACTTAGCCTGATGAAGCCAAGTTCAAAGAAAAATCAGGATGTCTATTTGATGCAACTATTTCCTAGTAGTAAGGATGGCTTGTCTTCAAATAGGAAGTACAGTTCAATCTTTGATCCACCGAATGTCTTTGTAAGTTATGTCCCCAAGATTTTTTTTCTGCCGCTGCCTTCCTTTTAAGCGCATACAGAGCACTTTTTATCTTGTCACTTTAGCAAATGTCACTTTGCACAGTCATCACTCTTGTTCTTTTTGTTTTTCAGTTTGACAGGTGGCCTTCCCACTGCTGCAATCCTGGCATGTTCTGAATAATTATAAACTAATAGATATTTTGCTTATAGTATGTCAATACAGTACACAAAGTCTAACACTCCTATATGTGATGCAAATTGCAACCTCTTCATAGCTTGCCTAAGTAAAGAGTAATGTTGAGAAGTATAGTTCAAAGGGCTGTAACAAGGACACTTGTACTGAAACAGAGCAATAAACAATTAAGCACATTTATTTTCAAGGTAGGTCTGGGACCTACGATTCAAGGTTTTAGTACCAGAAGTAAGAACTTTCCCTGTAGGTCTTTTGGTACTATTCACAAAAGTACCTAACCCCCCATGAAAGTTAGTGGAACTTAAATTCAGAATTTAAACTTAGCAAAGTCCTCTGTGATCATTTATTCTGACCTATTGTATAACACATTATGGAATCCCACCAATTAACTTTCCACATCAAGCTCATGACTTGTTTGAGTTACTCTACATCTTTTAAAAAGCTATGTTTTGATGAGTCACTTAGGATACACATACATGACAGTCTAAACTTGAAATAAGCTATGCAATTTTAATTCCATAAATTGCATAGCTTAGTTCGGGTGTAGTTTGAAATAGCCTATTTTGGCATTTGGTGCTAAGTTGCGCCAGATAATGCAATAATTTGCTATTTCAAATCATCCCGTCCTCCAGCAATGAGGACTACAGGGAGGCTGAAATAGTGCATCCATTATATATGGGCGAGTGTAGACATAGCCTAAGGTATCTAATCATGAAGGTGGTATTTTTTCCTCATATTCCCTGGCTATATTTCTCCTACAACCTCCTTCTGTCACTTCAGTGTGACAGACATTTATTCTGATCATATACCAAATTCTATAGTCCAATGACTGGTCACATAAATAACTGTATCCAGATGCTATGGGTTTAATTGGGTAAATTAGGGTATTACTTAATCCTGAATTTTGAAGCTGGAGTCCTCTTTATTCATAATACAAAAAGAGAAACGAGATTAACAGTTGATTTGAAATTAAGTTGAAAAAAATGCAGAATAGAATAATTTCTTCTGTGAGCCTCCTTTTTGACAAATCTAGTGTTTTAAACCCACTCAGTTATACAAATCAGAGATTTAGACAACACACTGCTAATCAAGCTAAATAGGTTTGAGCTTATTATATAATATAATGCCAGTTGTGTGTATATATAGAAATCTCCTTTGTTTGTCTATCAAGTCAGTATAATTCATTCTTTATTTCCTTGGCCTTCTTAAATTTCCACTTGATACTCACTTGAAATAGTTGATAAATATCTTATTTCTAATATTGTCAGTAACTGTGGAGACACATTTTAGCTACGTCTACACGTGAATGCTACATCGAAATAGCTTATTTCGATGAATAACGTCTACATGTCCCCCAGGGCTGGTGCCGTCGACGTTCAACATCGACGTTGGGCAGCACTACATCGAAGTAGGCGCTGCAGGGGAGCGTCTACACACCAAAGCGGCCCACATCGAAATAAGGGTGCCAGGAACAGCTGCAGACAGGGTCACAGGGTGGACTCAACAGCAAGGCACTCCCTTAAAGGGCCCCTCCCAGACACACTTGCACTAAACAGCACAAGATCCACAGAGCCGACAACTGGTTGCAGACCCTGTGCATGCAGCATGGATCCCCAGCTGCAGCAGCAGCAGCCAGAAGCCCAGGGCTAAGGGCTGCTGCACACAGTGACCATAGAGCCCCGCAGGGGCTGGAGAGAGCGTCTCTCAACCCCTCAGCTGATGGCCGCCATGGCGGACCCTGCTATTTCGATGTTGCGGGACGCCGATCGGCTACACTTGCCCTACTTCAATGTTCAATTTCGAAGTAGGGCGCTATTCCCATCTCCTCATGAGGATAGTGACTTCAATGTCTCACTGCCTTATGTCGATTTCAACTTCAAAATAGCGCTCGCCATGTGTAGACGTGGCGGGCGCTATTTCGAAGTTGGCACGGCTACTTTGAAGTAGCCGGCACATGTAGATGCGGCTTTTGTGTAAGAATGCTCCAGAGTTTGTACCGCAGTAAAACGGAAATTATTTGAATATATTTCTTGTTGCTTAAATGAAAGTTTGGCAGTGAGAGAAATAACTAGTGTGATGCTTATAATGACCGGCCAGGACATCCAAGTCTATGTGAAATGCACTTGTTCCCATTTGCAGGTTGAGTGCTGGAAGGAAGGGGCAGATAAGTGAGTATTTTTTGATATGGTATCATTTATTATGGGACTCCATTTTTTGGACTAGGTTCTCAGGAGCAGTACTATGTTGGGGCAGGTGCATGACTGCCAAAATCAGCTTCCATGGTCTTTACCCCACCTGGGAATTATTGTACACAAGAGGTTTTCAGGGAGATGATTTTGTAAATTCAGCTCCCCCACCACCACTCCACACAGCCATTTCCCATCAAAATTAAATGTACTAAGTGGAAGATCAATGCTGACAGGGTTGATCTTCCATATTTATATTTAGCATATGTGGTAGGGACATGCTAAATTGAACTCAGAAGGCACCCCAATAAGCACCATTATTCCTGCTCTGCATGAGGATTATGGGAAGTCAACTGAACATTTACTCCTGTCCACCTTCTGCAGTAGAGACAGTGTGGAACCTCATATTAAAGTATGTTATTAACATACCTCATATTAAGGTATGTTAACTTCAGCTACATAATTAAAGTAGCTGAAGTTGTGCATCTTAACCTTCTACCTTCTTCCCCTTTAGCATAGACCTGGCCTAATATAGCACTGAATGGGCACAGCTTTTGTACAGAAATTTTGGTGGTACTGGTGAAGAGACATTTGTATAAGAGAGAGACCAATCCTTCAGATGCAATTTTGGTTTCCATTTCTTTTCCAAAAGCAGAAGGGATCAGATGAGATCCTTTGTGTTAAACAGTTTAACAGAATAAAGATGACACAAAAGTGATGAATTGCTGAGAAGCAGTAGGCCAGAAATGTGGGAAGGAGTTTAATTGGTGCTTAAAACTAGTAAAAGATCTGATCATGTATTTGCCTGTTTGAGAAACTTGAGTTCAAGATTCCACTAGTTCTGTTACTTTGAAACCTCAGTTCCATCTACCTAACGGTGCTTAACAGGTTTGGAGAGATACAAAGTCTAGTGAAATGAAAGTCTCTCTTGAATATTTTGTACAAAATAAAAGAGTAGATAGACCAACATTTTAGCAGTGTTATATAATGCTAAGGTATAATGTGCCATCAAATACAGATGGGCTTAATTTTCAAGTAAACAGGAAATGTGCCTAGATATCCAAGGAAAGAATTTCATCCATTTCATCAGATAAATAAATAAAGGCAGTGTTAAGTCATCTTAAATGTGCTCTAGAATTTGAAATCACAAACACCATACAAGCTTAGAGTGTACTGCTAGAATGTTGTTTTCAGGCAAAAATGTCTCATGGTGACTGTTTTAAAATTGAAGAATTATTTAATTTGCAGTCACTGAGGATGTAGTTCTTTGATTTCATTGAATAAAAGCTAAATATTTATAAATGGAACTTTAATTTACAATGTTGCCCACTTGTTTGTTGGGTAATGTATAGAAAGAAGTGGGAGTGTATATATATTCATGACTAATAAACATCCTGTTCTTCCTAGGCTATGGCAGATATTTTCTTTCTCTATTTATGTTTGTTCAGGGGTCTAACTTTTAGAAGTTGAAATACTTTTCCTCTAGTGTTATTAACTACTTAGTAGTAATTCTTGATAATGTACTTTATGGCTCAATCTTGCAGATTGACATGAAAAAAATAACAAGATGAGTATTTCCTTCAAAATAACTGAATTCAATGGAAGTACTCATGTAAGTAAAAGGTAACTTATAAAAGTAAGCATCTATAGGAACATGGGCTCAATTTGCTAAATATCTTTTTAAATAAATCCCTTTAAAAATACAGTTGCCAGAAAAGCAAAAGAATTGCCTTCCTTCAGAGTTTTGTGATGACTGTTTGAGTGCTGTGGGACTGATGGTGGAGAGGTTGTTTATGCATCAAAATGACCCACTAATTAATCATTGACATTTCAAGAAATGACCCACTAGTTAATCATGAGGTTAAAATAAGGCTGCAGACTTCTTATTTCTTAACTAACACTGCATTGAGCAGAAAGGGGATAAATCACCCCAGATTACCAAGCAGTTGCACTTTTTAGTCTAGATCAGAATACCTAGCCCAGGGCATGTTTTTATTATTCATTATACTTCTTAGCTGTGTCTACACGTGCACGCTACTTCGAAGTAGCGGCACCAACTTCGAAATAGCGCCCGTTGCGGCTACACGCGTCGGGCGCTATTTCGAAGTTAACTTCGATGTTAGGCGGCGAGACATCGAAGTCGCTAACCTCATGAGGGGATCGGAATAGCGCCCTACTTCGACGTTCAACGTCGAAGTAGGGACCGTGTAGACGATCCGCGTCCCGCAACGTCGAAATTGCTGGGTCCTCCATGGTGGCCATCAGCTGAGGGGTTGAGAGATGCTCTCTCTCCAGCCGCTGCGGGGCTCTATGGTCACCGTGGGCAGCAGCCCTTAACCCAGGGCTTCTGTCTGCTGCTGCGGCAGCTGGGGATCCATGCTGCAGGCACAGGGTCTGCAACCAGTTGTCGGCTCTGCGTATCTTGTGTTGTTTAGTGCAACTGTGTCTGGGAGGGGCCCTTTAAGGGAGCGGCTTGCTGTTGAGTCCGCCTTGTGACCCTGTCTGCAGCTGTGCCTGGCACCCTTATTTCAATGTGTGCTACTTTGGCGTGTAGACGTACCCTCGCAGCACCTATTTCGATGTGGTGCCGTGCAACGTCGAAGTTGAACATCGACGTTGCCAGCCCTGGAGGATGTGTAGACGTTATTCATCGAAATAGCCTATTTCGATGTTGCTACATCGAAATAAGCTATTTCGATGTTGGCTTCACATGTAGACGTAGCCCTTCTGTGCATTAGGGCAGACACAGGCAAATGGCAGCCTGCACTCTTTCCTGCTGCACTCTCATAATAGGGAGCCAGCCACTTTCTGACACTTGTTTGAATTGATCAAACCAAGCCCTTACCCGTGCTCTGGCTTCCAGCTCACCAGCTCCCTGCTGTCTGTAGCCAGGGTGAGAGGATTGCTGCAAAATGTGCATTTTCCCCTCACTCCCTGACAGCTGGGGGAAGTGGGAGAACAAGCAGCATCCTGATATGAATCTCAGGTGGCTGCGCAGCGGGAAGATTCAGTTCCCCTTGCCTTCCCTACATGGCACCCCGGAGGGTGGGAGGCTTTGGGCTGGGGTGGTCCCAGATCGGTGTGTGTGGGGCTGAGGTATGCCCCAACCTGCCCACTTCACCTGCCTGGCTGCCTGCCACTTAGTGAAGCAGCCTTAAGGAGAGCTCTGGGAGCATGCCGAGGTTCATTCTGCGGCCAAGCACCCAAGACTGCTGGCACCTTCTTACCAGAGCAGCACATCAGGGCATGACAGCTTATGCTCACCTCTGTCCCAGCCACTGTATGAGTAATAAGTGTCCTATAGGCACTGTAACAAGATCAGGCCAGCAAACCCTGTTACGAATGGGAAAAGGTACCTAAGGATGCAGTTTAATCTAAGGGAGGAAGGGAAAAAGCTGTTTCAGCATGCAGGTGAAAGCAAATGCGGTTGAGTAATGGGAGCCAGCTGATCTCAAGGCTGGGTGCTGTCTGGGCTGTTAACATCCATCCCAGTCAGGGAAGGAATGGAGATGGGGTTGGCGGGAGGGTGAAAGTGAAGGAGGATGAGATAGGGAAGCAGTTGAGAGGGAGATATTGAGAGACAAGACAGATAAGGAGATGGGAGTGTTTGCAAAAAACAAATGGGGAGGGAGGAGTGCCTGGCCTCCCCTCCCCCAGCTAGGCTGAAAGCCCTGGCCAGTGGCAGAGGAGAGACTCACCAACCAGCCAAGAACAACAGGGGTGGGTGCAGCCTATACCATCTAGCCAGAAGAAGAGTTATGGAACCTGGTCAGGACGTGGGGCACCTTGCCGCAGCTCATGATATTAAAGTTTTACACAGGTAATAATGATCAATGAACTCGGATTAGATGACATTTTTCCCAAGCTGTAATAAGATATTTAGTGATAAATTTGCTTGTTCTAAGTTGTTCTGGGAAAAAAAACAAAAACAAAAGCTTTCTGTATTATCCCTTGAAACGTATAATCCAAACTAAAATGCTCAAAAAGTTTTACGTGACTGATAAATTCTTTGATATCCTGCATTAGTAATTTACACATACTAAATATGGTTCAGAAGGAACATTTCCAAACCTAAATTTGTGAGAAATCTTAGCAAGGAAACTTACAGTTATACAGACAAACTCCCATCGGAGTCTGTTGGATTTTATATGTAGCTATGGGTAGAAATGAAAGGTATCCTGCCGTTTCCGCCTAATTTTGAACACAAGAAAATAGTTTTGCTATTTATTTTAGGTCTGCTCCATTAATCAGTCCAAACCCCCAAGATATAGAGAATTCCAGTGCTATTCTCTTTTGCTGAAGAAGATTCCTATTTTGCTTTGTTGCCTGCGTACGGTGCACCTTGACCCTTTCCTCGAATTCTCTTTCTCATTATCTTTTATGACCTTCTCAAGTGCTAGCTCTCCCAACGCCACAATAGGCTGAACCTTGCTCCCCTCTTCTCATACTTAAAATTAGCACGATCAGGTTTCTTGTTATCTGACTTGTTCCCTTCTATGGTACAGAACTGCCTTTCTTCCAAAAGACTCTTTCTACTCCCATTAAATTTTCTCTTTATAGCCCTTGATTATATTTTAATGCCTAAAGAAGGATCCCACTGAGATGGCCCCATCAAAGTACTACTGACTGTTCTCCACTTCCCTCTCCCCACTTCCCAAAAGAAAAAAACAAAGGGTGTGAGGAAAAACACAATATGGGGAGACTGCCCACGTTCATCCAGTGACCCATTAAGAGAGCTAGAATACAACTGACATATTCAGAATGCCCCCCTCTATTAGCCCATGCCATTTTATCTTCTTCTGGTGTCCTTTTCTGGTCTGTTGACTCATCTAGTACCCATTTTCTCATTACCTAACTCTATAATCTTGCCACTAACGTAAAATCCTTTTTCTCTCAAAATTCTACACCTGAAACAGCCTTTTGGAATCTCTACCTCATTGACTCACCATTCTTTTTAAAAATCTCATTGGAAAACAGATTTTTTTATATGTCTATGCCTTTTTAATGTTGTAGTTAATCTCTTCTATTCTCTGTTTAATTTAGGGATTGCACTATTGTAATCTGTAAAGCACTTTGGAATACAACCATTAAAATGCTATATATGAAGCTGCCTTTATATGGTATACCTGATTTACAGAAGATTAACACAATCTATTTCAATAAAGAATCTTATTGGTAAAAACAAGATTTTTTTCCCCACCAGCTGGTCTTTTTGTATGTTTGTTTCTGATGAAATGCAAGTTCAACTTCCTAAAGCACTTTCTCATCAAAGCTGACTAGAACACTTGAGAAGTGGATTTCCGCCTTTCATAAACAAGTGTAATATGCCAAAGACTCCTGGAGCAAGTCCCCTTCAAGAATATGGATGCCATTTCATGGCAAATGCCATTTTTTGGCATGGTTGAAATATGATAAGAAGGATAGGCATAGGGCAACTGGGAAGCCATGATTGCTCAGTGGTAAAGGAGGATGAGGGTATGGCTGCTTGCTTCCATGCCATCCAGTCCACCACGTTTATACAGATAGCATGTTACATGCACCAAAACAATTTCAAAAGAGGATATCTGTTGTAATGTCCACTTCGTGCTTTAACAAAGGAAAATGTTTCCATTCCATTGGCAAATACAAATATTTTTGTAAGAAATGTTGATGTCAATATGGTGCCCTCAATTGCTACTAGAGGCACAGGAAAGGCCCAGTGTGATGGAAAGAGGGGCAGTTATCAATACCAATCTCAAATAAATTAGAGGCACTGGTATGAAGCTGCCTTAACTAGACTGATATGGCTTATTAATGGAAGTGGTTTTGAAATCCCACATGAGGGAGGAGTTGCATGTGTTCTCAGAGCTTTTACGAGTATAGGTGGTTGTTTCACACACAGGTATATCCAGACGAATGTGTTGGAGATTATGGTGTACAGTTGTTAGATGCCTGGGGTGGGGGGGGGCAGATATTTGGCTGAGGGAAGTTCAGGATGGGATTTAGCAGGAAATAGATACCAGGTAACATGGGTTGAATTACAACCAAGCTACTGGTGGCATTCCAGTGACCAGTATGGATAATGGCTAAAGGGGCCACATCTCAGAGGTAAATAGGACCTGAAATTTTGGTTGGTGGACTTTGTGCCTGTAAGAAGAGGAGACCCTGAAACCTTTTGCAGTCCAAGTTCCTTACATAAACACTTTATCTCCATTGTACATACTGAAGATATTAATCTAGATTCAAAAAGCCAAGCATCTTATCTGCAATGCTGCTTGGAAACTAAAGTCTTCAGTTGCTGTACAATTTCCAGAAGAAGCAAGATATTTATTTGCAATAGAAATATATGCAGACATGTCTTCCTTTTATCCATATTTCTTTTCTGTTACTTCATTTGGGGTTCAGTTAAACATGGAAGGTGAAGAGTGCCAGCTTCTGACGGCTAAGTAGATCTCTGATCCCTGCCCACACAGTAGAGACATCAAGCACTGAGGAAGAAGAGCTTTCTTCAAAATCATGTCTGCTGCATGAACAGCACACAGAGGAGACACTGCGCCATATTTGCACCACCTTATTCAATATGTAATATTTATATAAGCTTAATCATAGTATTGTGAACATTGGGTTTGTGTATTGAAAACAATTTACAATCAGGAAATTCTCCAAAACTTCAGGGAAAATGGATTGGTTCTGTTTTGGCCTGCTGTATGTGAGAGGCTTGAGGCATCATGTCTGGATTAAGCTTCAGTTCCAAATTCCAACTTGCTGAAGGTTTGAGGGAGCAGTTTAGATCCATCACTCTATTGTAGGCTCACCTTTTATAAATGCTACAGGTGCAAATTCAATTTAATTCTTTTTAACAATATAATCTGGCATGCAATAGTAATAAGCATATTAAAAGGAGAGTGACGCAATTTCATTTATTGAAACTGGATGCCAAAACACGTATGCCTTTTTGTTGAGAGTGCTGCTTGTGAAATACAAATCTGTTACTGCAAGCCCTACAAACTGTAGACAGGAGGATTAAAATTCTGTGGCTGAGATATTTATTCAGTTGCTGACACACTGCAACCTCATAAAATTTCTATCAATATTTTTCATTCACATTTTATCTGAGGACAAAAGTGAATCAGGCTCACAAATATCTTGTATGGTATGCAATGCTTTATTTACACTTTAACACTTTCTTCAAAAAGCTCGATTGGACAACAACATATTTGTTTAATAGACATCCTACAAACTCTGTATTAAAGCACCGCTGTTGTTATAAACTTTCTTGCACAGTACATCTGACACTGCTTTCCCCTATATCATCTTGTTGGACTACAAACAGTGCCAGCATTTGAAAGTGCAAAAAATTGTAATTATTTTTGCCAGTGGTAAATATTTAAACTCTGTGATGTGTCTATTGTGGGCAGTTGAGAGAGTTTGTAAAACCACATTATAAAAATCAAACATTTTCCTTAATTAAGCTATGCACATCGATAAATGTATTGTCAGCCTTTAACCTCCATATTCCAACAGCTGTTAGCAAAAATAAAGGCCTCAGTTTAAAAACAGGTGACTTTTAGGTGCCTCCATTTCTGGATCCCCAACTCGGGAAACATAGAGGATTAGGCTCAGGTCCAAAGAAATAATTAGGTGCCTAATTCACAGGGAAGACAGACTAATTTTGACAATCGGGGTGTATTTTTGAAAGGATGGATGTTTATTACAGAATTTCACAGTCATTTTAAGCTATCTCATATTGGGCACTGAAAACATGAAGCATTTCCTTAGGATTGGAAGAGACTGAATGAAGCTAATACCATGGACTTGGAAACAGCTACAGGTTTTGGCACTAAAAAATTAAGATGAGGGATGCTTTAAAAATACCTACATTAGATAAATAAATGAAAGTACAGGGAACACACTTATGCTGCCTCTGTATCAATACAGAAATACAATTAACACAACCATTTGTATTTGATCCATACAACAGCAGAAGTACTGAAAATGTAGTAGATAGTATAGCACAATACCTTTGGTAACATACTGTGCAGAAGTATTCCCTGGAAGGTATTCAAGCAACTTTTGGTATGTGTCTATCTTAGAAGGTAGGCAATGTTTTTAAGAAAAAATCAGGTACTGACAAAGATCCTAACATTACATCTGAAGCTAAGTTAAATCATGGCTGAAAGTTACTGATTTTAGGAGAGGAGGAAATTGCCATGTTTGAGGAGAGCAGGCTTGAGATGATACTAGCTCCTCCAGAGTCTTTCACAGTCATTGTGACACTGCTTTCCTAAATGTACTCTAGAATGTGAAATGGTTTGGAAAAAGTGATGACTCATCTATAATTTGGAATTAGAAAAAGTTCATCCCATCCTTCTCATCACCCCAGCAGACTTTTTCTTTCTTAAATCAGACTGAGAGACTCAGCATGTATAATGGCCTGCTAGCTCAATGGGCGTTAAGGCAGGTTTCCTGGAATTGTAGGACTGAAAAAGGGACTTTGAGAGGTCATTTAGGCCATTCCCCTGCACTAAAGGCAGGATGAAGTATTTCTGGAAGTCTGTTTCACAAAGTGATCTGAAAGGAGACTAGAACACTTACCTCTGGTCCAGCAGAATTTCACACTCAAGTGACTTTTCTATCACCAAAAGGAAGTGAGCTAAGTGGAGTATAACAATAGGAAGGTGAAAAATGGAGTTGTGTGTTTAGGGACATGAACGATGCAGCTTTTTGAGCTGAGGAAGGAAAAGAGGGATGTCAAAGGATTCAGTTAAGCGTCTAAATTTTCAGTGCATAAGTAAACCAATCTTTCAACTGTAAGTATTATCTCACATGAATATCTGTTTAATTTCCTCAACAAAGAAGCTTATTGGAAACACCTAACATAAAAAACCTATTTCCCAGAACACCAAAATCCTCAATATTTGGAGATTAAGACAGGCAAAGTAATTGGTCTAAAAATATTAATAATTTAATCTAATTATAGTGTCTTTGGTCAATGTGGTGTGTGACATAAATAGGAAGTCCAGTCTAGTTCATAACTGATGGGTAATATTATCAAGAATGCCACAACTGGCAACCTTAATCCCCATACCCTATGAAAAAGTCCTGCACATTGCGATGACACCTTCTTGTGCATTAGCCTGCATGTTGCTGAAACATTAGAAAGCTTTCCATATTTTTCTCCTTGATGTATATGTTCCATAGCTGTATAGATTACTTCAATTTCCAGCATTGCCAATATGGCACATTTTCTGAGAAAACATGCACAAAATATTTAGAGACTTCCTAAATAATGAGTTTGCAGCCTTCATCTTGAGTTTTAAATTTTCACATATTTTCTGTTGACCTTATTAATATATAAAAAACTAGGAGCACTGTAACCAAAGGAAAAAAATCCATAAACAAATCCCTTCTGGTAAATGAAGACACCAGTTTCCTTTGCACACAGTGAAATAAAGTTTTACTGAAAATTGCTTTTCATGTATGGCAAAAACTTGAAAATGCTTTTGAAAGACCTTTGCTTTCAATAACTACCCATGTCTTGGACATCCTCATTTAATCTCCTGTATAACATAATTCTACCAGGAAGGTTAGATGTTATCAAAACAATATAAAAGGTAGCATTCTTTGAGCATATAATGACTTGCATGTTTTGTAAGCCTTCCTTTGAACATCTTAATTTATGATAATTTGAGTCATTGCAATCTTTTAGAGTAGAAAGGTTTAGTCTTTAATAAGCAGTTCCATCCTGTGTTACAAGATGGTTATCAGCATGGATTGACTTCGGTGTTACCAAGGACACAATCTTCAGACTCCTTCTCTCCCTCAACCTTTTTAACTGATTTTATCGTATAGTGTGGAAATTGGAAATTAAGAGCTTTATTCTTATTCATGAGGTGTTGATCGTAGATTCCCCAGCATACTATTTGAATACTCCTCCCCAATATAACGGCAATCTAGGTCACAACACCCCAAACCATTGGTCTCCTTCTTTTGCTGAACTTCAGTGCAGACTTTCAGGAAGCTCACCAGTTTAGTGAGGGGATGGCACATGTGGGGATGAAGGAACTATAGAAAGGAAAGAAAATGGCAGATTACATAATATAATTTTTTTCTCATACCATTTTTGTAGAAAAACTGGGTGTATGAACTCAAGCTAATCTCTGGCATCTCTAACCTGCCATCTTTATTACCCAGAAGATTGCAGACATTGGCATGTTACAGAATCATATTTGTCTAAAAATAGTTTCTCTCTCAACAGTATCCAAATTATAAGGCAAGAACAATGTCTCCCCACTAGATTTTCATACATTCTTTTCCCATTTATTTTCATATGGTGTTTGTAAGGAAACTTTTGATTTCTTAAAATTCTTTATGGCTTCTTCCTGAAGGTAACACTGATGTCTGCCTTTCAGTCTTTTGGGGTTAGCAGGGTTCAAAGTTTGCTGTAAAATCCAGAGGGTTGGAATAGACGGTGGGGTCTGTTGGGTGGAGTTATGATAAAGTGAGGATTTTATTGGTCTTGTTATGTTTCATATGAGTTCTTCTGTCCTATAGTAAACCCTATGTGTGTGTGAGCCTCATTTTCCCTTGGCACCACACCAATGCATAGACAGGGATGGGATTTTTAGGTGTGACTTCCAATGAGAGAGGCTACCTCAGCCACTTGCACATATGCATTCGTAACCTGACCTTGGGAGGGGGTACAACCTTTTTCCCAGGATCCCAGACAAATAGCAGAAGAGGGTCTGTCTGGGAGCTGAGACCTAACAGCTGCGAGTGGCTCAATCTAGGCTGATTTTGGGCACAGGACAAGAGCCAGCCCCCTGGATCTGGGACCCCACTTCCAAAGATGGATTTTACTGAATGTTTCTGTGCTGACAAATCTGTTCTATGTTGTGTCTATGTTGAGCCCTTCTGTTCTATCTGCTGCCTGAGAGTCACATCTGTGACTATGGTTGGATTGTGCAGAGTCCTCTGACTCCTCCACACTTCAGTGACAGGAATTGTGAGCATTAAGGATGTAGTCCAATGTCCCCTGAAGTGAAAGAGTGATTAGCCATTGACTTGTGCCATGTTGGACCTCCACTGTTTGTAAAGGGTATGAAACAACAGTAGTATGTGAGCTGTCTTAAGTACCTCACATAGACCTTATCACCATGGTATCTTATCTGAATGTATAACATTGATATCTGAATGTGTAACATATTTGTCTCAAAAAAAAAACCCCAAAACCCTCCATGTAAGGAAACAAGTATGGGGTTACCTGCTGAGGAAATCTTCAAGAAAACTTTATTCCCTTATTGGCTTTACCATGTGAGAGGTTGATTTGACTTCTGGTATTTGGCAGTGCTACAAAGAATGGGTAGGAGTGGAGTAGCTGAAGGATCAAGTCCAATATTTATAAAACTGACTATTAGTAAACCTGTATGAGATACTATGGGCAGCTGGTATTTAAAATACGTTAAAATCCAAGACAGATCTTCTTCAAAATTGATTTTGGTTTTACATACACAATATTTTGAAACATTTCCATGTTATCAGATCAGGCTGCTAATAAAACCCGGTTGCTATAGGATTGTTACAGTAATGGTCTTGATTAGATTAGATTTTAAAAATAGATGAAGGTTGTGTTTTCCTAGCTGTCATTTAAAGATCATTGTGTAAGCGGGCAAGAGATTTAGCACCACCAGAACGAGCCAGTGTCCTAATAGTGGTTGAAAAGTGTCCTTCCAGGGTCATTTAACACACAGTTTCTGGGATGAGATACAGAATTATTACTTGAATACTTATAGGCTTTTTCTTATAACAAGTGACATTTTCTCCATTTCTGATTTCAGTTGCTTATTTATTATTTTCTTTTGATGATTCATTGCAATTAAAAATGAGAAGTTCACCTCATTTATTACTTGTTTTCTGATCATTTAAATTTCAGTTCAGCTACTGTGCCTGCATGACTTGGGTCCCTGAACCTTTGGGGGTATCACTTGGCAGTCTACTAGAATTCCACAAAGGCTTGGTGTGCTTGTATGGTTCTGAATGCCCAATATTAGTTACATTTGTCAAAAACATTCAGCTGTTGATGTCAGAGAATGTCTGCTGTTTTGTTTAGTGACTGTCAAACATTTTCAATCAAAATATCAAAAATATGACTTAATTTTCTGAAAATGCTGACAGTCAAATTGTACAGTTAGTTTCTATTTGGAGAAATACAACTGTAAAAGACATATTTGTTAATTATAATCACTGTATTCTGCATGTTGATTTTCATGTAGTGATTTTATTTTATTTTATTTTATTTTGTAAATGGCATCCACTTGCCACTGGAAACATCACTTGAAATAGTTTGACTTAATCTAGAATTTGTCAAGGAATTCTTTCTATATACTTAATATGTTTACAGAAGAAATCTGAAGAATGTATTTTGACCTTCATAATTAATGTACTTACCTGCTATTATCCTTCTAAATGTTTTATTCATGGTATATAAATGCTCCATATCCATGAGTTACAAATTATGAGTTTTGGTCATCAAAACAGAATCCTACCAGTTTCTGAATCCATTTTATGATTTGTAGATGAGAACCCCAAACTCCCTATTTTATTCATGTGTGTGTTTTCTGGGAATTAAGCTCTAGTAGATGAAATTTACCTTAGCTTCAATGGGAGCAGATTTGGATCAATACACAAGTAAAAGGAGAAAAACCCAAGAAAATAAATGAAAGTCAGTAAAATTATTAGAAGTTCTTTTTGTTACTTGAAGACCAGTAGATATCCATTCATATACTTTATATTGTCAGTATCTTAATGTAGAAGGTAGATTATGGTATTTAATCACTGCAGTGAATGATTGCTATACATCCCAATCCCCCCTCAGGTGGGAGGCTCTGCTGTTGAACTTCATTCTCTGATTCTGTGGCTGCTGGTGCAGAATCTACTGTAGCTAATACTTCAGAGGCCCCTCCCTCTATTGTCTACCCTTATCGCTTCTTATACTGTCTTGGAATGTAGGATTTTCACTTTGGTTTCTAAGGAGTGAATCATTTAAATATTGTTCTAATCTCTTCTAAAAGTTCTAACACTACAGTTTCAGTGACATTTTGCTTTCTGTTTCCAGCAGAATAGTTATAAGCAGTGCTTTTTTTTAACATAAAAGGAGTCAATATTCATTTAGCTTCTCCCTGCTCCCACCTCCCACCTCCAGCCAATCCTGAGACTGGTGTTCCCAAGGTGCCGGTACTCAGTACCAGCAAGCACCAGCACAAAAAACCACCACTGGTTATTGCTCAGGAATATTGTTCACTCTAATTACTTATGTGAACAATTAAGCTTTCCACTGATATTTGCCACAATAACCTATCCATGTTTTAAAAGAGTCTTTGAGTACACAAGGAGCATCAGAGTTTCCTGCTGCATTGAGCATAGCGTCATGTCCACAAACTTAAATCTCAGTCCTTGAAAGACTCATGCATATGAACAATCTTAGACATCCAACTAGTCTTCAATGCTTAAATACTTGAAAACTTATTACACAAGAATAATCCGTTTAAGGGCAATGAGATTAACCAAGTGTTGACAGCTTTAGGGCCGTAAGGAGTACAACACAAAGAATGATTTATTTCATACCATAATGGGGGCTGATCCTCAACTGATGATGCTCCACTGAGGTGAGCAAAGTGAAGCTCCCACTCAGATTCAAAACCTTTGTCATCTTTTTGGTTTGCACTGCATCACCAATGAAGAACTGGCTTGTGCATGGGGAATCATCGAAATCCATTCATGTACTATAAGGATGCTTTGAGAATAACCTCTTGTCAGAGGATTACTTTATACTAATACATTTCTGAAAATGCTACAAACTTGAATTGTACAGAGTGTTGACATAGGCTTCTATTTGCACAATTTATAAGCTCTGGGAGCAGATACATTAGCAGATTCAAGTTTTCCTCATCTGGCAACTGAATGTTTAAATAACAGTCACAAGTATTTGCTGACTTTGTAATGGTATATTCCTAGCTGTAACCTTGACTCTTCATTTTTTCACATAAGTGTAAAGGTTTGCTACTATATCTCTCAACAAACAGAGCTGCAAACCATAGCTTCACAAAGATTACTCTAAAGATTTCTGTCATGTATTTAAACCTTTTAGACTTTTTGTAGACTTGAAATAGTTACAAACTCTTACAATTGTTAGTGAATGAGTTTCACGGATGTCTTTTGATCAAATCTTGGGCTACAGTTACTCTACAGTGCTCTGTTGACAGAAGTCACAGTCAGAAAAGATTTCAGGACAAAACTTCTATTGATAGCTTGTGGTCACACACACAAAAACCAATTGGAAGTGTGCTCCACCTTTGTCAACAGAGCGTCCGGACTGCCCGGCTGCTTTTTTGACAAAACAGGCACCTGGAAGCACAGCACACATGACTGCCCATTTATCTGGATGCCCTGTCTGTCAAGAGAAGGCCCCTCAGAACATCCACACAGTGTTTTTGTTGACAAAATCTGTGAACAGAAGTGTTATGCCTCATGGCTAAGAAGCAGAATGCTGTTGGCAAAAGTGCTGAGTTTTGTCGACACCCTGACCTCCACCTCAATTTTTCCTGATCAACAAGATGGTTGTTATCCGCGGGGGGTGGGGGGAGTGTCTTTGATGTTACCTAGCATCTCTTGATGCACCCCAAGATAATGACCCATTTTGGATCAATATAGGTACAAAACGTCGGCTGGCATTTAGATCAAAGGCTTGAGCCAGACAGCCGTGCCTCCTTGCTTCCTAACTGAGGAGGGGGAGATAGATCACTAGGTGACAAATAAGCCTGCTCCAGAGCATTTTTCTTCAAGAAAACACATCCTGCATGCCTTGTAGTTCAAGCAAAGCAGAGTCAGAGAAGAAAAAAATAGATTGGTTGCCTGCTTATAGGCCAATTGATGCTCTCTAAATTAATTCAGCTCCATCGAATTTCCTGGGCCCAATATGGACTCATATTAAACTACTGTGCCTCATAAGCTAGCAGGCTACTCTGTGTAACCTTTCTGCCAGGTAGATCCTGCAGCAGCCAGGGCCAGGTTCAATTTCTAGGGGTTCCTCTCATCCATCCAGCACAGCACATGCTTGAGCCCCCACCCCGTGACCTGGTAAATTCAGGCACCACCCTTGGGCACCTCTGAAAGACAATGCTTCCCCACTCACAAGCACAGAGTCTAACTGTAGAAAGAAGCTTTGAATAAAAGGGAGAAAAGTAATTTTGCATTAATTACTGAAAACACCACCAACAGAGTTCATAAACATCAGCTATAAGAAAAAGCCCCATCCCAGGTAGGTGAGGCAATGTCTTAAGTCCACCAACCCAAAACCCCTTCAAATGCCCAACCTTTTTCTTTATCTCTGTCACAGTTGCTGCCCTTTGTTCCAGACTGCTTCTGCGGGATCCACCTCCCATCCTGAGCAGAGGAGCTAAAACGGTATCTTTTTGAGTCCACTGTTCACTTGCCATCTGCTTGCTCACTGCTCTGCACTGCCCCCTGCTGGCCAGCTCATTGCACTATCACTGCAGTGCTGCTCCTGCTAGCCACCCTGCTGCTTCCAATGGGCTACTGTTCACTACTTCTACCAGCCTGTTGTAGATTTGCCTCTGGGTAAAGTTCAAGGGTTTCAGCTCTTGTCCAAAAGCACGGTCCAGCCACAAGAAGTCTTCAGCATCCACTGGAGTAAATTTAAAAAAGAGACTCCTCCTGGATCAACACTGTATCAGATGACTATCTAGCACAGTGGATCCCAAATTTTAGGCATCACACCCCCCTTTTGATTTTTGAGAAACCCTCATGCACCCCTCATATCTTCTTTGCCATCATTCAAGCCCCCTTTTAATAAAATATTCAATTAATAATTTAAAATAAACAAAAAAGACTTGGTATAAAATGTTATTTAAAATCAAAAATAAGCACAAATAGCTTTTTCTTGGACCGTTGGGGGTGCCTGCTACAGCCCCTGCTGGCAGCTGCCTGCGCCCCATGCCAGCTTCCAGAGCTGCCCATGCCAGCTGTCAACTGCCTGTGGCCTGCGGCTGCTAAGCAAGTGCAGCTTCCTGGCTTCCCCATGCCATGGGGCACCAGAAAGGGACTGCCAGCTCACAGAAGCTGTGTCTACACGTGCACGCTACTTCGAAGTAGCGGCACTAACTTCGAAATAGCGCCCGTCACGGCTACACGCGTCGGGCGCTATTTCGAAGTTAACTTCGACGTTAGGCGGCGAGACGTCGAAGTCGCTAACCTCATGAGGGGATCGGAATAGCGCCCTACTTCGACGTTCAACGTCGAAGTAGGGACCGTGTAGACGATCCGCGTCCTGCAACGTCGAAATTGTGGGGTCCTCCATGGCAGCCATCAGCTGGGGGGTTGAGAGACGCTGTCTCTCCAGCCCGTGTGGGGCTCTATGGTCACCGTGTGCAGCAGCCCTTAGCCCAGGGCTTCTGGCTGCTGCTGCTGCAGCGGGGGATTCATGCTGCATGCACAGGGTCTGCAACTCGTTGTCGGCTCTGTGTATCTTGTGCTGTTTAGTGCAAGTGTGTCTGGGAGGGGCCCTTTAAGGGAGTGGCTGGCTGTTGAGTCCGCCCTGTGACCCTGTCTGCAGCTGTGCCTGGCACCCTTATTTCGATGTGTGCTACTGTGGCGTGTAGATGTTCCCTCGCTGCACCTATTTCGATGTGGTGCTGCACAACGTCGATGTTGAGCATCGACGTTGGCAGCCCTGGAGGACGTGTAGACGTTATTCATCGAAATAGCCTATTTCGATGTCGCCACATCGAAATAGGCTACTTCAATGTAGGCTTCACGTGTAGACGTAGCCAGAGAGGAACAAAACCAAAACTAACTAACCATTCTCTAAACAGAATGTACAAATACAAGTCTGAGTATCACTTTCAGAGTGTTATAAATACACATGATTAAGCTGTGGTAGAGTATAGCAACAAAGAGCAATTTTTGTACCTCCTAGGCATTAATTCACTTAATTCTTCCACAACTTATTTTCTGTCACATTTTTTTCCTTCAAAACTCTGCTAAAGTCATATTAAAAATCTTCCTAGAGGGTAAATTCAGTAATACAATGTCATTATAATAATGTCACCCGAATCCAAGGTCTGACTAGACACTGCTGCTTGGAGCTACTTGGCTGCACTACAAATGAGAAAATTTGGGATGGGTCCAAAAGTGAAAACAAACCTCTGGATAAAAAATTGAAATTTGGAGATCGGAAGTTGATTCAGATGAACTTGGTGACTGTTTTTTTCTGTAGTAGTCAGGCCAGACAATCTGATCTAAACACTCCACTTCTTGAATAGAATTAGCTCCAGAACCAGACCAAACTGTTTGGTTCACGCTAATTTTAAGAACAACTAGTCTTGGAAAACTACATTTGTGCCCCATCACTACCTGAGCACTATCCATGTGAGAAAAGTACTACTATCAGGGCTAAAAGAAGATACTACCAAATATTGCCAGTTCCCCTTCTACAGTTGTGCCAATATATTACAACTTTGCCTCAGGAGATTGTACTGAGATACAACGTTTTACAGCTGCCCTTCCACGATATACAATCACTGGAATGAAGGCTTGCAGAAGTAAGAAAGTTGTGTTAACATTCTGTATCCCTCCACTTCATACATCATACATACAGGTTGAAGTAATCGGTTATTGTTATGCACCAGACGACCAGCTCACAACTATGCCAAAACACTGATATGTCTCAAATCTACCCTCAGAGGTTTCTACTGCATTTGGGAACATTTAACAAGACTATTGTCTTTTATGTGATATATAAAAACCCAATTTCTGATCATTTATTGCCGCTAAAGATTCCCTGACGCTTTTTGTAAGAGGCATACTTGTGTGTAAAATGCAGCACAACTCTCCAAATTTCAACTCCTCTTCTGAATGAAGTTTAAGGATCTCATCCCAGTCTTCAATTTCTGCAAACAGTCGCTCGTGTAAAAAAATGGATACAGAAAGCTGCAGCTACACTTTACCTCAACTTCATTAGAAATAGTATTGTTGAGCTCCTCTGAAAATCAGGTCACTTACTGAGATGCTCGATACAGATTTACTCAAGTTTTGGCAGCCAAGTTTTATATTTTTAACCTACAGGACCACCTGGACAAAGATTTTCATGAATGATTAATCAAAATAATGTATCAGAAATGGTGTATCTAACTGCAGATGTAGGTAATCCGTCGTGTCCAATGATGACGTCTTGAGCTTGCACAGGCTCATCGGTTGTGGATTCTCATGTGGCTGAGGAGTCCAAGCTTTGAACGGCATGGGCAATCATGGTAGGGGCAAGGGAATTGTCCTGGCTCTGTTGGTGAGGCTGCTGCTGTTGCTTTCTTCCTCTCACAAACATCAATGAGGCGTACATCTTGCTGCTCTTCAAAGTTGTCATACGTGTGTCATACGAGAGCATGCCAGCCTGTTCGGTCTTTTGCATCCTGCTCTAGCTGATCTGGTTTTAAACCAGCATGAGCAATGTTGGCCTTCACGCAGTCTTTATACCTCTTGCGAGGCCTACCTTGATTCCTTTTGCCCTGGGAGAGTTCACCTTAGAGGAGTTGCTTAGAAATTCTCCATTTGTATGATGTGCTCTGTCCAGTGAATCTGGGCTTTCAGAATCATGGCTTTGATGCTTGTGGTTCCTGCTCTGTCCAGGACTTCCAGGTTCTTAAATCTGTCCTGTCATCGAATATGTAGTATTGACCTCAGGCTGTGTGTGTGGAAGCGCTCCAGCAGTTTTATATGTTTTCTGTACAAGGTCCAGGTTTCACAGCCATACAGGAGACTGGTCAGGATTACAGCCTTGTACACTTTCAATTTAGTGGACTGTCGGATACTGTGCTGATTCAACACTTGCGCTCTCAGATGTACTAGTGTTCAGCAAGCCTGGCAGATTCTGGCATTGATTTGTTTGTCAAGGGAGCCATCATTGGCTATCACACTGCCAAGGCATTTGAACTCCTCTATTGTTTTTAACTCTTGTTCATTCAATAAAGATTGAAGTGGGGAGAACAGCAGATCCTGGAGCAGGTTGAAACAGTACCTCAGTCTTTCCTAGGCTGATGGTCAAACCAAAGAGGTGAGTGGCATCAGCAAACTTGTTGACATTGAGCTGGAGATCAGATTCCTTGTGTGTCATAAGTGCACAGTCATCAGCAAAAAGGGCTTCAAGGATGAGCATCTCAAGTGTCTTGGTTTTAACATTCAGATGACAAAGGTCAAAAAGTAACCCATCAAGTCTGTATTTTATGTAGACTCCATGGTCCAGGTCCCTTACTGATTGGCTGAGGATGCACATGAGAAAGAGGTTGAATAACACCAGGGCCAGCACACACCCTTGCTTCACACCATTGGATATCTCAAATGGATCTGAGGACTCGCCATTTGAAAGAACAAAGCCAGTCATGTCATCATGGAACAGGCGTATGAGGTTAACAAATCTTCTCGGGCAGCCAAGCTTTGACGGGATAATCCACAGGGCTTCTCTGTTGACGGGGTCAAACACCTCGGTCAGGTCTATAAAGACAGAATACAGATCCAAGTTCTGCTCAATGCACTTTTCCTGGACCTGACGAACAGCAAAGATATTCTTTCTGTAAGTTAGTATGTAGAAGTCTACATGCAGTTATGATTCTTGGTTATGGTTGATTCGACAGACCACAAGCTTGGTCAATGAGGTAAATGTAGCTTCTAAACCCTGATTGAAATAGAGCACAACAATTTAAAGACTCCATCTAGACCCAAATCTGTGTTGTTTCTTCTTTTCCAAACTTTGATACCATTTTTGGCATAAGTATTTATAAGATTATTGCAAATGGAATGGCTTTTAATTTCATACTTGACTATTTGTATAACTATGCTTCCTTTTTACAATTCTGAGTGGGTTTTTTTGCATTTCTTTAGCTTGATCAATGTAAGTAGAATGAGGGAAACCAGGTAAATAAAGTAACCATAGAATAACAGAACTAGAAGGAACCTTGAGAGGTCCTGAAGTCCAGTCCTCCACAAACAAGGCAGGATCAAGCACTGTGCTGAGAGGTGATAGTCTAACCTGCTCTTAAAAAATCTCGAAGGAGATTCCACAACTTCCCGAAGCAATTTATTCCAGTGTTTAACCATCCTGACAGGAAGTTTTTCCGAATGTACAACCTAAGTTTCCCTGCTGCAATTTAAGCTCATTGCTTCTTGTCCTATCCTCAAAGGTTAAAAAAACAATTTGCCTCCCTCACCTTTATAAAAGGCTTTTAGATATTTGAAATCTGTTAGCATGTCCCCTCTGTCTTCCCTTCTGAAGAGTAAATAAGCCCAGTTCTTTCTGTCTTCATTCATAGGTCATGTTTTCTAGACTTTTAATATTTTGTTGCTGTTCTCTGGATCTTTTCCAATTTGTCCACATCATGTCGCACCAAAAACTGGACCACAGTATTGCAGAGGATTAATACTAATCAGCCAAGAGTATAGTGGAAGAATTACTTCTCATGCCTTGCTTATAAAACTCCTGGTAATGCAATCCTGATTTATGTTTGCTAGGGTGTGTGTGTGTGTGTGTATGTGTGAGTTGCACAGCCTCATGTTTAGTTTATAGTCCACTATGATCCCTAGATCTATTTCCACAGTACTCCTTCCTAGGCAGACATTTTCCCTTTTGTATTTGTGCAACTGATTGTTCTTTCTTATGTGGAATACTTTGCATTTGTTCCTGTTGAATTTCACCCTGTTTAGCTCAGACCATTTCTGCAGTTTGTGTAGGTACTTTTGAATTACAGTCCTAACCTTCAAAGCACTTGCAACCCTTCCTAGCTTGGAATCATCTGAAAACTAATTTCAGTGCCATTATATAAATTACTGTTGAAGATATTGAACAAAACTAGCCCCAAACCTTATCCATGCAGGATCTCACTTGTTATGCCCTTTCAGCATGACTACGAACCACTGAAAACTACTCTCTGGGAATGGTTATTCAATTAGTTTAGCACCCACTTTATAGTGGCCCCATTGAGGTTGTATTTTCCTAGTTTGTTAATGAGGTCATGTATGATTGTATCAAATAGCGTACTAAAGTCTAGAGATATGACATCTACCACTTTTCCCCTTTCCACTAGGCTTGCTATCCTTTCAAAGAAAGCTATCCGGTTACAAATTCATGCTGGCTGTTACCTAGCAGCTTATTATCTTCCAAATGTTTGCAAATGGATTCCTCAATTATTTGTTGTATTATCTTTCTTGGTACAGAAGTGAAGCTGACTGGTCTGTAATTCCCTGGGTGGCCCTTATTTTCTTTTATAAATGAGCACCCTGTTTGCCCTTTTCCAGTCTCCTGGAATTTTGTCTCTATTCCTTGACTTTACAAAGATAATAGCTAATCACTCAGATATCTCCTCAGTCAGCTCCTTGACTATTCTAGGATGCATTTCATCAGGCTCTGGTGACTTGGAGACATCTAACTTGTCTAAGTAATTTTTATCTTGTTCTTTCTCTATTTTAGCTTCTGAGCATTCCTTGTTTTCACTGGTGTTCATTATGTTAGCCATTCAATGACAATTTACCTTCTTGATGGAAACAGAAACAAAGAAGTCATTAAGCCCTCTGCCAATTCCACATTTTCTGTTAGCATTTTCCCTCTTCATGATGTAATGGCCCTTCCCTGTTCTTGATCTTTATCTTATTTCTCATATATTTGTAGAAGGCTTTCTTACTACCTTTTGTATCTTTAGTTTCAGCTGATTTTGTGTTTTGACCTTTATAATTTTGCCTCTGCATACTTTTGTTTATATTTATTCTTTGTAATTTAACCTAGTTATCACTTTTTATAAGACCTTTGATTTTTAGATCTCAAAATCTCCTGGTTAAGCGAGGGTGGTCTCTTGCCGTGCTTCCTACCTGACATGTTCAGTGGACTAGTTTTCTCTTGTGCCCTTAACAAAGTGTCTTTGAAGAACTGCCAAATGTGTTTTTTTTTCCTCCTTAGACTTGCTTCCCATGGGATCTTTCCTAACAATTCTCTGAGTTTGCGAAAGTCTGCCTTCTTGAAATCCATCATTGTTTTGCTGTTCTCCCTCCTATTATCCCTTAGAATCATGAAATCTATTATTTCATGGTCACTTTCATAACACCTTTTACAGGACCAACTTCTGTTTGTTTAAAGTGATAATAAAGATAATGTCTCCAGTGTTGTTTCTTTTATATCCTGGGACCAAAAATGCTACAATGCTGAAAATAGAATGGTCAATTTCACATTTAGTTTTCATTGATTAGGATACTGCTGCAATACTGGAGCTTATGTTAAACAATGTTTTACATTGTCTTTTTTTAATTGAATAGAAATAGTGTTTTATTCTGATGCTTCAACTTTTGTGTGGGGGAACAAGCAAACATTCTGGGTACAGTGTGTACCATTGTTTGAGCTGTAATTAGAAATAGTACCAGTAATGAATTAATAAGTTGTATGGTAGACAGAAGTAATTTAAAGCCAGTCATTTTGGTTGGCTATCAATTTTGGTTGGTATAAATGAAGCATCAAATTGTCTTGAAGATTGGTGGTGGTAGGGGGAAAAGACGGATACTTCTTGCTGCACTCCACTCAACAATGCTACCTAATCTCTAAGATCTCAGCTAGAAAAGGAAACGTAATATCCCAAACCTTGGCCAGAATTGGTAACCTTTAATTTTGGTAGGTAAGGGATTAATACCAAAATAGTACACACCAGAGGAAAGATATCCAATGTCTTCAAGGAGAGTTGGAACATGCCACATTGAGAAGAGAATGTTTCAGTGTCCCATGCCATGAGTGCAGAAGATTGCACCTCCTGTCCCTTTGAGATGGATAACTGATGACCAATAGATACAAATCCATCAATCTTAGTGATGGGAGTCAAGGAAAAATGACACCTTACATGAACTGTCTCAATACTCATGTATTCTTCCTATACCAAAGTAAGACATGGATCGTGCTCACAGAGTAACAGATAGGCACAATATAAGTTATTTTAACAGGCCACGGTCATTAGACTGTGCTGCAGGGTTTTGTACTAGTACAAATTTAATAATAGTGTTCAAGAGCAATGCGAGCTAGAAGAAACCACAGTATGACCCGCCTCTTAAAATTAATTTGTTTAATCTCTGCACTTATTCTGTTCCAGTCTGAGTCAGAATTTGGGTCATAAACCTGCATGCTCTGGTTTGCTACATTAATGCTTTCAATGTGTTCAGTGCTTTTTATGTGAATGTGTTGCTGTATTTTGATTGTACTGCAGCTTTGATGTAGGTAAAAGTGCTTCAGAATGCCCAGTATGTGCTTTGGATATAGGTAACCTGACAGCTCCTCGTTCCCATACTGAGTAGGACTTGCTTTGTATCTCCTGTAATGTAAACTGAGGATAAGCAAATGTGTTTCTAGTCTTAATTCATACACCAGTCAGTCCAGAAAGCCATTATGATTCCCACACTAACATACGTGATCGGTAGATTTTCACTTATCATTATATTGGCTGTCATATATTAAGGGAAGCACTTCAATAAATATTGTAGTAACATAATTTTAAACAGTGCTTTTGTGATGGTACTTGCTGGTACTGATTGCCAGCACTTTGGCAGCCCCAGCCACAGGACTGGCTGTTGGCCGGTAGGAGGGAGAGGAGGCAGGGAGCCAGCTGAGTAACGTGTACAGTGTAACAAGAACTGGTCAAGAGCATATAAGCACTACCATTCACTCATTTTATGACCTTGGGTATATCACTTCACTTAGACTAATACCATGTATTAAATTCCTCATAACTGTTTGCCATCTGAGATATACAATATACATTCACATAGTTAGTGTCTCTTCCAACTTGCTCTGGAAATAATAATACCTTACAAGTCTTTACGCCAGCTAGGAATTGCCAGAATGCACCCTATGTCCAAACACTCACCCCCCACCCTTTATGCTGTCTAGGAATTTTGTCAATAGCTGAGAAGCCTTCAGATATCTGACTGGAACAGATTTTATGCCTCTTTAGCACTGAGTTGTAATACAAACTCTAGTGCTTAATGCTTATACAGCTTTTTAAAGATGCTGGATCCAATTGCTACTTTTGTAAACTGTTGTCTTGCACCAGCTGAGGAAGTGGCCTGTGGAGTGCTACAGTGCATATGTGCTAATAATTCTCACTCTATGGTATTGAGAGTAAGTAAAGTGTTACATTTCCTTTCTTTTCTGAGTAGATAGCAGAAACATTTACATAATGAGCAGCATGTTGGTTATGAACTGGCTAACTTTCGATTATGATATTTCACAACAGGAAAGAAACCTAAAACAGAGCAAGTCATATTACTGGAATGTGAAAAAGTTAGAGAATTACTGAATTAATAGCTGCAGATTCTTTCACTTATTCAGTATACAATGTAACCACGACACACTAGACAGCAAAGAACACCTCCTGCCTATGTGACTTGAAATAGATGCTACATGTGAGATCATGTTTTCCTGAAGTTTAGATTTTTATTTTACATAAGGCAGTGTGAGGTGAAGAGCTTTAATAACTTTACACTACATAAGGACAATCACCATACCCCCTTAAATCTGTTGTAAGCAGGCGTAATTCCCTTTGAGTTCAGTGAAAGCCAGGAGTGTGTTTTGTTCACTCTTTACTTTAAATATACTTTACACTTTCCTAGGAGAAAAATGAATTGCTAAGTGTATTCTGTATATGTTTAGTCACGTGTTACACAACCTGCAATGGCCTTTGTTTATCATTGTCTATTTTGTGACTAAATGCTATACTTGACCTTGAATAAAGATAAATGTGGACCTCAGACAATACAGATTGCTCAGTAGTCTAATTTATTTTTGTATTCATTTTTAGGAAACACATTTTGTGATGCAGCATACCAATGTCCTTCAAAAATACAAATATTAGTGATGGTATGGATGAGACTACAGCTGTTGCTACCACTAAACACAAAGTTGATGAATGGAAAATTTGGGGTCTGCAGTATGTAGGAATGCTGACTAACTGCTGTAAAAGGAAGGTATTAGATTAATTTTCATTCGATTTCATGAATGCATTTCACAGTTGTGTGACTAAATGGGTTTAGACACTGTCCACACTAGTAAATAATAGCTTTATTTTATGTCAGTAGTGTACACGGGGATATGAATCTCCCTAACGCCTTCACAGTAAGAGGAGCTGGCCAAATTTCTTAAAGGCAGCCCCAACTTTTCCTTGGTAGGTGGGACATGGGATGTGTAAAAAGATACAATCTATACAATCTATTATGTTCTTCCCATGGATAGCAGTTTTTAAATACCAACAGAGCTAAGAAAAGTATTCTACAAAATAAACACTGTAAATTTCAACGTTAATAATTAACATGGTGCTACTATAAATTTCAATGTTAATAATTAACATGGTGCTATATCCTATAACAGTGGTTTTCAACCAGTGTGCCGTGGCACACTGGTGTGCAGTGAGAACAGTCCAAGTGTGCTGGGAAATTTTGTCATTCCCCACCTCTGCCTCCCACAGTGACTCTTTACAGAGCCACCTCAAGGTCCTCAATGCTGATCTCACAGGACCTCATTCATGCCATGAGGCAGGTGAAATGCTACTTCCCAGCCCAAATGAGCTGGCAGGGAGCTTGTCCCCATTCTCTGCTGTGTCAAGAGGGAGGGAGAGAGGGCAGGAGCCTGTTGGAACTGGCACACAATTTAAATGCCATATCCATGCCATGTCCTGGCTCCAATGGCCTGGTGGAAGAGTTGCAGAGCCTACAGGGATAGCAGGTAGTGGGACCCTCGTGAGGGGTGTTAAAGCTGGTGGTATCCCAGAGGGGCTGCCCAGAGCCAGTTGGCAGTGTGGCCTGCTCCTGGGTGTGGGAAAACTGGGGGTAAAACTGGGAGGTAGTGCAGCACCATCTGCACCCCTACTTCCAGCACCTATGAACTTAGGTGCACTGTTGTGCTAGGCATTTTATAAACCACATGGGAAGAGAAAGTCCCTGCTCCTAAGAATTTTACCTTTTCCATGATGGTTTTAAATGACTTCCTCAAGTTTACCCCAGCCTAGAAGCCACATCTGCTGAGTCCTAATCTATTGAACTATTCTGTGGACCACCACCTGAAAGTTTATGGTGCAGTGCAAACTGGCCACAGTAGACCGAGTCTGTACTATCTTCCTTACATCCTGACTTTTCATGACTTTGTTTAATGGATTTTTTTAAAGGCCTGAAGGAACATTATGATCATCTAGTCTGGCTGCCTGCAGACTAGCATCCTATTTAAGCCCAGTGTTACTGTGTGTGTCAAAGCCCTGACAGCTAGATACATCCAAACGGAAGAATCTTAAGGTACCTCATAAATTGATTTTGCTCACATTTTAAACACCATAAATTAATTTGGGGTAAAATGACCGTGAAACGGATAATTTAAAATGCAATCTTTCCCCCACCTCTAAAGTGACCCCTTTTAAACTCCTTTTTCTTTCATTCTGTATCCATAAGCACTGAGAGTGGCTCAATGGATCAACCTGATCTCCCTTATCCATGACAAAAATTGGCAAACTTCCACTTTATAACATTTTAATTACATAAATGATTTCATGAAATGTCTTCTAGACTCACCAATGTCCTCTAAAAGTGAGAAATTTACCCTCTAGGAAAAGTTCAACAGAACATAATAAACTAACTTTCCCATAAATTGTGTAAATTAACCTATAGAATTCCACACCAGGGATCCATTTCTCTAAGGGATAGTTTAAATTTTGGTAAATAGGATCATTTTCTATTTATGAATTCTTGGGGCCATATCTATACTTCTGGAAGATCTTCTTTCAAAAGAGTGTGTCCACACACAAAGAAAGTGGATTGAAAGATAGAGCTGCTCGTTTGATAGAGAACATCCACACAGCCCCCTCTCTGTTGAAAGAATGGGCCAGGGAAAAATCCGGTGCCATGAGGACACGGCTCTTTCAAAAAAAGGGCCCATGGAGCATCTACACATGCTGTTTTTCAAAAGAAGCTTTTGAAGGGAGGAGCTGTTCCTGATCCAGGAGTGGAAGAGGGCTTCTGGAGGAAAAGACGTATGATTTTGATTTTGGGTCAAAAGAGTGCATTTTGTATGTGGACACTCTACAAGTTCTTTTGAAGAGGGGCCTAATTTTCCAAAAGAACTTGCTGAGGTAGACATGACCAGACCAATTTCTATAAATCCTAATTTTAGTTCCTATAGAAAACGCTTTGTTTAATCTATATTGAAATAGAATTGATTCTACTCAGGGAACAACACTCCAGTGATGAATCTTCCCACTATATATATTAGATGAATGTGTCCAAAATGTTTCAGTTCAGAAAGTATTTCCCCCCCGCTCAACTCTCACCTAGATAGCAGCATTCCTGGTTATAAAGTATATAAATACATAAGTATAGCATTACTGCCTTTGCTCACCAGAGGGATCAATGTAAGCTAGTGGGCAGTGTAGCCAGATGCTATACAGCAAAGGCTCCTCCCACAAGGCAGTATGGCCTAGCTGTCAGAGGCAATACATTGAGCCCTTCTCATGGGGCAGTACAACCTAGTAGATGAAGTCTGTGCAGCAAGGCTTTTTTGGCCGGGTTGGGGCTAGGGAAGGATTTTGGGGACCTGGGCCCCTCCCTGTTCCATCTGGTCCCAAACCAGAGCCTTACCGCTGACTTGGCAGGAACTCCAACCAAAACATGCCACGTTACTGGGGACGGGGAGGTCTTCTGCTCCCAGGGCTGCTTCCTACTTGCTTCCAGACCATCGTGTACAGTATCACTCCGTGGCTTGGGGGGTCTTCTCCTGTTGTAGCCAGTCAACTATCTTCCATGGTCTGGTCCGCAGGCATTTCCCTTCCTGGAGCTTCATGGACACCTATTTCCCTGGGGGTGGCAAGCCCTGACAGATCAGATCCGAAGGCCTGCAGCTGGCACATGCCCAGCAAGGCTATAGTAATGGGGCCTCATTGTCCAGGTGAGCCTGCTGTAAGTGTGGGGTTGATATACCCCATCACAAGTACCTTTATGCAGCTGGAGAGGTATAAAGGAGGCTTGGCTCTCTTGAAAATCAGGACTTTGATCTGAATAAGGTCATACTTCTCTAATGGGAAACAGCTCATTATATAATTTTTTTTTGAATTATATATTTGGGGTAGAAGAAAAGATAAAGCCAAGAATAATTGGAAAGAACCAGCATTCCTTTGCAAAATATTGGACTATAAAGGCTTCATCTTGTGAAAATGATAGACATGCCAAAAAAACAAAAAAAAAACATGGTTCAATGGAGAATCAAAAGAGAAACCTCTCTGAGTTATATAAACCAAGATGTCTTTAAAGAGATGAGCAGCAGATTTTAGAAATGAGAGCGCAATGGGGCCTTGATACTTTAGACCAAAAAGATAAGGAAAGAGGCTGGTGAGAGACTTTTGTGCCAAATACTTTCTAAAACACAGAATAGCATGGTAGGGAGGGTAGAAACATTTGGAAAGGTTGTTAAAATGTGTGGTAATTACTGTACCTGACACCTAACTCATGAGAGAACAGAATGCAAATTTAATAATATTCAATTCTCAAAAATAAACAGTGCGAATGGTATTTGCATGGGAAACAGAAAAGTCCCCAAAAGAGCAATACAAAAAATCCAGGCAAATTATCATGTTGAGGAAATTGTAAATACAATAAGAAAAAAGTGAAATGAAAACTGTATGCAAATGTTGTTGTCCTTTAGACTGAATTCTGTAGCATGTCACGGTGTTAAAGCCCCACAATATATTTTATTTTCAATTAATATGAAGGCACATGCTCCTAAAAGTCCTTCTCTAGTACCTACTAAATACAATAGTTTGGCAAGCCCTAGTCATTTTTCCTCCTACTTTTTCTGCCCCCAAACCTATAGTCTTGAGCAGAAGCAATATAGTCTGCAGAATAGTTCAATGGATTAGGACTCAGCAGATGTGGCTTCTAGGCTGGGGTAAACTTGAGGAAGTCATTTAAAACCATCATGGAAAAGGTAAAATTCTTAGGAGCAGGGACTTTCTCTTCCCATGTGGTTTATAAAATGCCTAGCACAACAGTGCACGTAAGTTCATAGGCGCTGGAAGTAGGGGTGCAGGTTGTGCTACACTACCTCCCAGTTTTCCCACACCCAGGAGCATGCCACATTGCCAACTAGCTCTGGGCAGCCCTTCTGGGATACCACCAGCTTTAACAACGCTGAGGGTCCCATTATCTGCTATCCCTTCAGGCTCTGCAACTCTCTATACCTGGGGTCCTGTTGCTGGCTCTGGAAGCTCCACTGCCACTTGGGTTCCTGTCCCTGGCCCAGGACTCTGCTGATGCCTCCAGGTGTGACTAGGATGCCGACTCGTCCATACTGGACTACTGGACCCCATATGTGGGAATGGCATCTGGTCCATCCAGCATGTGAGACCCTACATGTGACTGCAACCTGATGTGGGGCAGGGCATGAATAGGTATAGAGGGTGCAGACCAGAACCCCATCCTAAACATAGTTCCAGCACCACTGCCTAAGTTACTTTACAATGCATACATACTTGGAGAAAACACTTATGAATTCAAATCCTGGTTAAATACTGCAGGTATTTGGCTCTAATGACTTGTTTCGATTCTCACCAAAACCAGTGGGAATCTTGCCATTGCCTTCCCCAGGAGCAGAACTGGGGCCTAAGTCATCAATCTCTCAGGGGATTAGGGGCATATAACTTTCCTTTTGCTGATGTTCTCTCTCTTTTTTTTTTTTAATTTTAGCTTAAATTGCAACCAAGCTGCACATTTTAGCTCAATATTTCTGGAATATTTTGAGGGTCATTTCTACTTTACATTATTTCTGATAAAAGGGAACACAAGTTCTCCAAAGGAATCATTCTGATATGTACTTCTAATATGAAAATAACTCACTTTCCCCTCATATCATTTATTTGCTAAATGTAATTTTTACTACTGGGGGAAAAGTGAGTAATATTCAAATGAATATTTATCTCATGTAGATTAACATGTGACAAAAATGACTTCATTTCATCCCATTTCATGCAGAATCACTACTAAATTACCTCTGCAGTTTACTTTAATTTTATTCAGACACTGACTCTATCTGAATGTGCATATATATTTTTCTCTTTTGGTTACTTTTTGAGCAATTATAATTCCCATAAAGTAAGCCTGTTTCTCATGGCAAATCAAAAGGATCATTGGTAATGGGGGGGGCGGGGTAGTTCAGTGGTTTGAGCATTGGCCTGCTAAACCCAGGGTTCTGAGCTCACTCCTTCAGAAGCCCACCTAGGGATCAAGGCAAATAGATGTCAGGGATGGTGCTTAGTCCTGCCAAGAGGGCAGGGGATTGAACTAGGTGACCTCCCAAGGTCCCTTCCAGTTCTAGGAGATGTGTATCTCTAATTATAATAACATACAGGTCAGTCTTCAAAGAAGTCAGCACTTAGAGGTGGTTAATAAATTCTACCTTTTTTTAAAAGCATTGGATCCAGTTTCCCTCTCTTCGTCTATAGATCAAAAAAGGTGGATTGAAGTAAATATAAATCAAGGGATGGTCTGAAATGTTAATATACGAGCTATGTCACTGGGAGCAGTTCTGTCAGACAACCCTTTGGCTCTTGGAAATAGGTGGGGAAAGGTCAGTTTTTCAATGCATTTTGTTCATTTCTGAATATGATATATAAATTCTCTTTTCAGGGTAGGAACCCCTTTGTATAACAGTAGGATGCAGGTTATATCAAAGTGGACCTAAAAGTTTGGTAATGGGGGAGGGTGGGGTAAACACATGTCATGAATCCATCTGTCATTGCCCAGGGAAGGAGGTTTGGTGTGACTTAAGTCGAAGTGTTATGAATTCTAGCAAGCAAGTCTCTTCACATTTATGAGCTCACTGCTAGGAGGAAAAAATTACTCAGACATTTTGATGAATGAGAAAATGCACTCTTCTTGCCACGTGGTCCCATCTTCATGTTTACATTTTACTAACCTTTGAGAATGGCACATTATTCAAGGAAAATGAATTTTGAGCCTGTAAGCAAAATGTTTCCAGAAAAATTTGTGAGGGACTGGCTTGATGTACTTGACTTAAACCATTGTACTCCAGGTGAAGCAGAGATCATCTAAAAGTCTCTTCCCCTTTACTTAGTCTTGGGACAACAAGGAGTTCTGACTGTGAGGGACTGAGTCTGCCTACAGACTCCTGGGATTTTTATTCCAGCCTCAGCAATAAAGTTTCCACTTGAAAATGTAAGTGGAGCTTAACATTTCTGTGCATCAATTTTTCTGGCTATTATATTGAAATTACTTACTCCACAAAAATGTTTATAGGCTTAATTCATTAATATTTTCAGAGCACTTCTATATACTCAGGTGGAAGGGCCTATAGAAAGGCAAAGTTTAATTTATTGTTAGTTATAAACATCCTGGCTTCAATGATACTTACGATTTAGTAGCTGCTAGATGCTGAACTCTGTTCAAAATCCAATCACTTCTTTTCAGTGCTCAAAAACCTAGCCTCATTCTTTTATGCAAAAAGAAAGTTCAAAAAATTGTATTGGAAGAATAAAAATAGATTTTTTTAAAACCTCCAGACAGCAGCTAAGATGGCAAACTACCTCAGATCATTTTGTTTCCATCAAAAGTTTCAGAGGATTAGACATGTTCCTACAGAAGTCTACTATTCTGTCAAATCAGCATTTTCTGAAGGAAAATTGTTTTGTTAGAAAATTTTCAAGTAGCTCCTTTACATTAGGCACATGGTTTTCCTGGATAAAGATTTTCTTGTTTAAAATACAGTAATTAACTGACACTTTCATTCCAGCTACATTTGTATCTAAATAAAATACAATATGGAAGTTGAGCAAGTAAGCTGTGTGCAAGAATGTGAGAGAGTCAAACAAGATGCAAGTATTTCAACAGTCACATTCATCATCAGATACTTTTAGGCCAGTCTGTAATATCAACATTAACTCAAAGCATGATTCGAAATCTTGTATGACTCTGGGGTGAAATTCATCCTTGTGCTGAAGGTCTCACAAGCCCTATGAGTCCCTTAAATTCTTCTAAGACTTCAAAACATGTCTTAAGTGGTGCATAGGTCTTGTCTGGGACCCCGTACCTCAAAGAAATTCTCCCCAGAAAGAGTAAAGGCTGCAGGACTGTGCCCCAGTTGGTAAACATCTTAAAATAGTTTGCAGCTGTCTGAATTACTGTGCTTTAGAACTTGGCACATCTCCATCAATATCAGATTTTCAAATGGGCTCCCAAGGATTTAACTTTCAATCACAAAACAACTCATTACTGTGACAGAACTTGAGATTCACCATTTGCTAGTGTATAAAATATGTAATTGATTTTAAAGAATATATGACATTCATTTGTATTTTCTGTTTCTGATACAATAAAGGAGAGTGGATACCTACATGGCAAAAGCACTTGCACGATCTTACATTTTAGACCAGTAGATGTTTCAGATATACCATTGGCATGTGTAATGGAAATGATATAAACTGAAGAACTGTTCCGTAAGCAACCTAAAGACATAATTAACAGTACTTTACATCTTTGGAGGATTCAGCTTTCTACTATGATAATGATCTATCTGTAATGAACCATGTCGTCTAGTTATGAAAGGGAATAATCAACCATAGTTATTGCACAGACCTCCTATGCATCTGTCGGATGGCATAATTTTTTCCAGATGCACAGATTTATTTTCAGGGAAATGAAAAAGTATATCTCCATTTGATGTGTATACCTGTGACAAAGGTAAGGCCCTTTTCCTGATGCATGCTATATTTGTATACACCCCAGTCCTTAACACTTCCTTGTCTTTGGTGCTTTGGGTGGGTCTGGGTGTGTGTTGTCAGCATCCCATACTGCACTTCTTTCCTCCCCTTTCCCTTGGAAAGAAACAGCAAAAAGGGGTTTCACATCCATTTTTCCTATGTGTTTGTTTATGAGATTATGATCCCAGGGTCTGATGTGACAAAAAAGTGCCACAGATTGTTCTGGATGTATGACATCAGCTTGCTATAGTGCACTTAACTCCTCTCCCTCCCTTTGCAAAACAACGGCAGAAAGGGAGGGAGAGGAGTTAAGTGCAATTTCGGCTTTCACTCCCTTTTTTTTTTCATGCGTATCCATGCAGACACCATCGCAAGGCTAGAATGGAACCCTTCCAGCTTCAAACTGTTGTGGCAAGAACTATGAGCCCCTTGTGCATTGTACTGCAGTATGTGCAGAGCCTAAGCAGCTGTCAGACTGATGAAGACTGAGGAGGACACACACATACATGAATGTGAAACACTGAAGGGGAGAAATGAGGAGACTCTGGCTGCACTTTATGCTTTGTACACTGTGGAATGGCAGTTTTGGTGCCATGAAAGAAACACAGCCTGGGGAGAGTGCATTGTTGTGTAGGTATGGGATAATCAGCCATGGCTACAAAACTTCAGCATGCAAAAGGCTACTTTCGTGGAACTTTGCAAATTGCTTTCCCCTCACCCAAAGTTCAGCAATAACAAAATGAGACCTGCTCTGACAGTTCAGAAGCATGTGGCAATAGCTCAGTGGAAGCTCATAATGAAGGACAACTACCAGTCAGTAGGTGATCAATTCAGAGTGGGCAAATCTACAGTGGGGGCTGCTGTGAGCTAGGTAGCCAGGGCAATCAATACCCTTCTGCTATGAAGGATAGTGACCTTGGGCATTGTGCAGGACAGAGTGGATGGTTTTCCCATGATAGGGTTCCCTAACTGTGGCAGGGTGATAAATGGAATGTGCATCACTATCTTGGCAGCAGACCACCTTACCAATTAGTACATAAACCACAAGGGGTACTTAACATAAGAACATAAGAACATAAGAATGGCCATACTGGGTCAGACCAAAGGTCCATCCAGCCCAGCATCCCATCTGCCGACGGTGACCAATGCCAGGTGCCCCAGAGAAGGAGAACAGAAGACAATGATCAAGTGATTTATCTCCTGCCATCCATCTCCTGCCCTTGTTCTGAAGGCAAGGGCACCATACTTTATCCCTGGCTAATAGCCATTTATGGACCTAACCTGCAAAAATTTATCAAGCTCTTTTTTAAACCCTAATAGAGTCCTGGCCTTCACAGCCTCCTCCGGCAAGGAGTTCCACAGGTTGACTGTGCGCTGTGTGAAGAAAAATTTCCTTTTATTAGTTTTGAACCTACTACCCATCAATTTAATTTGGTGTCCCCTAGTTCTTGTATTATGGGAAAAGGTAAATAATTTTTCTATATTCACTTTCTCCACACCATTCATGATTTTATATACCTCTATCATATTGCCCCTCAATCGCCTCTTTTCCAGACTGAAAAGTCCCAGTCTCTCTAGCCTCTCCCCATATGGGACCCATTCCAAACCCCTAATCATCTTAGTCACCCTTTTCTGAACCTTTTCTAATGCCAATATATATTTTTTGAGGTGAGGAGACCACATCTGCACTCAGTACTCAAGATGTGGGCGTACCATAGTTTTATATAGGGGAAGTATGATATCTTTTGTCTTATTATCGATCCCTTTTTTAATAATTCCTAACATCTTATTTGCCTTACTAACTGCCGCTGCACACTGCATGGATGTCTTCAGAGAACTATCCACTATAACTCCAAGATCCCTTTCCTGATCTGTCGTAGCTAAATTTGACCCCATCATGTTGTACGTGTAATTTGGGTTATTTTTTCCAACATGCATTACCTTACACTTACCCACATTAAATTTCATTTGCCATTTTGCTGCCCAGTCACTCAGTTTGCTGAGATCTTTTTGTAATTCTTCACAATCTGTTTTGGTTTTGACTGTCCTGAACAACTTGGTGTCATCTGCAAACTTTGCCACCTCACTGCTTACCTCATTTTCTAGATCATTGATGAACAAGTTGAACAGGATCGGTCCCAGGACTGACCCCTGGGGAACACCACTAGTTACCCTCCTCCATTGTGAAAATTTACCATTTATTCCCACCCTTTGTTTTCTGTCTTTTAACCAATTCCTGATCCATGAAAGGATCTTTCCTCCTATCCCATGACCACCTAATTTACATAAAAGCCTTTGGTGTGGGACCGTGTCAAAGGCTTTCTGGAAATCTAGGTATATTATGTCCACTGGGTGCCCCTTGTCCGCATGTTTATTAACCCCTTCAAAGAATTCTAATAGATTAGTTAGACACAACTTCCCTCTGCAGAAACCATGCTGACTTTTGCCCAACAATTTGTGCTCTTCTACGTGCCTTGCAATTTTATTCTTTACTAGTGTTTCTACTAATTTGCCTGGTACTGATGTTAAACTTATCGGTCTATAATTGCCAGGGTCTCCTCTAGAGCCTTTTTTAAATATTGGCGTTATATTGGCCGTCTTCCAGTCATTGGGTACCAAAGTACTTCTCCATGGTATTGCAGGAACAGATGATCACAAGGGCCATTTCACCAATTTGTGGGATGGTTGGGAAGGGTGCATGACATTCACATTTTAAGAACTCTAATCTGTTCAGAAGGCTGTAGAATAGAACCTTCTTTCCTGACCAGAAAATCACCATTGCAGATGTGGAGATGCCAATAGTGATCCTGGGAGATTCTTCTTAACCCTTGTTCCCATGGCTCATGAAACCATACACAGGCAGCCAGGACCTCAGTAAGGAACAGTTTGACTACATGCTGAGCAAGTGCAGAATGGTAGAAGAATGTATATTTGGCCACTTAAAAGCCAGATTCACGAATCCCCTGACTCAGTTAGACTTTGGCAAAAGCAACATGCTCCTTGTGGTCACAGCCTGCTGTGTGCTCCATAATTTATGTGAAAGCAAGTGGGGGGAATTTCATGCGAGGTTTGAGAGCCAAAGCAAATCATCCAGTTACTAATTATGAGCAGATAGATACTAGAGCAAAAAGGAGAGCACAGCAAGGAGCACTGATAACCAGGGATGCTTTGAAAAATAGCTTTATGAATGACTAGACAGAAACATGACAGAAGCATTTTTGTTGCTCTTGAGGGCTACGTCTACAAGTGCCCCAAACTTTGAAATGGCCATGCAAATGGCCATTTCGAAGTTTTCTAATGAAGCGCTGAAATGCATATTCAGCGCTTCATTAGCATATGGGCTGCTGCGGCGCTTCGAAATTGACGTGCCTCGCCGCCGCGCGGTGCGTCCAGATGGGGCTCCTTTTCGAAAGGACCCCGCCTACTTCAAAGTCCCCTTATTCCCATGAGCTGACGGGAATAAGGGGACTTTGAAGTAGGCGGGGTCCTTTCAAAAAGGTGCCCTGTTTGGACGCACCGCGCGGCGGCGAACTGCGTCAATTTCGAAGCGCCGCAGCAGCCCGCATGCTAATGAAGCGCTGAATATGCATTTTAGTGCTTCATTATTAAACTTCGAAATGGCCATTTGCATGGCCATTTCGAAGTTTGGGGCACGTGTAGACACGGCCGAGGAGGTGCTTCCTGTATGAGGTGTGCTGGCCTGTAAACTCTGAGTTCCCCCTTCCCTCCACATGCAACACAAGCAATAAATACACTGGTTTTGCCAGTTTAATTGTTTTTATTTAGAGGAAAGTAGAGGAGTTCATGGTAGAGGTTTTGTGAGGTGGGTAAGCAAGGGCAGGAGTCATTTTGCCATCACAGGTGGGGCAATGTCAGCCTTCTACTCTGAAAAGCATCCCTTGGAGTGGGACGCAAGGCTGCACTTGACTTTCCCACTTCCTTGTGTTGTGGGGTACTAAAGGGTGGAGGGCACATAACATGGTGAGGAGACCATGTGGTTCATTATGGGCTTCAGTGAGGCTCTGAAAGTATCCTTTGAATTAAGCATATAAGGCATCTGTTTAACTGCTGTGCAGTACATTTGATGTGTGAATTCACTCCATTGTGTGTTGAAATCACAGTTCCAGATGCTTTCATGATTGCTTTGTAATATGTGTTTCCATAAAATGCATTGTTTTGTAGAAGTGTTCTCCATACGTTGGATATTACTTTACCATAGTAATGCTAAATTACAAGTAAGCATAACATTCTCACAGAATTTATGATATAAGAACTCAGGTTTAATAACTGTTGCAGAGGTGCCAATGAGGTAGTGATTTTCATTTTTGATATCGAGGGCAACAATATCTTCCTGTCCCAAATGTAGGACAGAAAGATATGGGGGGAGGGGTGGCTCCTCCAAGCCCTGGGGAACTGGTAAGAGGCAGCAGCCACTGGTGCTCCCTGGGAGCCCTAGGAAAGTGGTAGCTACCAGCGCTCCCCAGGAACCTGAGGAAGCAGCAGCTGCCACTGATCTTCAAGAGCCGTGGGGAAGTCGCAGCCACTGGCAACCCCTGGGAAGCCACAGCCACCGGTGATCGCTGGAGGCCCTGGGGAAGCGGCAGCCGCTGGTGACCCCCTGAAGCTCCAGAGAAGCCCCAGCTGCCAATTTCACCTGGAGCCCCGGGGAAGTGGCAGCTGCCCATACTCCCCCTGCTTCCCCAAGGCTGGTGGGAGGGGGAGGCAAATATGGGACAATGAGTCCCTTTAAAAAAAAAAAAAGTCAGGGCACCTTTTTGGCTTCCCAAGTACATGACCATCCTGCCCAGTATGGGACAGATGGTCACCCTATTTATATTTTACCACTTTAAATACTTATTAATACACTCAATGGCTATGTCTACACTAGCCAAAAACTTCGAAATGGCCATGCAAATGGCCATTTTGAAGTTTACTAATGAAGCACTGAAATACATATTCTGCACCTCATTAGCATGCGGGCGGCCGCGGCATTTTGAAATTGACACGGCTCATCCAGACGGGGCTCCTTTTTGAAAGGACCCCGGCTACTTCGAAGTCCCCTTATTCCTATGAGCAGATGGGAATAAGGGGACTTTGAAGTAGCCAGGGTCCTTTTGAAAAGGAGCCCCCTCTGGACGAGCCATGTGGCTGCGAGCCACGTCAATTTCGAAGTGCCGCGGCCGCCCGCATGCTAATAAGGTGCTGAATATGTATTTCAGTGCTTCATTAGTAAATTTCGAAATGGCCATTTGCAGGGCCATTTCGAAGTTTTTGGTTAGTGTAGACATGGCCAATGAGAGAGATATCCTTTCAGATTAGTATTATAATCCAATACAAAATATTCTCTACTCCCTGCCAGAGGATTCAATCAGTGCCTATCCATGTAAACAGACTGTCACTGACCTCATTGTCCTTTGGATCAAGCCTGAAAAGATCTAGTGAGTTATCGCTCTTCAACATAGGAGATGTAGTGGTTCTCTGTCTGGTTTCACCCACAGAGGAGGAGTTGAGGTGTTTAGTGCACTGAATGAGAAACACTGAATGTTGCAATTGGCTTGTGTAGGACCCAGGGTTCTTGAAATATGTGCTGATCTTCACAACAGCTGCTCTATGTCTGCAGATTTTGCATCTGTTATGGTAGGGTTAATGCTGCATTGAGTTAGTGGGCCCTGCTGTCTGCGGAGTGTGCTTCTGACAGCAGGTTTGACAAGGGGTGATGTTTGAAGATGAGTAGAGGGGATTCTAGTTCGATATTTCTTGCAGGTTATGGTGCTTATCGATATAATATGTAATTATTTAATGATTCTCCATATTGTTTCCAGTGTTTGGTGGTAGGTGACAATTAGGGGGTGTGTGGTCTAAACTTTTTCTGTTGAAACAGGTTTTGTCAGGGTATTTGGGCGCCCTGCTCAATGATGTGATCTGTGTCCGTGGTGGATTGTCCATGTCTGATGAATGAGTTAAGGTGTGTGTCCTGGGCTTCCTCCATGGAGCATATACTGTTGTATCTGAATGTCAATGTATAGATAAGTTTTCTTGACATATTTGGAGTGGCTACTGCGTCTGGGAAGGTAAGCATGAAAAACCATGGGCTGCTTGTATACGGAGTTCAGTTGTTGAAACTGACTGTTGTGTCTATGAAGTTGATGTTGGGGTGTCAGTGCTCTGCAGAGAATTTGATGGGCAGGTGCTGTATTTGAAGATGTCATAGAAACCGTTTAGGTTGGCTGTCTGTGTGTATTGGCCTTTGAGTTCTTTGCAATAGGTCCTGTTGGAGTGAATTGGTTATGTAATCATAATAGTTGAGAACTTAAGATGGCATCCTTTCTGTCAGCTGGTTTATTTGCTATCTGGAGGTTGAATTTCAGACATTCTATAGCTATCTCCTCAGTCTCTTAGAATATGTGTTAACTACTTACGCTAAACAATCTGATCCACCCTGGATTTTGCTATTGCACAGAGCGTCCTTCACACTTGAAAAACATCTCTGTGTATCTTGAAAGTGTATCTCTTTCAACAGAAGGTGATCCAAGGTGATAAAAGATATCCCTCCCACCTTGTCTCTCTATTTTACAGGGATAAAAATTGCTACAGCTCTGAAAACAATCCTTTCTTAAATAATGTTTTGTATCTAGGCCAGAGAAGAGCTATGGTACCTGTGAATAGGTATGCTTATTTATAATTTGGTTAGTTTAGTTCTTGATTCTTTTGCATTAGGCAGATTGGGAATGGAGGTAACTGGTTTTAATACGAAATGAACAGAGAACTATTCAGTATTAGGCAAACTCTTTTCCACCCTTTAATAGGTGTTTCAATTTTAACGTTACTTTCTTGGATTGTATTTATGACTTTTGTCTTTAACTGCCATGAATATGCCAGGACCAAGTTTTACTTGTTTTTACTTTGCAGGAATTTGCCAGGACCGAGTTTTACTTTGAAGGAATTTGAATCAGAACTACCAAATAAACTTTTATTGTATAAATTTAGAGAAAGGGTTATCAGATTTATAATTGAAAGTATTCAGACCCATCTAAACAGAATATGTTCACCCAGTCAGGGGACACTAACATGCCATGTGACCTATGAGACCAATCAAAATATCTTGAGTTTCAAATTTTGAACATCAAACCCTTGCAACACATTGTTGGAAAACAAGTTACAGACTAAACACTATTGCTTATTGATTTTCAGTTCAAGAAGTGAAAATCAGGTGAAATTAATCAAATAAATAGCCATGTTGAATTACTTGTTCAGTACCAAAAATATTTCATCACTCTTCCTCAGAAATTAAAACATACTGCTAAAAAAAGAATTGAGTACATAACTTACCCACTGACAAAAAAACTAGTTCCCTGCAGTGCTGGAAAAGGAGTCACTCTCATAACTGATTGCAACTATTCAAATATCTAAGTATAAGCATCTAAAAAAGCTGCTGAGAGTACTTGAATTATTCTTGTATATTGATAAATACAGCAAAAAAGACTTGCATACACAAATATTCACCAGGTGGCACAGCAGCTTTGTTTATATTAACCACTGATTTTTACTGAAGTTTTGTTAACTTAACATCTGCATTGCTCAGCTTCCTAATGTCACATGAAAATGATGTATAGATGGTGTCAGCAAACTTGCCTGTAGAATGGGTGCTAACGCTCATGGCTACACTGTTTTCTTCTGTTGAATTACTATGGGCAATATTGAACTCTTCAAGACTTTTCAGACCTCCCTCTTTTGGAAAAAATGAGTAATCCCCCTGGTCTGAAGTGAACAATGACCTGATTTTGGTGCTTGAAATTTAGGGCTTCAGATTCTCCAAATGTCTGATTTCTCTAATATGTTTCATCTCTGAGTGACTGTATTTCCACCCAGAGCTTTGAGGAAAGAAGTCATTCCTCATGCTAGGGTATAAAAGTAGTTGGTCCAAATGAGTAAAACTAGATCTAGAAAGATTACTTTAAGGATGGTGACTTTCCATTATTCCACAGAATTATCTTCAGTCATACAATATGAAGACTGATGTCTTGAATTCCATATATGCTAAGCACCTACACCCCATGAGGGAAAGAGTAGGGTGGTATATGTAAACATTGTTCCTATCTCGCATGACTTTCTCATATACTAGAGAAATACAATCTAGATGAAACTATTATAAAGCGTGTGTTGGAGGATGGGGAAAGGGGCTGCAGAAGGGGTGGGGACCAACATTCCCAGAGAGTAATCAATAATCAGTGGTTCACAGTCAAATTGGAAGTACATATCAGGTGGGGTCCCAGATGGATAAATTCTGGATCCTATTTTATGTTCAGTGTCTTCAGCAACAATTTAGATGATTTAGAGTACACTTGTAAACTTTGCAGACAATACCAAGCTGGGAGACATTACAAATGCTTTGAAGGGTAGGATTTACATTCAAACTGATTTTGACAAATTGGAGAAATGTTCCAAAGTAAACAGAACGAAATTCAATAAGGACAAATCCAAAGTACAAATCCAGCGTAATCTCACTTGGGGAGGAACAGTCAATTGCACACATACAAAATGGGAAATGGCTGCTTGGGAAGGAGTACCAGAGAAAAGGATCTGTGAGTCATAGTGGATGACATGTTAAATACAGGTAAACTATGTACCTTTTTTTTCTTTTTGGATTTAATTTTGTTTTGTTTTGTTTTTTGCAACAGTCTATGTATCAACAGGAGTATTGTAACCAAGAAAGAAAAAGTAATTCTGGCGATGCATTCTGTGCTGATTAGGCACAAGCTGGGGTATTGAATCAAGTTTTGGAAGCCACATTTAGGAAAAATGTGGTGAAATTAGAGACAATCCAGGGAAGAGCAACAAAAAGTTACTTGAAAGTCTAGCAAAGATGAATTATGAGAGAAGACTGAGAAAAAAATTGGTTTAGTCTGGAAAAGAGAAGACTGAGAGGAGACATCATCACTATTTTCAAGTAACTAAAACGGTATTATAAGGAGGAAGGAGACAAATTATTCTCCTTACCCTTTGAGGGAAGGACAAAAAGCAAGCAGCATTAATTGTAGCAAGAGAGTCTTAACTGGACTTTAGAAAAACAAATCCCAACTCTCAGTGTGGTTAAACACTGGAATAAATTGGCCAGGGAGGTTGTGGAATCTTCATCATGGGAGATTTTTAAGAGCAAGTTAGATACCCGCCTGTCTAGATGGTGTTTAGTCCTGCCATGAGGTTAGGTGATTGCCTGCATGGATTCAAACTTGGTATCTGCATCTGCAAAAATACCCATGGATATAATGTGGATATCTGCACAGTCAAAAGACTCCCTTCTATCCTATTTCACAAGGGGATCCCTCCTATCCTACTTCATTCTATGATTCAATAACCCAGGCTCTACCATATGCAAAATATACAGAAGAAATGACACCTTATTAAAGAATACTCAGTGGTGAAGTGAAATAAGAAATCGAAATTCCATTGTGAAGAAAGTTTGTGCAATAAGCCCATCATGGCTACGTCTACACGTGCACACGACATCGAAATAGGCTATTTTGATGAATAACGTCTACACGTCCTCCAGGGCTGGTGCCGTCGACGTTCAACGTTGACATTGGGCAGCACCACATTGAAATAGGCGCTGCAAGGGAATGTCTACAAGCCAAAGTAGCACACATCGAAATAAGGGTGCCAGGAACAGCTGCAGACAGGGTCACAGGGCGGACTAGCACTTCCGGGGCAACAGCAAGCCACTCCCTTAAAGGGCCCCTCCCAGACACGCGCAGCCTGCACAGCACTCAGTCTGCAGAGCCATAGGCGCGCACATCTCGATCGACGCTGTCATGGACCCCCAGCAGCAGCAGCAGCAGCAGCAGCAGCAGCAGCAGCAGCCAGAGGTCCACACAGCCGCCCCTGTAGGAGCAGTGCTCACCCTGCTCCATGCCATGCAGGAGGCAGCTGAGCACATCCTTGCCACAGAGGAGGAGCTTCCCACAGGGGAGGAGGACGCAACCCCCAACCCTGCAGCACTCCGCCCCCCCCCCCCGCCTCATACGCCGCCGGCTGTGGAGCTACCCCACCAGCACCGACTGGTGGGAACGGCTGGTACTCGGAGAGTGGGACGACGACCGCTGGCTCCAGAACTTTCGCATAAGCCAGCAGTCATTTCTGGAGCTCTGCCAGTGGCTCACCCCCGCACTCAGGCACCAGGACACCTTCATGCGGCATGCCCTCACTGTGGAGAAACAGGTTGGCATCGCTGTCTGGAAGCTGGCCACTCCAGACAGCTACCGATCCGTGGGCCAGCAGTTTGGCATCGGCAAGGCCACCGTCGGGGCTGTCCTCATGGAGGTAAGAGGACCCACTGGGGGAGGGGGAGGCAGCCCTGGCAGGGGAGGGGGGCCTTGGCAGGGGAGGGCCACACACACCCTGCACACCCCTCATGGGTGCTCTCCCATGTGCTTCCCCTGCAGGTCATCCGTGCCATCAACGCCCTGCTCCTCCACAGGCTCTTGAGGCTTGGGGACCCGGATGCCGCCATCGCGGGCTTTGTCACCCTGGGCTTCCCCAATTGCTTCGGGGCTCTGGATGGGACCCACATCCCCATCCACGCCCCGGAGCACAGTGGAGGACACTACTTAAACAGGAAGGGCTACCATTCTGTGGTCCTCGAGGCCTTCGTGGACAGCCGGGGCCGTTTCTTGGACATTTATGTGGGCTGGCCTGGCAGCACCCACGACACCCGGGTATTCCGGAACTCGGGCCTGTGCTGCCGGCTGCAGGCAGGGACCTACATCCCCCAGCGGGAGATCCCTCTCGGGGACACCACCATGCCCCTCTGCATCATCGCAGATGCTGCATACCCCCTCTGGCCCTGGCTCATGCACCCATACACAGGCCACCTGTCAGCCAGCCAGGAGTGCTTCAACATGCGCCTGAATCATGCACACCAGGGCTGCGTCTACACGTGCACGCTACTTCGAAGTAGCGGCAGTAACTTCGAAATAGCGCCCGTCACGTCTACACGTGTTGGGCGCTATTTCGAAGTTGAAATCGACGTTAGGCGGCGAGACGTCGAAGTCGCTAACCCCATGAGTGGATGGGAATAGCGCCCTACTTCGACGTTCAACATCGAAGTAGGGACGTGTAGACGATCCGCGTCCCGCAACATCGAAATAGCGGGGTCCTCCATGGCGGCCATCAGCTGGGGGGTTGAGAGATACTCTCTCTCCAGCCCTTGCGGGGCTCTGTGGTCACCGTGGGCAGCAGCCCTTAGCCCAGGGCTTCTGGCTGCTGCTGCTGCAGCTGGGGGTCCGTGCTGCATATACAGGGTCTGCAACTAGTTGTTGGCTCTGTGTATCTTGCACTGTTTAATGAAAGTGTGTCTGGGAGGGGCCCTTTAAGGGAGCGGCTTGCTGTTGAGTCCGCCCCGTGACCCTGTCTGCAGCTGTGCCTGGCTCCCTTATTTCGATGTGTGCTACTTTGGCGTGTAGACGTTCCCTCGCTGCGCCTATTTCGATGTTGGGCTGAGCAACGTCGAAGTTGAACATCGACGTTGCCAGCCCTGGAGGACGTGTAGACGTTATTCATCGAAATAGTCTATTTCGATGTCGCAACATCGAAATAAGCTATTTCGAAGTTGGGTGCACGTGTAGACGTAGCCCAGGTGGTGGAGTGCACATTTGGCTATCTCAAAGGGCGCTGGAGGTGTCTTCTCACCCGCCTTGATGCAGGCCCCACCAACATCCCCCAGATTGTGGGCGCATGCAGTGCCCTCCACAACCTGGTGGAGAGCAAGGGGGAGGCCTTCTTTCAGGGCTGGGCTGTGCAGGCCAGCAGGGCCGATGAGCAGCCACCTGCTGCCCCCAGTCGCCAGGTGGACCCCGAAGGGACCCGGGTCCAGGAGGCCCTGCGGGCCCAGTTCGATGAGGCCGCGGGGTGAACGCTGGCAGACCCGCCCACTGCACCACACCCCCATCCTCCACAACACTCCCTGCCCCTACACCCACACCACAGAGCACCCAAGAGCACCCCCCCCACTTTTCTTGTATAATAAAAGCAGACATTTGTTCGTCAAATCAAATATCTGTTGAACTCTTATTATTATTATCATGACTAACTATTTACAGGCAAAATCAAAATTATATATATGTGTTATAAATAAGACAAGATGAAAGGGGGAGACAAGGAAGGGGAGAACTATGTACATGGGGGGGCAGGGATCAGCATAACAACAGGGGTCTGATATAGAAACTATTTACAAAAGAACATTAAACTGAGGGGAATATATACAAAGGGGGGGGCACGTCCTGGGCCCCACACCCCCTAATGTCCAGCGCTGGGGGTGGGCGGCCGCAACCCATGCCTCAGCCTCAGCCCTGGCCGGGGCTGGCTGGGGGCTGGGCGGACCGGTAGATATGGCTGGCGGGTGTCAGCTGGCCCCAGGTCCCCCTCGGCGGAAGGGCCCTCAGTGGCGGGTGGTGGTGCAATGGCGGATGGCGCAGCGGGTGGAGCAGCGGGTGGAGCGGCGGCCATCGCGGCATGGGGGGCCAGGTAGTCGGCGATACGGTCGAATGTCCGCATAAAGGCCCCCCATGCCTCCTGGCGCCAGGCCAGCGCCCGTTCCTGTAGTTGGAGGCACTGCTTCTCCACCCACAGCTGCTGCTCGGTGACCTCCAGCTGCTGACGATGGATGGCCAGCAGCTGGGGGTCCGTCGCCGTCGGGTGGTGGTGCTGGGTCTGCCGTCATCCCCGCCATGGGGCTGGTCGGTCCTCCGCCGAGGGGCTGGCCTGGAGTGATGGCCCCGGTGGGCTGTCTGGGACCACTGACACCTCACCGGCGCTCTCCGGTCCTTCTGATGGTGCAGCTGTGGAACACAGCGGGGGAAGAAGAGTGGAGACAGCTGTTAGTGTGGGCCCCGAGCCGTGGCCCTTGTCCCCCCACCCCTCTGCTGCTGGTTCCCCATCCCCGTCCCCGGGAGATGCTGCTGCTGCTGCTGCGGGGTGTCACACCCTCTCCTCCTGGGGGACCCTAGAGGTTCCGCTCCCCCCAGCCCCGGGGATAGGGCATGGCACTGTCGTGCTGGGGGGCAGGGGCTGATGCACTCTTCTGAGGGACTTGCCACTGCTGTCCTTGGGTCCATGGTCATCTGGGCATGTGGAGGGCCCTGGTCATATCTATTACCCCCGCCCCTCAACCCCGGGGGTGTGCACTTGGGGGGTACATACCTGATGGTCCACTCCCACGGTTGGGGGACACCCGGTGGGTGGACACCCTGCTGGAGCTCTGGGATGGGATGGCGATCCGGAGCCCGGCGTCGCTGGAGGAGGACTCCCCCTCCTCCTCCTCCTACTCCGGTGCCCCGGGGGTGGGCTCCTGGGGGGGCCCCCGGGGTGCGGGGCTTGCCTCCGGGGCGGACTCTGCCTCCGGGGCCTGCTGAGGCTCGTCGGCCGAGGTAGCAAGAGTGGCTGGAGGGGAGGAGGTGTACCGGGGGCCCAGGATGTCCCTGAGCTCCCTGTAAAAGGGGCAAGTGACAGGGGTGGCCCCAGATCGGCCGGCCGCATCCCGGGCCCTGGCGTAACCCTGCCGCAGCTCCTTCACTTTACTCCGGACATGATCCAGAGTGCGGGCAGGGTGACCCCAGGCGGCCAGGCCCTCGGCCAGCAGAGCAAACACATCCGCGTTCTGCCTCTTGCTCCCCATTACCTGGAGAACCTCCTCCTCACTCCAGAGACCCAGCAGGTCCCGAAGCTCGGCCTCCGTCAAGGAGGGGCCCCGCTGCCGCTTCCTGGCCTGGCTGCCAGCCTGCGAGCCCTGGCTCCCCTTGTGGGGGGGTGCCCTGGGGGTGCTTAGGGGGCTGGGGGGCGGCCATCGCAGCGCTGGGGTTTTTTTCTGGCTGCAAAAGAGCGTGCAGGCTATCCGCGTGGCAGTGCTGCTGCCTGCACGCTCTCTCAGCTTCCTGCACAGGAAGGCAGGGGGCGGAGAGCTTTAAGGGGCCACTGCACGTGGCGACCATCGAGCTCAGGGGCTGGGCAGAGCGTCTCTCAACCCCTCAGCTGATGGCCGCCATGGCAGACCCCGCTATTTCGATGTTGCGGGACATGCAACGACTACATGTTCCCTACTTCGACGTTGAACGTCGAAGTAGGGTGCTATTCCCATCTCCTGATGGAGATAGCGACTTCAACGTCTCGCCACCTTACGTCGATGTTAACTTCGAAATAGCACCCAACACCTGTAGCCGTGATGGGTGCTATTTCGAAGTTGGCGCAGCTACTTCGAAGTAGCCGGCACGTGTAGACGCGGCCAAAGTGTGTTAATGGACAGCAGGATTTTATGGTTTAGCAAGTCTATTCTTGCTAATTCCAAGAGGAGTTTTATTTTAAATATTACGTTCATCATCAGGTGAGTAGATTTACCGAATTCAGAGATGTTAGTGTCCATCCATTACCATCACATGAACTAGTAATTAATCTGATCCTGCTATGGTAAGTAAATGGTAGTAAAAGAGCTTGTACAAACAGATCATATATCAACAAGTAAGTAATCAGTATGCACCCAATAGTACTGAATCACTCTTGCTGTAATTGAGGAAATGAGAATTGTGCCTCACTGAACCCCCAGAGAAAGGGCAGATGGTGGTTGATGTGCATCCGTATTCCTGGGCATGCATAAATTCAGCATATCCCTTCACTAACCAGTTCAATTGCCTGTGACACTATGACAATGTTCTACTGCTGAGTGCTTGCAATTGTACCATCACCTAAGACTGAGTCTTGGTCTAGATTTGTGTCCTTTGATAATACAAACTTTACAGCCAAAATGTTAAGTTTTTAAGCTGCTGCTCTTGGCACAACTCCTGAGTTTCTTCTGTAAGCAATAATATATGTCGTATTAGTGTCTGTTTGGGAAAAAAATCTCTATTGAGGCTGCCAAAGGGGTTAATATACATTAGTGAGAAAATTTAATCTTGCAAGGCTGAAAGCTAAGTCTAAGGTGTGGGAAGTCCTCATCAGAGACATGCTGTTCGCAGACGATACTGCTGTAGTGTCTCACACAGAAGACCAGCTTCAAAAACTGCTGGATCAGTTCTGCAAAGCGTGCAGGGACTTTGGGCTTACCATCAGCCTAAAGAAGACAAACGTACTCTGTCAGGAGGTTGCTGAATCCCCATCAATCAGCATTGACAACTATACATTAGAGGTCGTCCACGAGTTCGTTTACCTCGGGTCCACCATCACTGACACCCTGTCGTTGAACACTGAGCTAAATAGGAGGATCGGAAAAGCAGCCACAACTCTGTCTGGACTCAGCAAGAGAGTGTGAAATAACAACAAGCTGTACACTCACACCAAAATGCAAGTCTACAGAGCCTGCATCCTCAGCACCCTCCTTTATGGCAGCAAGACTTGGACCCTGTATGCCCGCCAGGAAAAGAGGCTGAACGTTTTCCACTTGTGCTGCCTCAGGCACATCCTTGGAATATCATGGCAGGACAGAGTGACCAACACCGCCGTCCTCGAGCAAGCTGGAATCCCAATCATGCACACCCTCCTCAGGCAGCGTCGGCTCTGCTGGCTTGGCCACGTCCACAGGATGAATGATGGAAGGATTCCAAAAGACATCCTGTATGGTGAGCTAGCCTCTGGCAAAAGACCTCCCGGATGCCCCCAGTTGCACTACAAAGATGTCTGCAAGAGAGACCTCAGAGAGGTAGACATCGAGCTGGACAACTGGGAAGAACTAGCAGACAACTGCAGCAGATGGAGGCAGGGGTTACACAAGGGCCTTCAGAAGGGCGAGATGAGGATCAGACAGCTATCAGAGGAGAAGCGAGCCCACAGAAAGCACAATAAGGACTTGCCAGACACACACCACATCTGCAAGAGATGCAGCAAGGACTGTCACTCTCGTGTGGGTCTTCATAGTCACAGTAGATGCTGTAAATGAAGTCCTCAACTGAAACTATAAAGGGCGCGATCCGTAGTCTATGCAGACTGAAGGAAGTCTACTAAATATTGCATTGTTTTGTCTCTAGCCTTGTAATTACTCCACTTAACATTAATTAGCATAGTCAGTAGAATTGCAAAGCAGATTTATTTTCTAGCAGCCCTTAAGTTTTGGTAATACAATAGTAGATTGCCTTGGGTTTCCTCATCTCTTTCCTTTGGGTTTGTTAGAGATAATCTTATGGCTCTGATTTAGGAAGTCCATCTTGATTTCTTAGTGAGACTTCAGAATGGAATTTTCTTTATGAATCTATAATTAATAAAGATGTCCCTTCAGGGAGTATCTTTGAAAATGAATACAACAAATCACAGTAGCAGAACTCTGTCATAGTTTCATTTCTTCTTGTATTGAAAAAAAAACCTTCTTGTTTTCATCAGAAAAAATCAAAATGATGGCCTTTGTGACACAAACCAAAGGACGGAGAGCTGCGCAAACTTAACATGGTGAGCAATTCAGCACAACACCTATGTTGCACCTAAAACCTCAAAGTAGGACTTACATGGGACTTGCATGGGTGTATAGGTATTGTATTGTTCCTTTGTAGTGTTAATGGATGATTTTGACACCACTTACATGAAAGCTAATTCAATTAATTAAGCCTGTTGCTTGCTGCCTCCTTAGGAATGGGCACCAGAGGCTGTTCTAAATTAACTCGAGCCTTAAGTGACTTGTACACAAGCACATGGCCAAATAGAGCCCAAAGAAGAGCTAGAAGTCAGGATGTTTGCCTCCTTCATCCATTCTCTTCCTGCTAAAGAATATGGTTTCACTTGTATGCTGTTTAGTCTCTATTTCCTGCAATAATGGAAATAACTAATGTTACGGGTTGTATTTTATGCATAGCTTTATTTTTTTATTTGTTTTAAAAATGCTTTTGAAATTCTAGACTCTTGTGAAAACATTAAAAATCGAACTAGAGAATCATTATGCATGATATTTACTGATCTACTCATGATCCAAACCACAAAAAAATTATGTCAATACTATAGTTAGGAGCAGATAACTAGAATGCTCCAGAAATCAAGGTGACTTGAGACGGCTTGGATTTATATTTGTCTGTTTGGATTCTTATTAGAACTGAATTCTTCGCATTAAATTCCAGATGTTAGCTTTCTGAAGACTCATCCCACATCCTACTCTCTCAAATATCCTATCTTCATCCTTTCTGTCAGTGTAGTTCTAATTTTACACTAAGGAGAGCTAAATATCTTCACCCTGTTTGTTTTTAATTAGCTTAACCAGTTTGCTGATATTGCTCCTTTCTCTGATGTTGTAGACTCCACATTAGCTGCAACATGACCTACTTTCAGTTTCAGCTGCAAGGAGTAGGAGTACAAGAGAGAAATGTCAGTGGTGTGAGTGACTTTCTGTTCAAGTGGACTTGAAATAATGATTCTTGACAGCCTCACAACCCTGCATTTAATAGCTCTCAACATGTTATGCATCTAACCTGATGATGCTTTGAAATACACAAGCTGTCTTCCATGCAACACAAGGGCTATTTTTCCTATGAGGCCTCCTGCATTCATTACTCTCGTCAAATAGACATTTAACTACTCTAGTTTTATGTATGAATAACCATAATGTAAATGAATAAACATCACTAAATAAAAATGCAGCTCATACTAAGGACCCTGTGCTTTTATCTATGAGAAATAATCTTTGTTCTCTATTTTAAACCAAAAGTAATGCTTGAAATACATTATTTCTTTAAACATTCATAACCCTTAAGCTTCTAAAATTAGTTAGGCTGAGAACTTAGTGTATGATGTGTGGAATAACTCAAATTTTGTTTTCTCAGTGAAGTTTAGGAACTGGAGCAGGAAACTGAGTGGGAAAGGCGTAAAGTAAATCATACTTCTTCTGGAAGTAACAGTAAGGTCTGCAGCCCTTGTATGACGTATAAGGAAAGGAGACAAGGGTTGTGGTGGGGGAGGAAGATTGTTAACCTAAATTATAAACAGTCAAGTGCTGGTAGAAAGCCAAAAATGTTGAAAAGGGTAATGATTCATAATATGAAATACTTGCTATAAGGGAAGGGGAAATGGGAGAGGATTTCTGTTTTAATTTTTATCTATTGACCAGTTTTTCCACACCTGTTTCCTGCATGATTTTTTTGTATTCTGCTCTGAAGTGTCTGTTATAGGTCATTGCAATAAATAAGATACTAGTCAAATGATCCAATATGGCAATTCAGATGCTCCTAAGATTTTGTTTAATCACCAATATGAGATTGAGGTGCTACTATTTATACAACATGCTCTTGATTATGCCATGAATGTTCTGGTTTCTTTTCCCTCTGCTCTATCAAATAACTTTTCATTGAGCCATGTTTCATTGAGTCATTAGAGGAGGTTTTGGAGTTAATTGATAAGCTGAATAGTAACAAGTCTCCAGGACCAGACGGTATTCACCCAAGGGTTCTGAAAAAACTCAAATGTGAAATTGTGGAGTTATTAACAGTGGTTTGTAACCTATCCTTTAAATCTGCTTCGGTACGCAATGACTGGAAGACAGCCAATATAATGCCAATATTTAAAAAAGGCTCTAGAGGAGACCCTGGCAATTATAGACCGATAAGTCTAACATCAGTACCAGGCAAATTAGTAGAAACACTAGTAAAGAATAAAATTGCAAGGCACGTAGAAGAGCACGAATTGTTGGGCAAAAGTCAGCATGGTTTCTGCAGAGGGAAGTCGTGTCTAACTAATCTATTAGAATTCTTTGAAGGGGTTAATAAACATGCGGACAAGGGGCACCCAGTGGACATAATATACCTAGATTTCCAGAAAGCCTTTGACACGGTCCCACACCAAAGGCTTTTATGTAAATTAGGCAGTCATGGGATAGGAGGAAAGATCTTTTCATGGATCGGGAATTGGTTAAAAGACAGAAAACAAAGGGTTGGAATAAATGGTGAATTTTCACAATGGAGGGGGGTAACTAGTGGTGTTCCCCAGGGGTCAGTCCTGGGACCGATCCTGTACAACTTGTTCATCAATGATCTAGAAAATGAGGTAAGCAGGGAGGTGGCAAAGTTTGCAGATGACACCAAGTTGTTCAGGACAGACAAAACCAAAACAGATTGTGAAGAACTACAAAAAGATCTCAGCAAACTGAGTGATTGGGCAGCAAAATGGCAAATGAAATTTAATGTGAGTAAGTGTAAGGTAATGCACATTGGAAAAAAAAAGCCCAAATTACACATACAACATGATGGGGTCAAATTTAGCTACGACAGATCAGGAAAGGGATCTTGGAGTTATAGTGGATAGTTCTCCGAAGACATCCACGCAGTGTGCAGCGGCAGTTAGTAAAGCAAATAGGATGTTAGCAATTATTAAAAAAGGGATAGATAATAAGACAAAAGATATCATACTTCCCCTATATAAAACTATGGTACGCCCACATCTTGAGTACTGAGTGCAGATGTGGTCTCCTCACCTCAAAAAATATATATTGGCATTAGAAAAGGTTCAGAAAAGGGTGACTAAGATGATTAGGGGTTTGGAATGGGTCCCATATGGGGAGAGGCTAGAGAGACTGGGACTTTTCAGTCTGGAAAAGAGGCGATTGAGGGGCAATATGATAGAGGTATATAAAATCATGAATGGTGTGGAGAAAGTGAATATAGAAAAATTATTTACCTTTTCCCATAATACAAGAACTAGGGGACACCAAATTAAATTGATGGGTAGTAGGTTCAAAACTAATAAAAGGAAATTTTTCTTCACACAGTGCACAGTCAACCTGTGGAACTCCTTGCCGGAGGAGGCTGTGAAGGCCAGGACTCTATTAGGGTTTAAAAAAGAGCTTGATAAATTTTTGCAGGTTAGGTCCATAAATGGCTATTAGCCAGGGGTAAAGTATGGTGCCCTAGCCTTCAGTACAAGGGCAGGAGATGGATGGCAGGAGATAAATCACTTGATCATTGTCTTCTGTTCTCCTTCTCTGGGGCACCTGGCATTGGCCACTGTCGGCAGACAGGATACTGGGCTGGATGGACCTTTGGTCTGACCCAGTATGGCCATTCTTATGTTCTTATGTTCATGCAGATTTTCTTTATTTAAATAGCAATTTCCCTTGACTAACAGAACAGTATGTCCATACTTACTGGGAGATCAACCCAGTCAGAGTCAATCTTCCAGGGTATGACTTTACATGTCTAGTGGGGACCAGCAAAATCAAATCCTCATGGCTCGACAGTTGACCCTGGAACTCCTTCCTCATTATCACGAGCATAGTTTCTCCTGTGGACCTCCTTCTGTGAGGACAGCCTGATAGATGTATCTTAGATAAGTTGATTCCACCTGTGCAATTGTCATAGGTGGGATACTATATCTAGGATCAACTTCTAGGTCTAGTTTAGACCTGGTCTCAGATAATTACAGTGTGCCTCATTTTTCCCTGATGTAAATTGGGAATATCAATGCTTAGGCTATGTTTATTTTGCTGTAAAATCTCTGCAGCTGGCTTGGGCTCTGGGTCTTGGGCTAAAACTTCCAGTGTAGATGTTTTAGGTTGGACTGGAGCCAGGACTCAGAAACCCTATCGGGCTGAATCTTCCAGTTTGGGCTGAAGCCACAACTTGAAGATTTTTACTGCAATTTTTAACCTGATAGTTTGAGCCCTGCAACTCTAAGTCAACTTACCCAGTGCTGCAGGTTTTTTATTGTAGTATAGATGTACCCACATATGCCCTCAATCTGCATCCAGATATTCAAAGGTGTTTTTGTCTTTTTTGTTAACCATTGCAATTCTTTGTGTTCCAGTCAGGCACAAATGACTGCTTCTGCAGATTGATGGCACAATTGGAGACAAATACCTTACTTTATAGGCCTCTGGGCTTCAGGTTTTCTACAGTGTTTTGACTCATGAATAGAAGGTGCAATTAAAATGTGAAAGAAAAGCAAAAGTACTTCCTGAATCTGAAAAATGAAGTTAAGTTCTATAAACAGGTTTGTATGGTCTCAGTTGAAATCCCAATACCATTCACTTCAATACAAACTACCTCCAAGTCAGTGACTGAGCTTATATAGACTTCAATAGTCCTTTAAATCATTGATTTAATAATGTAAAGTGTATTGACAATTTTCAAATACAAGAAATATGTATGTCCAAAGCACTATTAGTGTGATTAGCCTCCTATTATGCACCCACTTCAGTAAATTCTTTTTCAGTAAAGTCAGGGGCCTTTTTTGTTTAACTGATTTGACCTCACCTGTGCTACTAATGGGAAACAGAGCTGGAAAAGATAAAAGAATCTAATATGAATGGAAAATCACAACCCTTTCTGCAGATCATGAAAATACACAATACACAAGTCACAACAATTTTTTCTACCTTTTTCTTGTGGCTGATGAAAAGTGAACATTACTAAATTCCATATTAGCAACAAACATTTTAATAATTTTGTCATAAAAGTGCAAAAACAATGGAAAAGAGGATTGGGTATGAACTGTGGGAGCTACAATTGCAGATTTTCTCCCAACACTCCCACAAAAATTCAGAATCCATCAAGCATCTGGTTCCAATATAAATATGCTCGTTGTAGATCTCTTAAGTACCTATTTGGTTATGTCATGATTTCATCATTGTAATAATTTCCAAAAGTACAATTTCTCAGAGACAGAGTTGTTAGTCATTAGCATGGAGAATCAAACTTCTTTAATCTATTTTCCAGACATATTTTAAAATCAAGTATCTAACAAGTAGAAAATAATCTTGTTCCCCTTTAGGTTCATTAATTGTTTTATTTAATATTTATGCATCAGTGGTAAAAAGAAACCCATTAGAACTGGTGCCCCACTGTTCTTGGTGCTACACAAACATGTAGACAGAAATGTCACCAAGCAGAACCACAGGTTGACTAAAACATTTAGAATCCATCCATCTAAATATCATGTCAGTTGCCTTTTGATGGAAAAATGTCTGTCTTCTTTAGCAAAAGTGCTTTTTTGGGGTGTGTGCTTGGGGTGGGGTTTGGACTCCTTCGACTAAAAAGTCCACTTCATGTATTTTGCACAGGTTCGACAGGAAAAATGTAGTAGTGTCTGATACTTTTAAAAGAGAGAGTAATCGTGATGATCACTAGGAAATGTTATTTGCCTGAAATTATTTAGTGGCCTGACTGGTTAGCTTTTTGCTATAGATTGTCATGTTGATAGGAACCTCAGAATAAGTAAGGTTCTTTTTTTCCAGGCAATTGCATACTCACTGTTGAATAAATGCAAATGAATGGCTTTAAAATATTCCTAATAGTTCTGTATATGATATAAACACCATGGGATGCACCAGTCATGCCTGCTTCAGTTACAATTGCAAAACATTCACTGGGTTAAAAATATCCTTTCCCCACTCCATTTTTCCACAAGACACATTGATATTTTGAGAAGAACTTTTCCATGTTCCCTTTCTGCTGAAGAATTCTGCCTTTTTTTCCAAGAAAACAGGAGAAGTTTCACTCATATCCCTTAATTTGTCTCTCTTCTTCCCCCACTCCTGACAACTGCAACAGCTGCTTTTTAGAGAGGCATCATTCCATACCCAGAAACTCTAAATAGAGGGAGCGGCTGTGGCTGGGACAATGTACATGAGGATGGGAGAAATCGCTACACTTAAAAATCAGTAGATATTCCTGAGAAAGGAAGATGTAATATAGTGGCTTTTGGATCATATAATTTAGGATCTCCATGGGCTTTTTGCTATAATCTGAAATATTCTGCCAATTTTTCATCCTAGAAAAGTTGGAGGATTTCCAACTTTCATTACCAACATTTGTGCTGCTTTGTGGCCTGCCGTCTTTGCTAACAAGTTGATCGGCATTGTTAAGTAATATTGTTCTCATTGAACTTTCAAAAGAATAGCCATACAGTGTCAGACCAATGACCCATGTAGCCAAGTGGCCAGAGGTGAGATGTTTCAGAGGCGATGAACAGAACAGGGCAATTCTGGCTGATCCATTGCCTGTCATCCAGTCCCAGCATCTGGCAGTCAGAGGTTTAGGGATATCCAACAAATATATTGGGACCCTAACCATTTTGGGTAATAACTATTGATAGACCTATCCTCCATAAATGTATCTTTTTTTTTAACTCAGATATACTTTTGGCTTTAACAGTATTCTGTGACAACCAGCTCCAAAAGGGTTGACTATCTGTTGAAGACTTCTGTTTTGTTTTAAATGGTCTGCCTATCAATTTCATCAGGTGAACCCCAGTTCTTCTGTTTATATGGAGTAAATAAATTTTTCTCCACTCCATTCAATACTTTATAAACCATATCATTATCTTTCCCATAGTCATCTCTCTTCTAAGATGAACAGTCTCAGTCTTTTTAAATCTTGCTCATCTGGAAGCTATTTTTTATCCTAATGATTTCATTACTCTTTTCCATTTCCCTGTAAACTCCGTGGCTTAATACCAGAAGCTTTCCATTGGAGAAAAATTAATAGCATTATCAAGAGGGATGCGTCCAACTCCTTCACCTTTATGACAGGTGGAACTCAAAGCCATGATTTAATGTTAAGGACTGTCTATTGATTCTTATATCAATCTATACCAATGGAGGATTAGTCTATCTTCACACAGCACATTGAGGCTGAACAGTTATAATTAGTCCTGAAATGCAAATATGAAAGTTGTAATGAAAAATACCTAAGCAAAAACATACAGGATGTGTAACACAACCAACCTTCTATTTGAATCATAATTGCATTTCTGGACTCTTCATATTTTTAGCTATGTAACATTTATTTTGCATAAATAGGGTTCCATGTTCACTGCTATGCTTCATGCTAATGGAGAAAATGAGGAAATGAGTTGTTTAGTGATCGAGCTTGTACCATTCCACTGTTATTTACATAATGCAGAAGAAGTCATGTAAATATTGTGTCTTCAAAATGCCACAGGCGACGAAATGGTCAGAAAATGCAGTGTAATTAGAAAACTGATGAAAGATGTGATTTAAAAAGAACAGCTCTCCACATGACTGCATATTAATCATTGCAATGTGTGTACTTTTGTAAGCAAATGATGTCTTTGTTTCTGACCACTCTGGCCTATTTCTTTTGGGCTGACACCTCTGCAGGAGGCTAAGTCACTCTATTGTTTCATAGAACTTGATCAGCACCTTTCACAGGTAATAGCTTTGCTTTAAAAATAATCTCCAGAGAAACACAGATCAGGCAAGTATCTATCATCAAGTCATGAAATATGGAAACCTAATATTGTTACGTCTATACTGACTTCTAACAGATTCTAATTCCAAATTTTTCTTGAAAGTGATCTCAGCCCTCTGCAGTCCTTTTATATAGTCCTATTATACTAAAAGACTTGTTATTTCTCAGCGATTACATAATTGCCCTTTTCTTAAAACAAAATGAAATAAAAGGAGCATGAACTTGGCAGAAGAAAGAGGGGAGTACCTTGTGATGGGTTTGGTCACAGAGGTTCCCTTGATACTATCACCTGATATGCTAAAGATACCAATGGGTGTGCTTATATACCTACTGGGGTGATCTGCCACCCTGTCCTGCTGAGCCAGAATGTCTGGTCTAGCCCAGTGATGGCACAGAGCTGGGCTCACAGCCCATAGCAGAACAGCAAAGACACTGGGATTCACGCAGGTCTGGAAAGCTCAGTCAAAAGGATTTGACAAAGCACTCAGATGCACAGACCTAATGGGACCACAGCCCTAGATAAATCTGTCTTACTCTGCATACAATGTTATGCATAACAAGCTCATCATTTTTTGCCCCCTTTTTAATGAAAGAGAAATATGTAGAGCTGTCATTCCTCCACAGTTAACAATTATTTACACTGGCTTTGTTAATAAATGCAAGTAATTTTATCAAGTATAAATAGTAGGATTTCCAGTGATGAAGCGCTGAAATAGGTTACCTAGGGAGATATTGGAATCTCCATCCCTAGAGGTTTTTAAACTCTGGCTTGACAAAGCCCTGATTGTGAAGATTTAGTTGGGATTGGTCCTACTTTGAGCAGGGGGTTGAACCTGGTGACCTCCTGAGGTCTCCTCCAACCTTATGATTTTATGATTTAAGTGGTTGCAAATGGTAGCGGACAGTAAGTAGCTAAGCAAAATAAAACAGAACAAATTAGCTAAACCTAAGGTCACATCTACACTAGCAAACTTTTTTGGAAAATCAGGCCCTTTTCATCCATACACAAAATACCCTCTTGTGATCCAAAATTGAGGGAATGAGACTCTTTTTCTGGATGCCCTTTTTTGTTCCCAGATCAGGAAAAGCATCTCCTTTCAAAAGCTTATTTCAAAAGAAGCATGTGTACAAGCTCCGTGGACCCTTTTTTTTGAAAGAGCAGTCCTCATGGTGCTAGATTTTTTGATTCTCAAACCTTTCTTTTGAAAAAGCGGGAGCTGTGTGGATGCTCTCTATCAAAAGAGTGAATCAATTTTTCGATCCACTTTTTTGTGTGTGGACACACTCTTTTCCCTAGGACTGGAAGCCTTTGTTTGATTCCCCCACACCTCTGTGAAAAAGTACAAAATTCAGTTTGGATTCCAGCATTAGGTGACCTGGTCACATATCTTTGTAGGCCCAACCATAGTCCAGGCTTACAGGAAAAGCAAGACAATTTACAGATCATTTTCGCAAACAATGAGCCATTAAGTTCCTTAAGTATCACTAATGGCCCTCACATAGCATGCCTGCATCAGTAAACAGATTTATGCTTCATATTTCTAACAAGTCCACAAGTAGAAAGTACATAGTCAGCATATTATAATTTTTTAAAATACGTTACATGAAGTATTGTGCATAGAGTACACTCAAGTTCTTTCGTTCATATTCCAAACTATTAACTCTGGTGTTTGTATCTTTGAGGCTATGCTGTGTTTGTGATTATGTTCATTTCACTTTTCATGGAAAGCATGAAGGTCAAGTGTAGGTGGGGATGCACTGAAGATGCTGTGCCAAGGGGTACAAAGGGTACGAAGGTGGCCCTGCCAAGAGCCAAAGGAAGCAACACAATTTTAGATGAAAACCATGGCAAATGATTAGTTTAATAAAAATTACTTCTTCGTGTTACTCTTCACCAGAGTAGGCACAACTCCTGATTTTCAAGACTTCATTTACAAGACCCACGTACAGAATGGAGTTCAACAGGGTTAGATCTTTGAAGAATGACCTTTACTTACATAGGTGTTTGGAAATGCCACCAGTTAGGCATTTAAGTATCTAAATGAATCTATGAAATGAGGGGTTCTGGAACAATCTATATATTGCGAGTGCTGAGAGCCATTGAACCTAGCTGTGAACCCTGTATGTAATGGAAACCACTTCAGACTACGGGAATAGTACTCCCAACACCTATACTCCAATACCTATGCATGAAATGGAAGTCTGGGTACATGGCTTAAATGGGGTTGTGTTGAAGCATGCAGGAAACATGTTTAAATATGTTAGCCTTCAACAAACCAATTCATCAATACATTTTTATATGTGCTCCTTTTAATGTTTCTTTTTCTAAAGCAAAAGTCAATGAGAGCACATATGCATAATTTCTACCATTAGTTACAAGTAACATTTTGTGGATTTTCCTGGGATAACTAAGGAAAGAGTTTGGCTGGTTGTATTCATAAAACATATATGTAATTACTGTATTGCACACTATGACAAATCGGTTGCACTATAATTTTAAAGATGTTGACTTTTGAACTTATTTTTTGTATTAAAACTAGATTCTCCTCTCTGCTGTTTCATTTTTAACTTCCATGTGACATTGAATATTATTGATGGGACAAGTGAGTTGAATAAGCATTTAGAGTGTGAGTTCATTATTCGTGCTATGTAATTTTTACTGAAAGCTAACCTTTCCTAACCAGACAGTCAAGGGTGCCACCAGTAAATAAAACAAGATTCTCATGTAGTCTGTAGGTTGTACAAATGTAACAGCAGATCCTAAGCCTTTAATGTATGGAAAGTCCTTCTATGGAATCGTATAAAATAACTTAATCTCCTGATTCTAACCTTCAAGAAAACATTTTGAAAATTCTGCTCAGCCTGAACTGGTCAAACTCTGTGGAGCAGTTCAAATTGTTCCTTCCAATGCACTTTACACTTCCCTTGACTACATCGTGCAACCTGATGGTAAATAAAATTCATCTGAGCAAGGAGCTCAGGAATGCACACCAGAGAGACTAGTTTAGCTCATCTGCACTGATGGACTGTAAATACTTGTAACCATTCAAGAAACAAGAACCGATGTGGACTGGTCAGTCCACATACTCCCCTCCCCCTCTTCCCCCACTGCCCCAAGTAGTTACCAGTATGCAGGAAAAAAAAGGCAAACAATTAAAGAGCTACATCACATAGGCCCTGATGCAGCAAGCCTAATCATCAAGCATCCTGCTGACTCCAGAGTAAGCAATTGATTAGACTCTACTTATTTTACCTTATGTGGACATTTGTTGGATACAGTTATAGGCAGTGACTTTCACAATGCAAATACATTTTCCTGTGTATAACCATTTTGAATTAAATAGATGAATACAGCTGTACATGCCAGCATTTAGTATTTGAATTGCTAAAATAACGATACTTGGGTTATTTTATTATAAAACAGTGAAGTTACATTATGCAAAATACTCTCATTTGTACATAAGTGTAACATCAAATTCAACTGCAGACAAATATGTGTGAAATCAATTTTACTCCCTGCAGTTTTACACATTTTCTTGTTTTCTGAAACTAGCTTTTAGTTCTTGTTTTCTTGTTATCTAATAAAAGGATAGCACTAAGATTCAGAATCTAGATCATAGTATGTGTTTGAAAGTAAATGTTCCATAGAAATTGAGACAATGTTAATTTGCTTCCCATAATGAATACATTGTCTTAGATACGGGGGCTTGTAGTGTAGGTATTATAATTTATTAGAGAATAGTCTTAGCTGTGCAGAAAAGGACATGGCCATTTGCAGTCTGTTCCTAGTAAGAGAATTAAATACAATGGACACAGAAAAAAAACTGACAAAATTAAGTTGCTGGGTGGCTCAATAGAACTAAATGGTGCATAACAGGTTCTCTGTTTTTATTTTTGCAGTGTTCCACTGTTCAAATTAAATAAGGAACTTTCCAGAAGGAGGTGCAAATGTTGCTTTTGAAAACTTTACTTTGGCAATAGGTAATAGGAATCTCCACACACAACTTCTAAACAAAGTCTGCATAACCTGAACAAACTACTAAAGAATTGCCTGCAATAATTTAAATTAATTTTGTAGTTAGCTATTTTAATGTCTGTTTTAAACAAGCAGTTACAAGAACACATTATTATATTAACTTTCTTCTTCTTCTTCTTCTTGGTTACGAAGAAAAGTGATGAATAATGAAATTTTACAGAACACTTACTTTTAACAAAGACAGTATGAGAAAATAATATAAACAACCGGGGGCTCATCCTCAGCTGGAATCACAGGCCATTTCTACACATGCCACTTTCGGGCATGCTAATAAATGGCCCAAAATATGCTAATGAGGTGCAGATGTAAATTCTCCATGCCTCATTAGCATAAGGTCACATGATTTGGAGTCCAGAAGAAGCTCTTCTGAACTCCAAAATAGCATATAGAAGTGTGGCCCCTGGGGAGGTCTTTCGGAAGGAAGTTGTCCTTCTGGAGGCTCCTTCTTCCTTTAGAGGACAGAGTCCAGGAAGGAGAGCCTCAACTGGTGTAAATTATCATTCATCTCAGTGCCAGGTGCTGCACTGAATTTACTGGAGCTATGGGCTACGTCTACACGTGAAGCCTACATTGAAGTAGCCTATTTCGATGTGGCGACATCGAAATAGGCTATTTCGATGAATAACGTCTACACGTCCTCCAGGGCTGGCAATGTCGATGTTCAACATCGATGTTGCGCAGCACCACATCGAAATAGGCGCAACGAGGGAACGTCTACACGCCACAGTAGCACACATCGAAATAAGGGTGCCAGGCACAGCTGCAGACAGGGTCACAGGGCGGACTCAACAGCCAGCCGCTCCCTTAAAGGGCCCCTCCCAGACACACTTGCACTAAACAGCACAAGATACACAGAGCCGACAACGAGTTGCAGACCCTGTGCATGCAGCATGAATCCCCCGCTGCAGCAGCAGCAGCCAGAAGCCCTGGGCTAAGGGCTGCTGCACGTGGTGACCATAGAGCCCTGCACAGGCTGGAGAGGCAGCGTCTCTCAACCCCTCAGCTGATGGCTGCCATGGAGGACCCCACAATTTCGACGTTGCGGGACGCGGATCGTTTACACAGTCCCTACTTCGACGTTGAATGTCGAAGTAGGGCACTATTCCGATCCCCTCATGAGGTTAGCGACTTCGACGTCTCGCTGCCTAACATCGAAGTTAACTTCGAAATAGCGCCTGACGCGTGTAGCCGCGACGAGCGCTATTTCGAAGTTAGTGCCGCTACTTCGAAGTAGCGTGCACGTGCAGACACAGCTATGATGACTAGAACCAATTCAGGTTCAATGGATGCAGTCTGTCTCCTGGCACCCCATTTAAAAAGGAAATGAAAGGAAAATAAATATGGGGGGATGAATGAAAGAGTATAGAGCATAGAAGGGGCTTCTTATCAGGGCTGTGGATTCAAAAATTGCCTTCTAGTATGCAAGAGAAATTACTGTACAAAGTGGCATTCTGTAGGGATGAATCAACAGGCGTAAATACATTCACTGACATTTCAGCTTGTTTCAGTTGTCTGGAAACTAGAATATCTTAAGTGACCACCCACAGAAATTCTGTAAAAAGACATCCTAAAAGTATTTAACCATACTTGGTCTCATGGAACTTATATACAAGCATGAAGGATGTGGATGGTATTAAATCTCGGAGTATTTCTGTTTTCATCTTTAAACAGCTGCAAATTCTGGTGTGGAGACACAGATGCAATATTTTTAGTGACAAATCCTATTTTTTTAAACTTTCTATAAATTAGGGAGCCTGGGGACAGATTAGAAAGTAGTGCTATTGTTTTTGGAATAGTGTAAGCATGGTAGCAACTGTTTTGGGTTCAAATTCACTCTTCTTTTATTATTATTAGCAAAAAATAAGTCAAAACTTTACAGAAAGCTGCATTTTCACCACTGGTCTCTCACCTGACCACTTAGGCTAGGCAAAGGATTTGAACAAAATCCATTTGTTCTAGACTATGTTTTCAAAGACTCATGAAATTTACAAAGAGTAAAATTCGGTGAAGAGATTGACCTACAATAACTATCCAAAATGATATGATATTTATCTGCAATAGCTGGTATGTTAAAATTTATGCTCCAATTCCAAAGGAAGAGGGTGAAGGATAGAGATAGAAAGAGGACAGGCCTATAATTAGGACACTTGCCAGGGTCCAGGTTTCAGTTCTCTGCTCTACCACTGACTACCAGTGCGAGCTTGGGAAAATTATTTAGCTTTGCTGAGCGTCAGCACTCCACATAACTGTAGGTGGCAGCACTTTCCTACCTCATACTGCTCAGATGTGGGCCATATTAATGTCTATCTAACTATGCTAAATCAGTTTGTTACAAAAGCAGCATATCTTGTTTTTTTATTTTATTTGACATTTAACTGCTTACTAACCTTAAATACAACCTTTATCATCCACTCTTAACTTTAAGATGAATCATTAATATATACACACTAGTATTTCCTCCTCACTGCTTTCAACCTACTATCTATATGATGTACAGCTGATTCTCCACCACTGGACGTTAACATAGCATCAACAAAAAATTGCCAAAGAATTGCATTAGTGAAAGATGTGGTTGGCTTTTGTGTTGAAAAGCTGCTCAATAATATATTCGTTAATGATTCCAGTCAGTGGGTGCTTATGAGATTTGTCACATTTGTCTAGTTCTGGCATTAGTTTACAGTGTTTCTGCCCCTGAGAAAACTAGCAAACCATCTACACAGTGAGGCATCTTCATCATATTTTCAATTGCACCGTTATAATGGTAAGTGACTCTCTGAAGGTTCATTGCAGTTGAATGATTTGCTAGATTCAGTCTAGGGCTTATGTGGATATACCAAGAAGTGTGGGATCCTCCTTACATTGCTTTGGGTGGAGAATGGTTAGGAAAAAATTTAGTCATATCTTTGGAGCTGGGGCTGCTCCCTAAGTATTCCTCCAAGGCATCAGTGCCCAAATTTAACAGAGAAAATTGGATGGTTTATACCATTAGCAGAGGTTTGGCATCTGTCTCCTCTCTGTACCAGCCAGCAGAGCTTGCCAGCATTGCAAGGGAGGTACGTCCTCTTCTAAGTGGTTGATTCTCCTGCTCCAAAGGAATGTCTGCAAGGCATTCTGCTCTCTGCCCGCATTGTGGTTCCTGTTTACAAGCAAAAGTCTAGACATTAGACCTTCCTGTTCATGAATTGTTGCCACTCCTGTTGCTTGGTGGACTAATATGTGGCATCTCTGCTATTAAATGTCCAGAACTTAACTTTGCATTTCCTTATGATGCTTTTAGGAATGGGGGTGGTGCTATTTGCAAGTAAATGGCTCAATAATTCTGCCCTGTAATATTACCACTTGATCATTTCTTCTCCAATTTGTAACCATGAAGAATGTTGAACTTCTTTCAGATCACCCTTAAAGCTGATGTTCATTGCTTCACAAAGCTATGAAATAGCCTTCCTCAAGACTGATATGCAAGAATAAGCAAGTTAATGGGTAGCAGAGCAACCAAGCATTTTATAAATCCTTTGCTTGTAGTCTATGTAAAATCCAACATTTCCGACAGTGTCAGCTGTACAGATTCCAAGACATAAACCTTTGAAAGTCCTGCTACGGCTCTTTTACACTCCCCAGCAACATTTTCATGGTCTGTCTGAACTGCTAATAAACCTGGGGAAAGCATGGGAGTTGGAAGAAAATTCATTTTAGCTCTCTGGACTCAATTGGATCTATCATTCGGAGTTGTGGTATCTACATGTTTCAACTAGGTTGGCTCTCCACTGCATTAATCATTGTATAAACTCATAATACCTGACTGTCCCTATTCCAAAGAATTTACAGACTAATACAAAACACATGAATATTGAGTGGGAAAGGAGGGAACAGGCTAACCAAACTAAGAGGCTTAACATAGACCAGTTGTGTACATAATGTATAGCTAATTGGTAACAGTTATCACAACTCATCCCCTGATAATAGCTGTGGTAACTTTCTAGCCCTTGTAAACACTTGGTCCAAAGTACTCATTGCCTGTTCTGCCATCAGGTCAAACTTCCTTTGAGAAAGAAATATTTACTAATGGTGTCTTAGTAGTGGAGAGTGAGAAGGAGGATAAATAAGGTTAAGATAAATATTTTCTATAAATCTTTCATAAAGGTGATTTTGACTTTCTCAGAATATAATTTATTTTATGTGAACAAGTGGCAAAGGTTTGTCTTCAAATTTGTGTTTTAATCAAGAACATCTTCCTCTTTGTGTCTTTTGCATTAAATTAGTGACTGAAGTCAGCAGCAAATAACACAGAGTGCAACAGCATTACCTTCAACTGGGTTTCATGACTTTACTCTAATAGAGCAAATTTAACAGGTTTAGAGTCCTATTACAAACTCAGAATATACAGCCTATTTCAGAGAAGGTCAATAAACATTTGAGGACGTCTAAGTCTTGTTTCAAGGCAATTTAGGATAGCTTTACATCAAATTCATGTTGAATAGTAACAGAGAGGTAGTTGTGTTAGTCTGTATTCTAACAAAACAAAACAGCAGTCAAGTAGCATTTTAAAGACTAACAAATTATTTATTAGGTGATGAGTTTTGTGGGACAGACCCACTTCCTCAGATCCATCTATCTATCTGATAGCTCTGAGGAAATGGATCTGTCCCATGGAAGCTCATCACCTAAGAAATTATTTTGTTAGTTTTTAAAGTGCTACATGACTGCATTTTTGTTTCATCAAATTCATGTGTAATACATGGTTTGATAAGAACACTTGTGAAACCTAGAATTTTATGCATAGATTTATTTTGAGATTTTGCGTGGCTTTGAGCCTAAATCAAATCAAGGCATTGATGGGTTGCATACTAACCCAGTAAAAAATGAAGACAGTGTTTGCATAAGCACTTGTAAATTCACAACACAGTTTAACATATCTATTATTGCAAATCCACCGTATCTTATAACTCAGTGACTGAAGTAATTAGCTATACTAATTATAGTGAACAATTGCACTTTGGCTATACTTTTAGTATTTGTAACTACTACTTCAAACAAATACTACCTCAGACAAACAAATAAATATATAAATGAATTATTATCATTCCATTAGTTTCATACTTAATAGGCTACATTACTTACCCTGCAGTTCTACTCTTGATACTGCCTCAGTAAAATACAGTCTTCCCCCGCCTTACGAGGGTAATTTGTTCATGAAAACCCCTCTTAGGGCGAATTCTCGTAAGTTAAAAACGTAATTACCATTAATTTCAATGGGAAAACATTTTATGTGTTCCTGAGCCCCAAAGTTTACACCTATTTATGCTAAAACAACACCAAATCCCATTAAAATGAACACAATTACTTCAATAGTTAACATTAGTTATCATAACACAACCTAACAAGGCATTTTCCCTTCATTAATTACAGTACAAAAAATGGGGAGGGAGATCTGCCAGGAAGCCAAAGCCGCCTTGTTTTGCATCATCACCAGGATGCAGTAGCTGGGCTGCAGTAGGGAGCGGGAGTTCAGGAGAGGCACGGAGCTTGGAAAACTCCTCCCGGAAGTGAAACCTGTGGAAAAGAGCCCAGGACTGGGGGCTGTCCCAGGTGCAGAGACAGGCCTGCTAGGGGAATGGAAATCGAAAAGCACCTGGGAGCGGGGTGCAAAGTTGGGTAGCTGTCCATAGCTGCAGAAGCAGGGCCGATGCAAGGGGGCAGACAGGGAAGAGCAGGGACAGGGATGCAGCCCGGCCTGAGTGCAGCTTAGGTTAAGTGGGAAGGGGGCAGTGCCAGAGGCTTGCCATGTGGGGAGCTAGGCAGGCACAGGGGGCCCCTGGCTGGCTAGGGGTGATGCCTTGCTCATGTGGGGCTGCATGGTGGAGAGGCCCTGCAGGCGGTGGCTGAGGAGCTAAATGTGACGGAATGCCACAGGCGGCGAGTGGCGCCTGAGGCACAGCTGTGCAGGGGGGCGAGCAGCAGGGCTGGGGCTGGTATGGGCTGTGCGCCCAGCATCCACATCTCGCAGGAGCACCTGGGAGCCCGCGGCCGCTGGCTGGGCCGGGGCGTGCCACTACTGCAGCGCCAAGGTGGAGACCCAGACAAGCCACAGCAGTGTATCTTCATAAATTTGAGGAAATGCCTTGTTAGACGAAGTAGGGGTATTAAATGTACCTCCTCATAAATTCGAATTCTCGTAACCCAAATGGGTGTATCTCAGCGTATGACTGTATCCTATGGCTAGAAGTTTAAGAAAAAAAGATGGCTGAAGATCATATTAGTCTTCTAGAAAACACGGAAAGTAATGCACATTAATCAAACTTCTAATGATATCTTAGCCTAACAAATATCAAATGTGAAACATTTTTGAGCTGTAGATTAATACTTTGTAGTACTCAGAATATCACCAAGCTGAGTACTGTAGATCTAGGGTTTGAAAATATAGCCTTTGTTTTTGCATTTTCAGATTATTCCCACAATCAACTTAGATTTCCATACCAGAGAGTGTCTAAAATCATTCAGGTATAAATAAAGGAAATATAATTGGTTGCACTTCTAAAATCATTTAAAAATGGAGGCCAGTTTAGGTCAACCTAAAAATCAATTGTGTATGCTTATACAAAATTACATATCATTCTATTAAATGTGAATGATGGGAAGAGACCATGTCCTAGGGTAGTCAGGTGGCCAAGAGAATACCCAGTCAAAAAAACAACCGTCCCCAAGGTTGGTTAAAAAGATCAAGTGAAGGAGGATGGGGGAGAGTAAGTGACAGATTGAGGGATGATGTAGTGTGTGGTGCAGGCCTCTGAAAAGGGCCGCAACAAGTGTATTCAGTTTTGTTCAATCAGAAAGTTGGTGACCCTATTTTAATGTATACCCAACAATGGGGAATGTTATATCTATATTATTATTTAAAGAGAACAATATGATAGTTCATTTTAATGTTTTTTATATTGTTTGTCTGGGTTCCATCTATCTGTCTTTCCTTTAAAAATACAAACAAAACAAAACAAAACAAAACAAAACAAAAAATGCTCCACATTCTTTTTTCCCAACATTTCCTCACTCACTCACTAATCAGCAATCAACATCTGGAGCCATTTATCTTCATTTACTTAAGTCTGTTCAGCATTGGGAAGAACATTTCTCATCGTAATCTGTTTCGCAATCTTAGTCTGACATTGTTCATTATTGTTTGCTTTTCATCACATCACCAGTCTCCACCTGACATTGTTTGTCTTTTATTCACAATATATTTATTTGTCAATTGTCCAGTACCATTAGCCTTGGCTCACTCATGTTCATTTTGCAATCATCTCTTGACAGAGTTCATTGTAATTCACTTGCTTTAGGTCAGCTATCATAATTTAATGGTAAATAAAGCTGAATAAGCAATAGGGGAACTATTGATGAATGTTTCATCAAATTAAAAACTGAGGAACAGATCTTTATCTGGTGTAAAGGAAGATAACTCCATTGATGTGACTGAAGTGATATGTCTGCTAAAGCACTGACCACATATTCAGTATGCCATGTTTATATTCCTTTTTTGTGATAATTTGTGGTTGTCAGTGCAACTTCACAGGCTTGATGTGAACAATGCTAAATTAAATGGATGCACTCATGTAAATGCCCTGTTTTAGGCAGTTCCAGCAAAGAATCCATTACATTGCATACAGATCCATTTTGGAACATACTTTTCATATGTGTGCTTGTCCATGCAGAAACAAGCAATTAGCTTCCTTGACTGTTAGAGTAACTTAGTTTAAAGCTGACCTATTGTACAATATCATAGCATTCTATTTTGTGAGCTGTTACACGTTAAATAAGCCAAACAATCAAGAATATTACCTAATTTAGCTCTTTTAGCTCCCTCCAGCTCTGTAAAATCTCACCCTCTGTCCAAGAAAAACAAATGGTATATGCATGCATTGCCATCTACAGAGTCACCATTTGAATTGCCTGAAACAAATTTTGGTTTTTAGAAATCTCAAAAATATACATTCAAATTTCATCTGCAGACATATATACAAAACTCCCATTGACATCAATGTTGGCTGTGTGGGCATATTGTGCACTTTTTACATTCTGTTTTATAATAGTCTAAAAAACCTTATACACCTGAATAATACTGCATTGACTCTCAAACTCTTTATGACATGCTTAATTTTCACATGCTATTTCTGATCACACAAAATATAGTGTGGGAGTTTCTAAAGTTTTGAGTGATCATTTCTGACATTCTTCTAACATACTGGATAGTTTTAATTTCTTTTAGCAAGCAAATCTGTAAAAATCTATTAGGTCGTCACTTATTTCACTAAGGATAACAGGATCATTTCCTGGTTGCAGAGAGAAACACCACACTCATTTTCTAACACATAGTATGCTGACTTAACATGTAGCAGGCAAAGTTCTTGTTTCATGTTAGAACTAATTTTAGAGACTGGGTTCCAAATATTCCATCTAAATCAAGTGAATAAACAAAAAATGAAGCAGTGTTCTTCGTATATTCCTAGACATCAAATCTAAGTTATTTTGTTACTTCTTATGGAATTGATCTCCCTGACTGAAGTTGATAAAGGTAGATTGAATGAGACAGAAACTAACATTGCATCTACTGGTATGAAACTAGTTAAAAATCTCTTCTCCTTTCTTAACTAGGCACCATTGCCGTTATTCTTCTTTATAATAGATGCATTCTGGTGCTGTGCATGCAACACATGAATAAGAGGCGGTAATCACCAAAAGACCCCAGTATAAGGCAGAAAATGTCAGACAGTGATCAATATGGTGAACACAATTTCACAGCAGTCCTCTGGAGTCCATTAATCAGCAAGTTAGCCTCTGTAACAGAGCAGTCATAGGAGATTGGTGAGAAAAAGAAAGCTGCATTACTTGATATTTAATGTCCTTTACACTAGATAGTGCCCTAAAGGTTATGAAATAACAAAATACCTCAGTATCCAGAACTGTGTTGTGTCAAGAACTCTACAGTATCAGAGATAGTTGTCAGGTAAACATCATTATTTGTTTTTAGAACCCTGGTTAACATTTTCTATAATTTAAAATCCTCCTCTCATGCCTACTCACTGCTATTGCCTCCGTCTTCACTGGAGTGAATTTAAGGTATCTTTAGCTCTAGGCAAGACTGTCTGATGTGCTTATCCTTGCAAATCTTCACAGGTAGGATGCAGGAGTCTGGAGGAAGGAGGTACCTATTCCTTGGTAGACTTTTGAGGCTGTACCCAAAGCCCTGAAGAGTTTCTGAATCACATTAATGTATTTTGTTTCAGGCCTTAAGTTATTAGAGAATAAATAGGTTATTATGCTGCATCAGAACCACGCATATTCCAGTGGCAAAGTGAGTCATTAGTTACTTTATAGCTAGAGCAATGAGGTTTGCAGTTAACAAAAGATACTGTCTGGAGCCCAACAGAATTGCTTTTGAATGTAATTAAAATGCCAATATAATAGAAACAAATAGAATTTGAGGTAATCCTTTTTTATTTAAAGTTCTATAACTGCCCTTTCCAATATCTGGTCATACATTTGCCCAGGGTGGGAGTGGGACTAGAACTTAAAATGTTTAAATAGGGACTGCTATAAAGGGTTTACCTCTGCTTTCCAAAATACTGTGGTCTAGAATGTGATATAGATTACAAAAACACATTCCTTTACCACATCTATAATGGGCAGAACAATACATTAGTTTTCAGCTACAATGAACAGGAAATGCAGCCCCCACCGTAGGTAAGGCATTGCCTTACTTTAATTTTAAGACAACTGAGGAGAAAATATCCCTTGTGTAAGCCTAGATATTCAATCCAGCGTTTCAGACCAGCACAGAATTGCAAACCTTTACTAGCCTTTAACAGTGCTGAGGGGACTGACTGTAGCTTAGGATAGGTGATCACTTTGGTACTTTGGGCAGTTGGGCCTTTTGAGGAGAAATGACAGTCTTCTGACAAAGGCATTGGTTTAGGACACCAGAGAGCTAGTTTCAGTACTTGAATCTGGCATAGAACTCTGGTGTCACCTTGAAAAATCATTTAAGTTCTCTGTGCCTCAGTCACCTGTTCATAAAATAGGTATTAATATATTACTCCCCCCTGCACACACACTTTGTTGAACATCATTAATTCTTTGGGATAGGGCCAGTTTCTTACTTTGCTTTAGGAGTGTTCAGCACAATGGGGCTACAGTATTAGTAGGGTCCTTGAATGAATAAATACTGTAAGACATCCAGGAACCTCCTGATTAGATTTAATTTTAATTTTTTTTAAACTAAAGACCCTCTTGGATGCATCAGCTCTTTTATTCTGCCATCAGTTATGATTGTCTGAATAATTAATAATATAATCCTTAATTTTATGCATGCCAAAGGCAACCAAGTACTAAGAAAATATACCAAACAAAACTGAATTCTTGATGTTCCTAGTTCTCAGAACATCCTATTCCCTCTTTTTTACTGTTTTTTTTTCTTTTTCCAGGATTTTCAAAGCTTAAGATTTTATTTTAGATCACACAAAGCAGTCTTTTCTTCATGGAGACATTAAAATTACTTCCTTTGTAATGCACATAACAGACCCAATTTCTCTTCTAGTTGTTACTGGTATAAATCCAGAGCAAGTCCCCAGAAGTCCCCTACAGGAGGACAGTTTCCTAAGTTATACAATTTAAACTACACGAATAACATAGCTGAAGTCAGTGTACTCAGACCTAATTACTGCAGTGTCTTCATAGCAGAGGGTTGACTGTAGACGCTTCCCCATTGACTCCCCTTGTGCTTCCCTATCCAGTGACGTGCCTCAGCCAATTGGAGAGTGATCAGTGATTAATTTATTGCATACATATTGGATGCAATAAATTGATCCTCACCCTACCCCTGACCAATTGTTGTCTATCAGTCTGGTCCCTAATGGAGACATGCCCAGGATAGGTTTGCTTTAATGTTACATCAACTATACCACGGAGTAATTATTCCATGATACTGTATGCTCATGAAACCTGGACAATATACAAGCATCATTTGAAGGCATTTGAATAATATTATCAATGCAGCCTAAGGAGAATCCTAAATATCTCTTGGGAAGATAGGCACATGAACACTGGCATCCTGGAGGAGTCAAACATGACCAGCACTGAAGGCATTATCATTCATCAACAAGTTGGTTGGACTGGTCGTGTGGTTTGGATCAGTGCCTCCTCAAACAGATTCTGTTTTCCTAGTTGGAGAAAGAACAGAGGAGCATTCTGGGCCAGAGGAAGTGATATAAAGACATGACGAAGGCACACATGAAAAAGTGCTGCATCGGCGTTGACACTTGGGAGACCCTTGGCTAGGACCATCCCTAATGGAGAGCAGTAATCCCTGAAGGGGTGACACAATTTCAGAAGTCCTGCCACAGTGAATATGAGGAGAGGCAGAGAAGAAGAATAGAGCAGCAAGAATTGCTCCATGCCCCTCCACCAGCTACCAATATCTGCCCCTTCTGTGATAAGACCTGCAGCTCCAGAATCGAGCTGATCGGTCACCAACAGGCTCACAAATAGGAGGGTGACATGAAGGCATCCTACTTGTAATCGACTGACCACTGAGAGAGAGATTTATTTTCCCACACTAACTCAATTGTGTGTTTGTGTGAACTTTCTTCAAGTACCAGCTTTGGCAAATATTGGACAGAATTCTCACAAGGATCCAGGATCCCAACTTGTGGGCAAACTGGGATAAAGTAAGCCCCATGGATTTCTTTTTAAGACAACAATCTCCTTTTCATAGCACCTCTTCTTTCCACGTCATAATGCCAAGCACCAACCTTTGCAGAAATTCAGCAACTAGTTATTAACCCTACTTTCTAAATAAATAGTCACCTGCAAGTTGAAAATGAACAACTTCCCATCTTCTTGTTTGGACACCCAGCCAATATGTCCACTAAACCTTATACCATAGAGTCCAGATTCTTCAGAGGAAGAATTACGATTGGGAGTAGAAGTCTTATCCCAAGATATGCAGAGTATGAGCTTTTCTCCATGAAATGTTATTCAGAATCCAAAAGAAACTGGATTGTTGTTTTATAGGCTCAACAATAGTCAGCCAGGCAGAAAGGATAACAAAAGAATGGGGGGTAAGCAAAAGGACAGAGGAAGGCTGCTTTCTTTCTTTCTTTTTTTTCTTTTTTTTTTTTTTTTGGAAGTCCATAGACTCTGATATGCCACACTTTTGTGATGCTACTGAAGCTAATTTAGTGCAATAGTACTTTGTGTCTGTATGATTACAAATGTAAAAAATGTAAATAGAGCTCCATTCAGTTTTTAAAATACTGATTAGATGTTAATCTCTTTGCAAAGTGGAAATGATTAGCCTCTTACGCTGACTGGTTTCACCCCATAGATAGATTAGATACACAGTAACATTTTCTTCGGCTACATTTGATCAGTTAACTTTACAGCCTTGAAACAATCAATATCACACTGTGTTGAGAATTATCTTCTAAGGGACACAAAGTAGTCAGGTGGAAAAAATCTCAAGAGACCAGCATGAAACTAATAAGATTTGCTAATTGCTTCAGTAATTTGATGGGAAACCAAACAGTAGAATCTGAATAGCCAGACTCTTAATTGGATATTGATCTAAACAAATATTCTCTTTCTAAGTACCCGTTAGTAACAGTTATCGTTACATTTTAGGACACATTATATTTATCCTTGTTTCTGTACAACTGCTACTGCTGCTCAAAGATACACCAACATCAACTAGTAGTATGCTCTTTAAGAGGCCAATTAGATTCACTTTGCTTTGATTTATTGAGAATTCAAATGCAAATTTAGTATTCAGTACAGCAACTATAGACAATATTGAAACATACACTATCACCAGTTTTATTGCTGTTTATTATATTCATTTGCATGGAGTTTTCATTTATATAATAGCTCTCTGTTGTGCTATATTCACCCTAAATCATGTCTTATATGTAGACTAGAACAATTTAGTGGTAAGGCTCACCAGCTATTTTAACATATCTCTTGTGACAAAACCAACTGAAATCCAGAATAACTCATCACTTAACCCAGTTGTTTTTGTATCACTGCTTTTCTACACACACTCTCCCAGTAAACATCTAACACTTCACACATTTACCTAAATATATATTTGACAGGGCTTTGGTATATTCTAAAAGTAATAGATATTTGACAGCAGGGTTTATTGCGCACAATGATAAATGTTAGTCGTATAGGCTTGGCCAGATCCTTAGGTGGTGCAAAATCAGCACCATTTTGTTCAAATTATTGGGGCTATTGTGATTTGCACCAGCTTGGTATCTGCCCCTCTGTGCATAACTTCATTATTTTTCCTTTGTGTTAAGCAGGATACACACATGATCTTTGGTGATTTGCTCATTGTTCCTTAGTCAGGCCTAGCCTACACGTGTTTTTTGTATTAGGGTAACTAGTATTGTTTAAAAGTGTTTGTATGGGGGCTAGGTTTAAACAATGAAATAGTTATACCAATACAAACATTAGTTTGGTTACAGGTATACTGGTAATATGCCTTATACCATTATAGTGTATTTATGTTCTCATATGAAAGAGCCATACTGATATAAAACATCTATTTATCAGTATAGCTGCAATTGTTATAAGGTTCTTGCTGATTTAACTATTGCGCTACGTGAGTATAGGTAAAGCAATTCATGCATTGTGTGCAGACAAGCCATTAGTCATGAATCATATTACCCTTGCAGCCTGCTTTTGAATCCTGGCAGGTGTACTTGTTCTCTTTATCTGCTCAGCCTTTCTTCATGGGCTCAATTCTGCCAGCTCAGTGGGAGTTGTGCTTACATAGCTGAGAATGAAAATGACCCAAAGAAGAGCAGATGTAGAGGGATTTTAAAAATGTTTTAAAAAATGTAGACCTTTGGTAATACCATACCTAACTTACACTATTATGCTTTTTGCACATTCTTAAATTTTAGAAAATGGATATGAAAGCCTTCATGAAAATTAGTAAGCTACTTACCAATAGTGGTAAGTACCCACAAAAGTCAGTTGAGTAAAAGTACTGTTACTATGAAAAAATGTAATTAAGTACAAATGAAAGTATCCGTCTGGAAAATTACTTGAGTAAAAGTGCAAACATATTGTGACTTAATTGTACTCAAGTATCCATAAGTAAAAAGTAGTTGTCCTATGATAAGCTATGGTCAACCCCCTGAGTTATCCTTGAAAACCATTATTTTTCACATAATTACACACACACACACACATATATGTATACACATATATAAAATGTGCATTATATGTACATCTATATGTGTGTGTGTGAGATAGAATCATAAACGCTAGAATTGGAAGGGACCTCGAGAGGTCATCAAGTCCAGTCCCTTGCCCTCATAGTAGGATGAAGCACCATCTATATTATCGCTGTTGGATATTTATCCAATCTGTTCTTAAATATCCCGAATGATGGAGATTCTACAACTACAGTAGGTATATATAGCTACTGTTTTTGAATTAAAAAGTGTTGAAGAAGCCTTTTTAAAAGCTGGTTGTATTTATTGATTAGTTATTTTCCAAAAAAACAAATAGTCACTGACTGATTATTGCAAATGTACATTGTGAATGTCGCTGTGCTTTCCTGAACCAATCAGAATGCTGGCTTGTGCAAGTGTCTGTGGCATGATGAAAGTAGCAAGTAACTAAGCAATTCTGGAAATGGTAGTGGAGTATAAAGTACAATATTGTGTTTAAAAATGATTTGAGTAAAAGCCAAAATAAATTATTCGTGTAAAGTACAAATACCAGAAAAAAATGTGTTTGATTAGTGCAACTATGTATTTCTACTTAGTTTCTTTCCACTGCAGCTAACCTGTTGATAAACTGTTCTTGATTATCTGTGTAGATAAGCACTAATTAAAAATTAAAATATTAAAATAATTATAAAGGGCTCTACCTTTCAGAGACATCTTCATAGCAGTGATCCAACTGTATTTTAAAGAATGGATAGTATAATCCAGAAAAGGCAATCTAAATTCTGAAAGAAATATAACTTACACAATACGACCTTGGAAATCAAATAGGTAATTAAACGTAGTTGATCCAAACCAAAAACCATCTTTCTCTTTGGAATTATTTGCACATTTTTACTGGAATTCTTCAAAAAGTTTGCACATACATCTTTGAAATTATAGAACTGTCCCTCAAACATATACATGTGGGTTTGTTTACACTTAACAGGAGATTCATGCTCCAGAGATCAATCTCCCTGGGGGAGTTGACTTAGTAGGTCTTGTAAAGATGTATTAAATCGACCACTTGTCACTCTCCCTTTGACTCCAGTACTCTACAGGTTCATCAGTAGTAAGGTAAGTCAATATGAGAATTTCTCTCATTGACTTCCCACTGTGGGGAAACTGAAGAAGTTTGGCTAAAGATACATCAACATCAGCACCATTATTCAAGTACATGGAGTTAATTTTCTCCCTAAGTGTAGAGCTTTCCTGTGAGTAAGTATTAGCAGGCTTATCTATTCAGACATCTAGATCTTCATGAAGTCTTTATGCTATATGTAATCTGAACACAGTTTTGTGCATGCATCTGTACCGAATACATGGATCACATCTGTAGAAAGTCTTGTATCCATGCATCTTACAGAATCTAAAGACCAGAATGATAAAATAGAATTATTTTCTTTGGTTGCATGATATTGTTTACATTCACAAATAATAGCGTTGCTAGTGTTGAGAAATATTGGCAGCTTCATAATAATAATAAGGTTATTAGCATTCTCTTCTAAAAACTCTGGACTTTAAAACAAATCAGCCAAAGCCTATGGATGTGTGCGTGTGTGTGTGTGTGCGCGCGTGCATGTGCGTGTGCATGTGTGTGCATGTGTGTGTGGAATGGATGCAAGCTTTTCTATATTAAATTATCTGCTGTGTGACCAAGACAAATAAATATCTTTGCTTGTTTTCCAGAAATGTAGTTCTGTATTTTTGGTTTAGATCCCAGATTGTGTATGGTACTTATATTTAGCCTAAAATAATTGAATTTGCACAGTGTATACATGATTCAGGAATGAAGCTATTTATGTCTTATTCATTTGTCCTTGTAGAAAACGTTTTTTGTATATTACAGGGACATTAAAGGACCCAACAGGAGTGCTCTATAAAATATCCCTTGTGAACTTAAATCTTGCCTTATTGCTGCTGCCTCTCTCCCAACTATTGCCATATAAATTCAATATAATCCAGTTCATGGATGAGGAAGCTAGTTCTGCACACTCAAATAACCACAAGTACAGTCCCATTGAAATTAGTTGGAACATTTGTATGATTGAGGATTATTGAAATAAGTGAGTGTGTTCAGGGTATTACTTGTCTTTTAACAGTTTGCATTAGCTTATACAGCTTAGACATGATTTTGAGAAGGGCTGGGAATCTGCAGCTACCAGTGGGTTCAGTAGTTGTTACGGATGTTCAGTTTGACAGACACTACAATCCAAAAATTATCACTGGGGGCCATTATATAGCATCTATGAAGAGCTTATATATGATTGTGTTACTATAGATCCTACATGTGGAACCTCTCTAGTCCAGCATCTTTTGGTCTGGCATGGTTTCAGTTAGCCAGATGGCCACTTCTGGGTGTGGCCGAGTTTCCTGTGGGCCCATAACATTTGTTTAGAACCACCAGTCCTAGCTGTCAGTGTTCCATCATGTTATTTAGCTCTAATTTACCCCTAAATGTCTTCTAAGAGGCCACTAGGCAGTGGAAGTGTTGCTAATGCTGCTAGACAATATTGACCTCCCATGGTCTGGCAAATTCTCTGGTTCTCTGGTAGCACAGCTCTGTTGAGCTACCACACTCTGGACTGATTTGAATATACTTATTGAAGCTGAGTTTTTCAAAGACTGCGAGGCAAAGAAAGGCTTTAATATAAAAAGATACGATTTGTTAATTTAGGGCCTTCTATCCAATTGCTGAATCAGAGAAAACCCTCTGTCCAAAGGGGTCCAAATGCTGCTGAAGTGCTGGAAGGTCTTTGGGTGAGTAAGGATTTGCCTCACTAACAATCTCTAATCAATTTGGTATGCTACAGGAATTTAATTGTTTCTCTAATGCCTTTAGCTTAAGAATGAAAGAGCTGTGTAGTAACTTGTAACTGGTTGGAATAAGCTGGTCATAGTCTGGAGACAGAGCAATGCACAGGCATTGGCATTTCAGCAGACTTATTTGCTGGGATAACACTGTTCATGTGCAGTCTCAAAACCTCTGATTAGGAGGGACAGGTCACTGAGAAGTGACATGGGAGCCAGAAATGGTAAGTCGAGGCCCTCCAGGGACAATGGAGGTGCAGTACCCTTGAAACTGATATTCAGAAGCCCTGAACATCAGAACCCTTCATTGGAACTTATGCAGCACATGGAGCAGTTGATATTTTGCTATTCTAGTTTTGAAAAACTAGTATATAAACATATATGAGTGAGCTTTGTATGCACCCATGTTCAGTAGGGTTTGGGGAAACCCAGCTATGCTTCCTTTCCCCGATCACACTTGCTGGTCCACCAGTAGGTCATGTGTAGAGGGACGCATGATAGTTCAGTGACTTTAGGAAATTCTCCTAGGCTGCTCCTACACTTGCCCCTTCCTGTAGGAGGGGGTATGGTAATAAGACAGTTTGAAGCAGGCTAATGAGAGGCTGACATGCATATTCAGTGCCTCATTAGCATAATGGCAGCTGCACGAAATTCGAAGAACAGACTGGCGATCTAGATGTGGGCAGCTTCGAAATAAACACCCCACTTCAACACTCCCTTACTCCCACTTAGTTTTGTGTGAGTAAGTAGATGTCAAAGTGGAGCGCTTATTTCAAAGCTGCCCACACCTACTCTGCTGGTCTGCATTTTGAAGTCCGCACTTCGAAATTTGTGTGACCACCATTATGCTAATGAATATGTATGTCAGGGCCTCTGTAGCCTGCTTCAAACTGCCTCACTACCATGTCCCCTGCAATAGGAGGGGGTGAGTGTAGAAGCAGACCTAGAGTGACCCTATCTGGCCTCTTACATCTCCACTGCACTCAAGTGCATAGGAATTAGGCAAGAGGACCATTACAATTCAGCACCTGCGAGCCCGTGACTGTCTGGTCATGAAAGGCTGAAAAATCTTCTTTCTTTTTCTTTGCAAGGAGTGCAGCTGTGGGATCTGTGCTTCTGTGTATACACCTGCTAGCTGCCTTTTTTTTCTGTGCTGCCCGGTGCCAGCCGCTAACTGCCTCCCCCCTCCCCCTGTACCATGTGTCAGCTAGACTGTGGGTGGGGGTCATGCTTGTCTGGTAGTACAAGAAACTTCTTTTCAGAAGTTTACATATTGTCCTGACCCCCACATCACTCCCCCAAGAGGCACCACACAGTCTGGAACATTCCCACACCCAGCCACATCATGTGGCTTGACCCCGAACCAATAAAAGGACATACTGCACAAGGTGCCAGGCAGATTGTGCACGGTGATGGTCATGATTTTCAGGGCCTGGCTGGTGTCTTTTGTCTACCCAGGTGACATCTCCCTTGGTGGTCATGATTTTGATGGGCTGGCTGTAGCCGAGAGTCTTGTGGACACCTGGGGGATGTCTCCCTCAGCAATCATGATTTTCAGGAGCTGGCTGTAGCCAGGGGTCTTGTAGCTGCCCAGGTGATATCTCCCTCAGTGGTCAAAATTTTCAGGGGCTGTAGCTGGGGCTCTTTTAACTGCCTGGGGGTCGTCTCCCTCTGTAGTCATGATTTTGAGGAGCTGGCTGTAGCCAGGGGTCTTGTAGACACCCTGAGCCATACAAGTCTCAATGAAGGCAATGTCTTAGCTATGCAATTATCACAGTTGTTGAAGTAAGGCTTGCAGCAGGGAACATTCATGTCCTAAGGGTCTTCTTTTCCATGTGCACACCTGGCTGTTGTCTGGGGTCTTTTAGCCTGATTGATCATTCAAGTTTCAGTGCAATAACCATGTCTACTTGGACATAAGGGTCTTTTTTGGTAGGTGGTTTAAATCCAAATTTATGTCCTGAAAGGTCCTCTGTGGGTGGTCACAATTTTCATGGCTGTCACCAATGTACCGTCTTTTAGCTGTCCTGGCCCATTACTGATTAATCATTCATGTTTCAGTGTAACTACTGAGGCTACTTGAACATAAAGGTCTTCTTTCTCAGGTGGCCTAAATCCAGATTCATGTCCTGAAAGGGCCTCTGTGGGCAGACACAATTTTCTTGGCTGTTGCCAGTGTACCATATTTAGCCAACCCAGGCCATTACTGATGATTCATTCGAGTTTCAGTGCAACAACCATATCTAAGACAAGGGTCTTCTTTTGCAGGTGGACTAAATCCAGATTTGAGTCCCAGAAAGGTCCTCCATGGGTGGTCACGATTTTCATGGCTGTCAACTGGGTACCATTTTTGAGCTGCCCTGGCCCATTACTGATGATTCATTTGAGCTTCAGTGTAACAAACATATCTACTTAAGCATATTTAACATGGCAGGGGAAAGAGGGGAATTAAATGTGGGAAGATGGCGTCATATACCCACATCTACTTGTGGTGTCAAAATGCAATGGAGCTCAGGGAACTGTGCGATAGGTTCCCACAATACACTGCAGCAGCACTTGATTTAAGCTCAATTTAAGCTACTCGTGTGTGGCAGCAGTAAGTCAATTTTGTGGGGGAGCATTTGGGAAGGTGAAGATCAAAATCAAATGGATAAAACCCAGCGTTAAGAAATCAATTTTAATAAAATCGGTTTTATATCATAGTGTAGATTCAGCCTGGTGCTATCTTCAGAAGCACTTTTCATTGCAGTGTGGAACAACACACAGCATCATGGAGGACCTCATAATTTCAGGGAAAGTAGAAGAAGGGGTATAGGGAGGGAACTTTGTTTTGAATGATTTGATTTAAAATTAAAAGCAAAAAAGAATTGATGATCAGTTAAGAGTTCGGATGGGAAGAGGTCTACTATGACTGAATCCCTCAGACAAACAGAAGAGGAACAGGAAACTGTCTGGCTGGGTCTACACAAGCTCCTTCCTTTCAGAAGAGACAGGTTAATGAGCAGGTTTGAAAGATGCTAAGGAGGTACTGCCATGAATATCTGGTGTTACGAAGAAGGGGCTTTCGAAAACTCGGGGGTCTTTTTGGAAGGTCCCCGTCTCCACGGGAGGCACATGATTAGAAAAGCCATAATTTCGAATTGCCACGGCCTCCATGATGCTCATGAGGCTCTGCATATTCATGGCAGAGACTCATTAGCATCTTTTGAACCCACTCATTAACATGCCCCTTCTGAAAGGAAGGGGCTCGTGTAGACACAGGGTCTGGGAACCAGGATGGGGATCAGGGCAGCCTGAATAGGGAAAACAGAAGGTTATTATTTCTGCTCCAAAGACAGCACTGGGTAGCTAGAGGGAGCCTTGCCCACGGTGGCTAGGGAGCTTGGGTTGGGGAGGATGACTCCATTAAATGTTAGTTAGAAAAAGGCAGATTAAATTTCCTTTTATAAATCAGGTCCCCTATGAGTTATAATGACTGTTGAGAAGGGACCAGAATAAAACTATTCAAAGTTCTGAGTCTATGTACTGGCAGAAATATTCTCTTGGTTTCTGCAGTTATATAGAAAGGGGACAAGTGAACAAATTTTAGAGGTGTGATATTTTGTAGCCAATGCCATATAACGTCATGTATTGTTTCACAGATTTATGGACCAAATTAATCACCATTGCAAACTGAAAGAACTCTACAGAAGCCAGTGGAATTGCTGACACTTGTAGCAGTGTGAATTTGTCCTTTTTTTTTTTTTTTAATTTTATCCATTATAATTACTGAACTGGCGTTTTTCCTGTTGCCTGTCTGCTGTCCTCAGAACATTTTATGGAGCTATGATCCATCAGTGAGAGCAGTAGGAACCCTTGTGCACATGAAGGGAATACAGGTTCAGAATGTAAGACCACAGCAGAAAACACATCTTTGCAATTGTTTCCAACCAGGAAAATGGGTATGTTTGTGCCAACAGGAATGTTACTGCTTTTACTCCCTTCTGACAGTATCTGTCTTGTGTGATCTCTTGATCCAGTGGAAAGTTCATATGTCAGAAAGAGCAAACTGTTTTTCCATCTCAATCACTTTTCAAGTCGAAAATCTCAATGATTTTTGCATAGAACACTTTGTTAAATGAAAAAAAAATCAAGTGGAACAGTTCTATTTAAGGTAACCAATTCAGGCATATGCAAGAACAGGTTAAATACATCAGGGAAAACATATGATATTTAAATCTTCTTGATATTGGCTAGACATTAGACAAAATAGCACAGGTCATTAAAGTCATTTAGGCATCTCTGCAATCCATCATTCAATTCCCAGAAAGATGGGAGCAGTGACAAGGACCCCAAGCAAATTTGGCATGTGCACAATAGATTTGTGAGACTTCCTCTGATATTATTATGATCCAAAAAAATGTCAAGCCTATCTGATTGATCTAGACCACTTTACCCTGAAGAGCTAGAACAACTCAGGCAGGGGGAAGAGTGTGGATTAAATAATCAGTTAGTCAATTATGCATGCAATACTTTTCCACTTTCAGTCGCTTTGCTGTACAAAATCTTTATTTTATTGAACAGCTGCAGCATGTGTAAAATGGTTTATGCAACCACTGTTGGATAACACCTTCAGTTCAAATTACCATCATTTAAATGGCTCTGGCCAAGGGATCACAGCTGATTGTTATGAATAATCATTAATTTCATCATGGTTTCAAAGAATCAGGATAATTCAACATATGAATGCTTCATATCTATTTCATTTCCAGATAAAGACAATTGTGCCAAGAAATTAGGAAAAACACATCATTTTTTGAATGGCAGTCATTTTCCAAAGGCACAATGAAGTACAATCAAAGGAAAGCATAAACTTCAAAGGCCTACAGATAGATGTCTAATGAGATTCATAAAACTGTCCAGGAGTGCAGTCTCAATTAGGTTTTCTTGAAAACCCAGCTAGACATCTATCTACACTTTAACATGCCTAAATACCTTTGAAAATCTGACCTGTGGGATCTGATCAACAATCTGTGGAAACCAATGGAAGTCCTTCCACCGACTTTCATTGGCTTTGGATCAAGCACCTGGTTATGAATTCTTTCTGTGTGGAGCAATCAGAACAAACAAGTTTGTATTTTATGTTTATTTTGTTCATTAGGACTCTGTTTCCATTACTGTATAAACACTGTTCGGCATGTAACAGAGAGAAAGCTGTGTTAGTCTGTATATTTTTAAAACAAAAAGCAGTCAAGTAGCAATTTAAAGACTAACAAAATAATCTATTAGGTGAGCTTTCGTGGGACAGACCCACTTCTTCAGACTATAGCCATACCAGAATAGACTCAATATTCAAGGCACAGAGAACCAAAAAGAAGTAATCAAGGTGAACAAATCAGGAAAAAAAGTATCAAGGTGAGCAAATAGGAGAGTAAAGGGGCAGAAGGGGTGGGGGAGGTCAAGAATTAGATTAAGCCAAGTACGCAAACAAGCCCCTATAGTGATCCAGAAAATTCCCATCCATGTTCAAACCGTATGTTAGCCGACATGTTAACAGAGTGGGCCGTTCTGTTACTGACTTAAGAGTTTGCGTGTTACTGAAGAGGAATTTTCACAACACTCTTGAAAGAGAGACTTATGAACTTTCTTTTATATTCAAATTCGACACATTAACATATGGTTTGAACCCGGATGGTCTGGCTAGGGTCTGAAGAAGTGGGTCTGTCCTATGAAAGCTCACCTAATAAATTATTTTGTTAGTCTTTAAAGTGGTACTTGACTGCTTTTTTGTTCTGCATGTGTATACTAATGAGTCAAAATTCGTCCATTACACTGGTTCTTACCTAGCCACTGTCCAATTGATATCTAATACAAGGACTCTTCTCAGAATTTATCAAACCTATGCAATTACATTGCATGTATGCCTGTTGTAGTCTGACTTCAAATGTGACTGATGTTTACAAAACTAAGAACTTTTTGCTTTCCAGCAATAACTTTCCACCTGTAACTGTATAACTGTACTTTGGAGTAAATACAATAATGCATTAACCTTCTAAATTACAAGTGATGTGCTGAAGAGTAGAGGTATGAGACAAATCCAGCTCTATAAATCAAGAGGAATTTACAAATATGAATATAAATTCCATCTTGATCTAGTAAATATTGCATGTTATCATGCATCATAGATTAAATTCTTAAGACTCTACTCCCTTGGCTGTCTCATCAATGCCAGACATGCTTAAAAAAAGCAATAGTAGCCCAATTCAGATGTTTGGAAGGCACAGTTGCCCACCACAGAAAAAATCTCCAGCAGTGGGGCAAGGATCCATCAGCTCCCCACTGCCTGTCCCCTACCATAGCTGATTCCCATAGCTATATTCCACAATTGGGCTACAACCTGCTTTTCATTGCAGCATGAAGTAATGCATACCTTGTGCTCTACCAGAGCTGGCCCAAGAAGGCCCGGCTGTTTGGCGGTGGATGATATTAGTCAATTGGAGCACGGCACCAAGGCAACTGCCTTGCACTAAGGACTGGGTCAGTGAACCACTGCCTGTGGAGCAGTGGAGATATAGCTTGTTTTTCAGCCTCTGAGCATGCACATTGCTGCCTAAGACCCAGAGTGATTCCCAAGCAGGAAAGATAAGTGTTTTGTCATGTGTTGGGCCTAATCTGGTGGGTGTGCTCAGAGGTTAATTTTAGTGGTGTTTAAATATCTTTCCTGTGTTCTTGGAACTAGGGACTTGTTTATTTTAATGGAGCCCTTCTCTGAGTGGGGCATCTGGGTACTGCTAACTTACAAATAATAAGGTCTGAACAGCTATTGAGTGAGTCACTTGGATCAGCACTTGAAAGGAAATTTTATTCTGTTTTGTTGTTGCTTGTTGCTTCACTTCCCATGGTTCTTGGTTGATGCGCTATTTTGGGATGCCTGAATACCTGTGGGAACTAACAAATCAGTGAAACAATAATGGGATGTAATCACAAGAAGGTACATAAACAACATCAACAACAACAAAGAAATGGAGATCAATTATTTTGAGAATCATTGTGGAAGGTACCATTAAAATAATACCTTTAATTAAACAATGGCACATGACAGGTTAAGCATTACTCAGCAGCTACAGATTTCAGGGATTGAATAAATCTTTTCCATCTCTAATTTCAATAGTCTTATTAATGTCTTCAGCTGCAGTGTGCAACAGGATGAGTGACTTTAATGATTTGTAAAATAAAATAATATCTTTAAAATTTTAAAATCCAAGAATGCCAGGATCTAAATATTTTTCTTGTTATCAGATTTACTCTGATATGAAAGCAAAACTCAGTAGGAATTGTGTGGGTGCAATTCAGGAGTTACAACAAACACATCCATTGTTATTCCTGTAGTAGCCACCAATATTTGTTCATGTTACAATCAAAGTCAGTGTGGGATATGAAAAGAGCCAGGTTATCACTTAATCGTCTTTTTGAGGAGCAAAGAATTACTTTGGAGCAGGTGCAGCATCTTTGTTATGTGTACACAGAAGTCAGCACAACAGGACCCTGATCAGGAACTAACATAATGGTAATAATAAATAATCAACTATAAATATATTTTCCTCTGATCATATATTACCTTTCGACTGAATTAGCAGGTGTCCCCATATTTTCAGTCTCTGAAGATAATGACAAAACAAGTAAAGTATTTTGAACAGAGACTATAAAGTCAGGGTCTCACGCACAAGTATAGCCTCATTTCTGCCTTCAAACAACTTTTCTTTCCACAGAATAGTTTGACATTTCATCCAAAAAAACAAAAAAACCAAAAAACCCTGAACAACCAACAAAAAATACTGAAAATGCAAGAACTAAATCTCTCCAATTATGAACATATGGTTTTGGCCAGTTTGTTTTAAGAGGTGTGTGTGTGTATGTGTGTATAGGGGTGAAAGATAGGGAAATAGTCTAATCTAAACAAAGCAATATCCTTTGATACAAAGGAATATCTTACACAATAGTTCCCCCACCCCCTGCTGTAGAAACTTTTATATGTTTTAAATTGGAATAGTCTAAGGGTACGGCTATACTTACCAGAAGATCGACCCAGTCAGGGTCAGTCTTCTCAGATTAGCATGCCCAGTGGGGATGTGCTAAATCCAAACATCAGGGCTCGACAGTCAACCCTGGTACTCCTCATTCTCATGAAGAGTAAGGGAGGTCGACAGGAGAGTTTCTGTGACTGTGAGGATACTCTGATAAATCAGTCTTAGACATGTTGATTCCAGTTACACAATTGTCATAGCTGGAATTGTGTATCTAAGATCAGCTTTCAGGTCTAGTGTAGTGCTGTCCTAACTTGTTGAACCTTATCTGCCTGCTAGGCCCCTGGCTAGCCTGTTGTCAAGGGAAACATGAAGATGTCTATGTAGGAGCTTGGTACAAATGAGGACTGTGCCCACTGGGAACAGGGGAAGGAAAAACATCTAAGACTACAACAAACTGCCATCTTTTAAAAGAACCGTTCTGAAACAGAGAGAAACAATAATTTCCAGAAGCATGAAATGAGTAGCTCGAAATGTTTTTGTAACTGAAGGTTTCAGGAAAAAGAAACAGCAGCAACAATCAATACCATGAGTGTTTGTTAGCAAAAGTCACTGGGCTAAGTGCAAGTTGTTCTAGTACAGTGTTTGTATTTTAGAGTTACTGTATGTGCACTTGACAAGAATAACTTCTACCACATGAAGTGAGCAGGCTTTATGTCATGTCAAAAAAATCCCACGATGAGCAACTTTAGCGGTTTCTAAAAGGAGCCCTTTTTCTTTTACCTGTCATCTTTGAATCATGTCTTAAATGATAAGCGACTCCATCAAAATGATGAGTAAGCTTCTGCCAGCATAACAGTTGATTGCAAGTGTTCCAGAAAACCCAACTAGTAACTTACACTAGTGATTAATATTCACATTTGCCTACTTTAATTTGAGGAGTTCTTTGTTACCTCTGCCTATGGGTTTAAAAATGTAACATCTTGTGCTCTATTGGCCTCCTCCCCCATTTTTTCAGATATTTTATGTAGATAAATTTAGTTTGATCATATATTTCCTAACGTACTAATTTTCATAGGACATGAGAGCTGCTATTGTGATCTTCCTTTCACAGACAGCCTAAGGTTAGGGAGTTCTTTTGTGCCCCAGCATCTCCTGCCAGTCACAATCTGGCCTTGAAAAATGGATCCCTAGCTGCAATATTTTAAGACCTAATAATGTGCATTTATTTTCTTTGTGTTTTTTTTCTTGCCATTCAAGTTTATTGTTAGGGATGTTTTTTAGGAAGATATAAGACTGATTCACTGAGGTTTTATTGTTGCTTTGTTTCACTCTGTTGGTACAAAGCAGCCCTTAACCTAGTCTGAGAGATCCCAAAAGATACAACTTTTCTCTTTAACCATGGTTTACCTAAACTTAAAACCTGGAAACTTAGAACTGGATAAAGACAAATTTTCAATATCATTTCCTGTTGCCACTGGTCACAGTGACACCCAGCATGTTTTAACATTAATCATGTTTCTCAGAACAGAAGAAAGAGGTATCCTTTTGGGTGTTCAAATCCCAATTGAATATATGTGTGTCCTAGTAATAATGATGATACTTATGCTCTGTGGCATTGAGAAAAGAAAATAACCTTGTTGAGAAAACTCCTATGTCTGCTGGACAGGAATTGAGCCCTCTTGGGATCTGATAATCTCAGAGAATCAGTTGAACAGAACCCTCCTCAAAATCCCTCACATGATGCCAAAATGTTGATTCTGGGGCCTAATCAGAATGTACCATTTGTCATGAATGTTTATTCTTGTTACAGTTTGGTTATGCAGATGAATGGAAAGGATGCTTATGGTCCCTGTATATTTCCAGCAAGAACCAGGTAAGAATGGAAACACAGGGAAGTTGTTAAGCAGAATTTCCCCAATGAATCAAAGACACAGTGTTGCTTTAGAATAATGCCACTTTCCTTATTCTGATAAAGTTCCTATTCAGTATGAAGAGAAAGTGATGCTTTACCAATTCCTCATGACTATTAGAGTATGAGATTTTTAAGGCTATGTCTAGACTGTAGGCTTCTGTCAACAAAACTTCTGTTGACAGAAGTTTTGTTCACTCTGTCAAAAGAAAAACTTTGTCAACAGAGCATGCATCCAGACTGCAGCTCTATCGGCAGAGATCTGATGGTTGGGAGCATTCTGTCGACATCCCTGTACCCCTAGTTCCATGAGGAAGAATGGATTTCTCAGGGGTTTTTTTTGACATTTGGCCTTCTCCCAACAGAACTATCAACAAAAGATAACCAAATGTGTTGTACAATTTGCATAACTTGTATAAGTTCTCAGCAATCTAGACGTAGCTAAATGTGGGTTTGTATGGGGTAAGGACTGTTATTTGTGTTACCACAGCTTTCTTCTTTATGGTGCTTCATATGTTTAGAACACAATACAAATACTACTGATTGTTGTATACATAATTTACCTTATATTGCCTCTTCTATGCACTATCACCTAGTTTCTATAAGAGAGAAGGGTTTTTTTTTTCTATTATTGCCTCATGGCTATATGCCTTAGATATATACAGCTTAGTATGTTTTCATTTCTGTTTCTGGAAGATATAGAAACTCATGTATTAAGTATGCAATCATTTTTCTCTGTATTCTTGAGTTTCAAGTCAGTTTCCACACTGAAGATTAATTTACACTACCTCTGTGCAGCAATACTGATGCAGCTGTTGTGCCATAGCAGGTCTGGTAAAGACGCACTATGCCTATGGAAGAGCACTCTCCTATCTTCATAATTATGCCACCTTGGCTGAGAGAGTCAGAAGCTTTGTCATTGGTGGATCATCTCCCACCAACATAGTGCTTTGGTAGGCTGTGCAAAATGTTTGTCACCTGGAAGAGTTGGGGTGTTATAGGGTTTTCAGTATACAATGGTATTATTTCAGTTATAGAGGGAGTGTGAGTCAAGGGGAGGGCCAGAGCTGACAAGTTCTATTCAGTGAGGGGGGATTTGTCCCATTATCAGTTGCTAATACGGAGGTGTGAACATCAAGAGCAGAGAAACAGCTTTTGTAAAGGGCCAGCCACTCCCAGTCTCTGTTCAATCCTTGGTTGATGGAGTCAAATTTACAAATGAATTGCAGCTCTGAAATTTCTCTTTGCAGTTTATTTTTGGATTTTTATGTGTTGTTGTAAGACTGCTACTTCTAAATCTGTTAGTGATTGTCCAGGGAGTTTGAAGTGTTCTCCTACAAGTTTTTGTATGTTACCATTGCTGATATCTTATTTATGTCCATTTATTATTTTACATGAGACTGTCCAGTTTGGCCAATGTAGATTGCAGTAGGGCATTGCTGGCACATGATGGCATATACTGAAGAGTTCCACCATGATTTCAACAGTTTCCATTCTACCATCAACCTCAGCCTGGACCAGCCCACACAAGAGATCCACTTCCTGGACACTACTGTGCAAATAAGTGATGGTCACATAAATACCATCGTATACTGAAAACCCACAACCACCATGCTTACCTACGCACCTCCAGCTTCCATAACCACTTGACTGACACTCCCTCTTTAAATCCTTCTCTGGACCCTCCCCACCCCCCCACACACATTCAGGAATCTGACAAAGCAGGTCTTTGCCCAGGAAAGCTTATGGTCCAAAATATCTGTTAGTCTATAAGGTGCCACAGGATTGCTTGATGTTTTTGTAATATCTGTGCAGTCCAACAGTGCAGGTCTATAATATTTCTATAATTTAACTTCTCTGAAACACTGCTGTGATTACAAGCACTAATTTGCCAAAATTCCAAATATTTGTCATGTATTGCACCTTCATAAATGCCTATTGGTATGTTTTTCATTAGCTCCTCTAATCGCATTAATTTTCTGTAGCTACATAGTACTCATATTGATCTCTGGGATATGTCTCTGTTTTACATTAAGGCTTTATTGTGAGTTTTATGCCCTGAGTTCAAATTCAAATTTCTCCTCTCTAGTTATGGGAATATCGAAAGCTAGATGAAAAACTAATCTTGTGATAATCTTTTTTTACAGCAAACACAAAAGGGAGAGCATTCATAGAATTGAAAGATATCTGTGGAAATTTATTCCATTTTAAAAGTGCTCTTTTGTTTATAGTGGTTCCTCTTGCAGAGACTTAAAATCATGAATTCCAATGTAAACTAATTTTGCACTAAAAGCTGTTTTCTAACAGCTATACCCTACCAATGACAAAATGCCTCATATATTTTAAGATTTGATTAACTATTGTATTGTAATTCATATATGTAAACCTTTTCCAATTATATCCCATGCTTTTATTCTAGATATCCATAAAAATATTTCCAATGATCTATTATTAATTGCAGATATGTAGCACATTGCATTTTGGAGTGTTGCATATTTATAAGGAAAACAAAACAAAAATGGAAAGGAAAATTAGAAATAAATTTGTTAATAAATTGATTTGACAGTTTAATTAGCAAATGACACATCTTTACATGACTCAGATCTTTCATACAGCTATGGTCCTCTTTGAACAAGAACTGTTGGCAAGTTAGAATGTTAATTTCTTATACCCATGCTGGAAGATGCCTAACATAGCATATTGTGAATCCTAACTGATTTTATCCAGTACATTAATTTTAGTTCTGTTGACTACCTGAATTATGTTGTGGTTTTTCACAAGGACTCTCAGAATAGTCCTTGCTTCCAACTGGCATTTATTTCATTTGCAGATCAAATAACAGATATAACATTTAATTCCAATCAGGAATGCAAATGAAGAAATAAAGATAGTTCTATCTGTCTCTAGGGTTCTGTGGAAAATGTGGACTTCTTTAGAGACTATAAACCAGATGATCCTGTCATGCAGGCATTGTCTACCCTGGAAAACTCAGGGCTTGTCTATACTTACCAGAAGATCAATGCACTGGTGGTCTATGTTCCAGAGTTTGATTTTGTGCATCTGGTGAAGACACTGCAAAATCGATCTCTCTGGGCTCGGCCATTGACCCCTGTGCTCCATGCTATTGCATAGACTAAGGGACGTCGAGGCAAGTCTGTAGATGCTAGGTCTATACAAGAGAAATAAGTTGATTTTGATATGTTGATTCTAACTATGCAAATACTGTAGCTAATTCCACCCCCAGAAAGTTAAGCAGAATTAACTAAAGGTGTGAATTCAGTGTGCACAAATTAAAGCACATCAAATCCAAGGAAGATAACGTTACAGTGACCCAAGGCCACTTTAAACCCACTCGTTCTCAATTCAGAAGTTAATATGTTTTAATTTATGTACATTAACTTCCCACCTTCAGTTAATTAATCTTAATTCACCACATAGACAAGTCATCACCATGCAAATCAGGAGAGAAACTCTGGGTGAATAAACAGGCATGAGTGAAGAATGAGGGCATATGTATATTTTACTGAGATCTTGCAGTTTTCATTTAGAAATCTCTAATTCACCTCAGTCTGACACTATTTGTGCCACTATATCCCATTATGGCACCCACAGTGAGTTGAAATGTAGCTCTTACCAGGCTTCCTGAGGTGAACAGGGAGTATAGGTGACAGCTGAGGTGATCAGCTGTTAATTTAAAGGGAAATGCTTAATTCTGGAATTCCTGTTTATCACTCTGTTCTTAAACAAGGCTCCATACTATTTTAGAAGTTATGCACATACATCTTATGCTGAGAGTTTCCTTGCATGTTTGTGTGCAAAATACATTTCATCACACTGCAAGAAGTTGAAGTTTGTTACAAAGTGACAGCTGAAGAGCATAGTTCGTGTATTTCAAAATTGGATTTCCTGGTATTTGATTTTTTTTAGAGAGACGATTTATAAAGCCAAGTAGTGTATATTTTGTTATCATTTTTGGCACATGGTAAATTAATTGTGTCCTGCAGGAGGTTCATAAATACAGCACATCATGGATGATGTAGCCGAGTCCATTAAAATGAATGCAGACATGAAGGACCAGAATTGCAGCTGCCATAATTCAGGAATATCTAGACTCTTCATTTCCATTGAATATTTTGATATTTTTGAAAAAAATCTTGATTAGAAATTTCAACAAAACTCCTGATGTTTTTCATCCAACTGAGGATGAAAGAAATGTTGAGACATCAGAATGTCCCACGGAGCAGAGTTTCCAATCAGCTTTAATGAATCAACAAAGAAGACAATAATCTTTGACAAATATTAAAAAATGTGAAAGGTTATTTGTCACCTTTCACCTCAGGATCACTATAAATTTTACTGAGAAAAGCAACAACCATGTGAAAGAAATATTACTATTGTAGTTTTCACAGTGCCTTGTATGGTGACAGAGGGGTAACCATGTTAGTCTGTAGCCACAAAAACAAGAAGTCCTGTGTCACTTTATAGATTAACAGATATTTTGGCGCATAAGCTTTCATGGGTAAAGACCCTCTTTGTCAATGATATGTAATGGAGATTCTAGAATTCTAATATACAGGCTCAGGAAAAAGAAGGGAGTGCCAGTCAAGAGGAAGGCCAGACGTGATGAGGTCAATTCAGTCACGGAGAGCGTGGCCCACTTCCAGCAGCTAATGTGGAGGTGTGGAGATGTGAACACCTAGAGAGGAGAAACTGCTTTTGTAGTTGGCCAGTCACTCCCAGTCTCTGTTCAACCCGTTATTGATGGTGTCAAATTTTCAAATAAACTATAGCTCTGCACTTTCTCTTTGGAGTCTGTTTTTAAAGTTTTTATTCTGTGTTTTTTCAGGATGGCTACTTTTAAATCAGTTACTGAGTGTCCAGGGAGATAGAAGTGTTCTCCTACAGGTTTTTGCATGTTACCATTTGTGATGTCTGATTTGGGTCCATTTATTCTTTGATATGGATACTGTCCAGTTTGGCCAATGTATATGGCAGAGGGGCATTGCTGGCACATGATGGCATACATTACATTAGTAGAGCTACGTCTACACGTGAAGCCTACATCGAAGTAGCCTATTTCAATGTGGAGACATCGAAATAGGCTATTTCAATGAATAATGTCTACATGTCCTCCAGGGCTGGCAATGTTGACGTTCAACATCGACGTTGCACAGCACCACATCGAAATAGGCGCAGCGAGGGAACGTCTACACGCCAAAGTAGCACACATCGAAATAAGGGTGCCAGGCACAGCTGCTGACAGGGTCACAGGGAGGACTCAACAGCAAGCCGCTCCCTTAAAGGGCCCCTCCCAGACACACTTGCACTAAACAGCACAAGATCCACAGAGCCGACAACTGGTTGCAGACCCTGTGCATGCAGCACGGACCCCCAGCTGCAGCAGCAGCAGCCAGAAGCCCTGGGCTAAGGGCTGCTGCACACGGTGACCATAAATCCCCACAGGGGCTGGAGAGACAGTGTCTCTCAACCCCTCAGCTGATGGCCGCCATGGAGGACCCTGCAATTTCGATGTTGCGGGACGCGCAACGACTACACGTTCCCTACTTCGACATTGAACGTCGAAGTAGGGCGCTATTCCGATCCCCTCATGGGGTTAGCGACTTCGACGTTTCGCCGCCTAACGCCGATGTTAACTTCGAAATAGCGCCCAACACGTGTAGCCGTGACGGGCGCTATTTCGAAGTTAGTGCCACTACTTCGAAGTAGCGTGCACGTGTAGACACGGCTTAGATGTGCAGGTGAATGAGCCTCCGATGATGTGGATGATGTGGTTAGGTCCTGTGATGGTGCTAATATGTGGGCAGAGCTGGCACTGAGGTTTGTTGCAGGGATTGGTTCCTGAGTTAGAGTTACTGTTGTATGATCTATAGTTGCTGGTGAGAATTTGCTTCAGGTTGGCAGGCCGTCTATGCACTTGGACATGTTTACTCATGAGCATAAAATTACTCATGTACGCCAGTGGCTTGTTGAATCAGAACTTATTTTAGTACGGAATCAGGCCCACTGTATTTAGATCTCTTTATGAGAGTCAATTTTTCCTAATTATTTTCAAAGGGATGTTAATTATAAAAGCATCAGGAAGCATGATGTTTGTAACAGCCTGAGAATTCCCATGGCTGGCTTACTGTGAGAAAACATTAACGAAAGAATCAGAAAGGGGAAGGGTAGGATCATTTTTTTAACATGTGAACAGTAAAATACATTAAATATTTAAATAAAGCATAATCCCTTAGTTGCTGCTCAGCCTTTCTGTGTAAAGACAGAACCACACAATGGTTGTATATGCTTCATGGAAGGAAGGATGGATGGGCAACTGGAAACCTGAGTGCTTTATTCCCTGCCTGCTATTCTTGGAATGGTAATCAATAAAAAGTTTTCTCATAAAATAAATTGAATATTTCACCAGTAAAAAGTGATTATATTTTCTTCTCATGACCAACCTAAATAACTCATAAACTCTGTAGACACTTGTGATGTCTTTGAGTTATGAGACTTTCACACTCAAGAAAGAAATATAATAATCAACCTTCACTGCTGAGATATTCTATACCACTCATATTAAATCAGTAGAAGGCGCAAGATCCCTTGTGACTGCAGATAGGCAAAGTAAACACGTGGGGTACCTGCAGCTAAATGTATGACATATGAGGCTCATTTTGCAGAAAAGTGTCTTTAGCTATATGTTCAAAATACTAATTCTAAGGGGATTTTCCCCTTAAACAAGATATAGCCTGATTTAAAACAGCCTATTAATTTCTAATTAATGGTGCAAGGGTTTATTTTCAATTTACACATATTCAGATGAGAATCAGAATTAGTCTTTACAGTTTATTGTCAGAGTAACATCACAGTGAAAGGTGGCTAAAAAATAAATTGGATGTGTGGGGAATGAATGGACCTAACAAAAGACATGATCCTACTCAATCTACTGTGGCTGCTGTGGAATGGAAACTTGCAGTCAAAACAGGGAATTCTTTATTAGGCCTTGCCTTAACACAGGTGGCCTCCTGCTGCCAGGCTCATAGGAGGCCAGACAAGGCTCAGGTCCCAGTGGGCATGGCCCTCTGGCCCTCCCACTGCCTACTGTGCCTGGAAGTGGGCTAGCCACAAGGATGCCAGCCTGACCCCAGACAAATCAAGGCATGTGGCACCCGATACACAGCCATGGCCACAGGTGAGAGGCAGTACCTGCTCCAATGGACACCTAGCTGCAGGTGTGAGTGTGGGCCCCAGGCAGTGTAAGGCTGCTCCTGGCTCACTCCTTATCCATGAGGGGACCCCTCTGTGAGTGGACACCCCTCTTGGCCACTAGCCCATCAAGTGGGAGGAGGGCCTGCAGCAGTCAGTATGGTCCCAGATGCACCACAGAGCCCACTGTTCAGGCTATGCATGGCTTTCCTCCTGGGACATCCTTGTCTGTTGGCCCAGGGGTTGTTGTTCAGTGCTTATGGTGAGGGGCAAGACCTTAGGGTCTGTTTTGCATGAATGACTCACCATCTCTCCTCCTTACAGCTGGACCCACACCATCCAGACCTGGGCAACCCCTGACCTTGCAAGCAGTCTGAGCCTGTAGCCAGAGGTGCCATTAGAGGATGTATAAGGACTTCCAGCAGGACAACAATGACACCCTGTGGGCCATCCAGGGCACAATGGAGCACAGGGTCAAGGCCAACATGGAGTGGCATTTGCAGGCCTGGGACAAGCTCATGTCCTGCTTTGATGCTGTCACCAGCATCTGGCAGGGTATGCTGTCCCAGCTGTCCATGGCTGCACCCACTGGCCTTCCACATAGCATACTGAGCCACTTCCCAATCCCCTGGGTGATCGCCATGGCCCCTTTCCAAGCCCTCCCCCTTCCCCCTGCTGACCCAGACCCCACCATGGCCCCTCCTTGCGCATACCTCCTCCTGGTCCTGGCCCTAGCCCAGCCCCAACAGGGCCCCCAAACCCATGGCAGGAAAGGATCCTGAGGCTGACACCATTCAGGGTACCAGTCCCCCATGGACTGAGGAACCCCATCCCCTTTCCCATGACCCCTCCATAAATAATTTCTTGCACTTTATTGTACATAGTTTGTTATTACAGAGTTTATTTAGCATACTATTTTATTTCAGTAAAGCAGTTATTTTTTCACCACATCCATATCCTTCTTCATTGTGTGAAGGTGAGGGAGGGGTGGGGGGTAAAGGGAGGGGTCATGGTGGGGATAGGGTAGGACTGTGGGCCTGAGGTCCCTGCTGGGTGTGTGCTGGGGAGGATTACTGGGGATGATCAGAGAAGCTGTCCCCCAGGGCCTCCTATATCTGCAGCCTGTCCTGATGGTCCTGGCAGATGGTGGCTGTGCCTGGCTGCTCATAGGCATGCCCCTTGTGGGTGGTGTCTGCCCCCGAACCGGGGAGGAAGGCCTTTCCCTTCCCCTGCACAATATTGTGCAGGGCAACTTGGTGGATGTTGTGCTCCCCAACATCCAGGCAGGTGAGCAGGCACCTGAACTGGACTTTTAGGTGTTCAATGGCACATTTGGCCTGCATCCTAGCATGGTTTAGGCAGGAATTAAACTGTTCCCAGCTGGGGTCCAGTTGTGAGGTATAGGGATTCATCAGTCAGGGCATGAGGTAGTAGGCTGTGATCCCCCAAGTTACAGAGTGGCATCTGCATGTCCCCAGCCACCAGATCATGGCAGGAGATGAATGTGCCTGCCTCTGTCACAGGCCAGAGTTTCAGAACATGTGGGCATCATATGCCTGGCCTGCCCACTCAACGTAAATGTCTGTGAACTAGCCATGGTGGTCAACCAGGGCCTGCAAGACCATTAAGAAGTAGACCTTGAGGTTGATGTACTTGGCCCTGCTATGCTTCAGGCATAGGTTGGGATGTAGGTCCCATCGATGGCCCTGATGCAGTTCGGGAACCTCAGGGCAGCAAATCCAGCCCCAACTTCATCCAAGTCTCCCAGATGGATGACCCTCTGCAGCAAGATTGTGTTGATGGCTGTCACAACCTGCATAAAGATGTGTCTGAACACATATGTCATATGACTGAAGGAGAGAGCCCCTGGGTCCTTGAGGGTCCCTGGCCCCCTCCCATCCCCTCCAACCAAGCTCTCCAGGAGTCCCCCCATGGGGCTGCCCAAGGGTGAGATGGCATGGTCCTCTGGTGACAGGGCTTCCCCACAACCCTAACTCCAACCCTCACACACCCAACACTACTTCCTGAAGGTCCCCCTTTAGCAGTATGCCCTTGCCATCCCCAGGCAGAGACCAGAGTCCAAGATTGTTACTTTCTTGCGGAGAGCCCCAGTGGCAGACTTGCCCACATCAAACTGCCTGCCCACCGAGTGGTAGCTGTTGGGGATGGTGAGCTTCTAGAGGGTGATTGTGACCAGCTTCTCCATGGTGATGATGGGTTGCAGCTCGGTGTTATGTCTCTGGAGGGTGGGGTGAGCCAGGCACAGAGCTCCAGGAAGGTGGCCTTCCACATTGGAAAGTTCTGGAGCCACTACTGGTCATCCCACTGCTCTGTGACCAATCAGCCAGTCCCACAAGTCTGAGCTGGTGCAGTGCTTCCAGAGCCACTTGTGCACTGGGGGTGGAGAGGGTGCAGCTGTGAGAGTCCAGCAGACAGGTTGCAGTCCCTGAAGGTAGTATTGGTGTCACCTTTGGTGAGGAAGAAGAGGACGTTTGTTAGAGAGTTCATCAGCTGCTTCAGCATCTTGGTGTGAATGGGGCTACTGCAAACCGAGGGGCAGCTCTGGCAGCATGGCTCCCAGAGACCATCTGTATTGCCCACAAAGACATGAAGCCCTGCCCTAGCTGTGCTGTCCCTTGAGGAGGTAGGTATACCCGCAACAGAGGCAGGAAGTGGGTATTTGTTGGATCCCCTTAAGCAGGCTCTTCAGTGGGGCTCTTGGAATGAACTGGTGACCTGCAACCCTGTCTGGAGTGGTTTTGGATGGCTGTTTTGCAGATAGAGTGTCTGGGTAGTCTGGCCACTGTCTGTCAACAGAGCAGATCGCTCATTTGATCCGCCTTGCACTCTGGACGCAATCTGTCGACGGAAGCTTTGTCACAAGATACCTTCCAACACAAACTTCTGCCAACAAAACCCTGTATCTAGAAATAGCCTATATGACACCTGGGCACAACCACTCCTGAAATACAGTGTGTGGTTCTGGGTCCCACAGTTTGAGTATAGAGCTGAATTGGAGAGGATTCCAGGAGGAACCATGAGAATGAGTCTACCGCTCTAAGCATGGAAACCAATTGTAAAAATATGCCATTAAATTTATCTAAATAATGACAAAACCAGATCAAAATGAAGTATTGCAGCTCTTTTATATCTGATCCATCACTTTGCTAAGAAATATGTCCAGCATTTTGGGGTGCCAGACTTGAGGCTGTAGTAGGTCACTTCCATTTCTCACTTGTTATATATTATACATTAGTCTACTGCCTGTGTCAAATATCGCAATCAGAGAGGAAGTTATCCCTAGGAGTAGGACTTCTTTTCCCATCTCTTGTTTCTAGATTTTGCAGATATTGCACAAGACTGAGTGCTCTTTCATAACATGTTTACTGTGGTATACAGTAAAGGGGATAGATTTAGAATGTCATGATCACTTTAGTCTGATAACAATCAAGTGCCTTGTAATATTGTTCTGGCCAGTGTTTTTGAGTGCATTTTTTGTTTTTTTATATTCATAGCCATTTTCCATGCTGTTTTCAAATTATGGCTCAAAGAACTGAAGCAGGGTGCTAAACTTGAGTTTGAGTACCAGCAGAGATGCTCAGGGCCTTTGGTGATGACAAAGACATTACACTTTTAATATTCCAATGAATTGTACAGACCACAGAAGTTTAATGTTACTGGTAATACTTTGAAATAATAACCTTATTGTTGTTAATTCCTTTTAGTAGTTACTGAAATGTCATTAATCATGGTTAACTCATTTGGTATAAAAGTAGCTCCTGTAAGTACTTCTGGGGGATTTGTATTGTAATTCAGAACTAATTAACTGGCCCACCAGTTGAAAGAGATATTGTGCTTGTAAAGATTGTGAACACAGAATGAGCGAGCTAGTATTTTGTACTGTTTCTGTGGTCCTCCACTGAGAACTTATTTTTATTTTCCCTCTATTATAAGGTTTCCCATAGCAGTATTCAGACAGACTTAAAAATAAGAGTAATAAGGATAGCTCAACTACAAGTCAGCTCTTCTGTTACGATAAATTGATATTATTTCTTTGAAGTCATTGTAGTTGATAGGGTTGTATCAATTGACAATAGCACAAAAACTACTTCTAGTTTTTCATTAAAATTATTGAAGTTTATGGGAAAATACATCAAACTGTGTTTCTTACACCAATATGAATAAACAATTGCCCCAATGTTTTTAAACACAAATAAGCAGATCTCAGAAGCTCCATTAATTGGGTTGCATTCAGACAAATCTCTAGAAGTTAGAGTGATTATACAAAAGACTCTTGAATCTGCACAGTCAGGCTGTAAATGTCATGGGAACAGACCATCTTGTAAGACTCCTAAAACATTCATAAGTCAGAAAACAAGAGCAAAAGAACCAAAAAAATTTGCTCTTTTTAAAAAAATCATCTATGATCCAGGAGAGAATGTGAGGTTCTTTATTATTCTTCATCATTCTACCCTTCTGAAGTCTGGAATCTAGTCTCTTCCCAGGGGCTGATAATCTATGTTCTCTTCTTTTTAGAAATGCATATAATGCTTTGCATTGGTAGTCACTAAAATGTTCATCTAACAATCTCATCATATTATGGACGGTTCTTTAAAACTACTGGAAGCACCCCGAGAACAAGAGGCATAGATTTAGATCCTGTCTTTTGAAAATCTGGCTTTTGGAGACTTGCAGATTCCTCAGTGAGGGTAAGCCACTGGAAGGTGAATAGATAAGAAAGCAATCACAGCAATGATTAAAAATAAAATGTACAGTGGCTTAACTTCTGCTACTGTCCTGCCCTTATTGTATTCATCCCTGCTGCTTGTCTGGAAGAGATATGATGGGATATATTTTACCAGCATGATTGAGAGCATGATAGACTCAGTGTTAAGTGTCCTATTTGCCCCCTATGGGGTGCCACCAGTTTACACAAAGAAAGGCTGAAAGACTCACAGTTACATTTTCTTATTAGCATAATGAGGAGAGACATAGATGAAAGAGTTCACTTGGCTGACTTTTCTTGCCAGCAGCCAGCCACCACAATGTTCCTACTAGGCAAGGCTTAGAAAGTCAGGAGGAGGGAGAAAAACAATAAATATGAAATGACTCTCTTGGCTAAGAACAGCTTTTTATACAAAGAGGCCATGCTGCTCCCTGCGGCAGTTTTAAACAGGCTAATTCTGATATATCTCGAGCAACAGATCCAAATAAAGCTAAGCTCTGAAATGCACAAACAGCCATTATGCTTTGTAATGGCAGGAATTTAGAGCCTGCACACATGAAGAATGTGAAACCAAAAGTCCTTACTCAGAGGCACAGTGCGCATTATAGACTATGTTTCATGGGCCAGATCCTCTGGTGGTGTAACTCAAAGTAACTCTATTTCAGTGGACACATACAGCAACTATAGATTTGTCCCATGTATGTCCATAATCTTGCTTTAGAATAGTTACCTTGTAAATTCATAGAGAATGATAGCAAAAGATTTTATTTGCACAAGCTTTGGGAGTCTTTAAAGTGGTGGACCTTCATATGACATACAGTTTAGGGCAGGGGCCAGCAACTGAAATAGGAAGAAGAGCCATTTTTTTCAAATTCAGTTAAAAAAAATCAGTAACTCAAGAGTTGCAATGCCTGTGAATGCAAGACAGTCCTTAATAAATAACCTCAAACCATACTTTTTGTAACTCCTATTTTAAGAGCAGTGCATGCACAATGCTTTATAATGTGATACAAGTGTATTGCAGGGTATTCACAAAATTTTTACATATTTTATTTCCTCACACTTTACAGGTGTAAAAGCAGTCATGTAGCACTTTAAAGACTAACAAGCTTTCATAGGACAGACCCACTTCTTCAGATCTGTAAATTCTGTTGAAAGTAAACTGGCACAATGAGAATACAACAGGTAAAAAAAATGAAGGAGGTGGGGGGCAAAGGGTGGGAAAGCGGGAGAAGAAAATTACTGCAAGTGCCTATTAAGTTAAGTGACTTGCCTGAGATCAATACATATATCAGAGATGGGGAAGCTGTCTTTGGAATGCATGAGGTAATTGCTATCTCTATTAAGACTAAACTGCAAAGTGTTGAATTTGAGAATAAACTCTAGTTCAGATGTTTCCCTTTGTAATCTTGGGTTATAGTCTGTTTTGTTTTAGCACACAGATTTTCAAGTCTTTAATACTATGGCCTGCTCCATTGAAATGATCACTGACAGGTTTATGTGTATTCAGATTCCTAATATCTGATTTATGTTCATTCATTCTTCGGCGAAGTGATTGTCCAGTCTGTTCAATACACTTAGCAGAAGGGCATTGCTGGCACATAATGTCATATATAACATTAGCAGAGGTACAGGAATATGAACCCATGATCATGTAACTGCTGTAGTTAGGTCCAGTGATGGTATCTCCAGAGAAATATATAGACAGAGTTGGCGACAGGGTTTGTTGCAGGGAAGAGTTCCAGGATTAGTATTTCTGTGGTATTTCTGTCCTGACTTTCACTTCTGGACCTTTTCTGTCTCTGGAGGACACTAGATTCTGAATAATTTCATTTTTGTTGTTGAAATCACTGTACAGTTGCTCTGATACTTTGATAAATCACTCTTATACATAGGTATTTTCCATCTGTGAATGGCTTTCCCTGTTTCATGATCTCCTGAGTTGCCACAAGACTAGCCACAGTTAAGCCACTTTGTGATTTCACCCATTTAGCAAAGGTGTTCTTACTTTGCTCTGCTTTTTGTAGCAGCTCCTCCATGGCTTTTGTTTTTTTCCTGGCATCTCCAGCTGAATACTGTTCAGCAAAAGTAGTGGCTACATCTACACTAGCCCCTTTCTTTTGGAAGGAGCATGGTAATGAGTGACTTAGGAAGATGCTAATGAGGCAATACCATGAATATGCAGTGCTTCATTAGCATAATAGCAGATTCACACGATTTGAAAGTGCAGCTTTTGAATTGCGCTTCCCATACAGATGGGGGCCTTTTGAAAGTACCCCCCAGACTTCAAAACCCCTTCTTATTATTTGGTTTCAGGAAGAAGGGGCTTTTGAAGTCTGGAGGGTCCTTTCAAAAGCTCCTGTCTACACAGGTCGCATGCAATTCGAAAGTGCTGCTTTTGAATCATGAGCAGCTACCATTATGCTAATGAGGCACTGCATGTTCATGCTAGCACCTCATTAGCATCTTCCCAACTCACTCATTATTACCATGCTCCTTCTGAAAGGAGGTGGCCAGTGTAAATGTAGCCTGTGTGTGTTTTTAGGAACATGTCTCTCAAGGTTGCATTTTTTGTCAGTGACAAATTTCTCATTACAAATTAGACATAAAAGGAGCCCAGCCAAATCTGATATAAATGCGAAGGATTGGATCGCTTCAGTTTGAAATTCTGTTTTCATCTTCAATTTTCCATTTTTAAAGCCATTCCAACCCCACTCTAATTATGGCAATTTGACTACACGTTTAATTTCACTTTTCCATCTTAACATGCATGTTGTCCTTCCCTTTCCTTTTCAAAATCAAGACTTTATTAGCAACATGGTCAAAACACAGTTCACACCCCCCACAATAAACTGCACATATTAAAAGGGAAGTTATCCAATTTTTTGAAATCATGTATTATTTTCTATTTAGATATGAGTAATTCATTGTTTTAGATGTTCACCATTTATGAAAAATAATCAGGAGGGGTTCTCTTACTATGCAGTTACAGTGTTGGGAGCCACAAAGAAGTCCATAATGAGCCACATGCAGCTCCAGAGAAACAGGTTGCAGACCCCATGGAAGTCAATAGGAGCAATTCCATGAAAGAGTTTTGGATGAGGTCCTAAAAAAGGAATATAATTTCTAATATCTGCTCTCAAAATGCTAAAAATAGAATGTAAATGAGAAGTGGGGGGAAAAGATTGCAATGGAAAGTGACAGAACTCACAGAAACATCACTTCCATCTCACATCCTTTCAAGTATTTTTTCTTCTTAGGTTGTTTAACTCCAGATGCACTGAGACCACTGCCAAGGGAGAGTGAAGTATCTGCTCTACAGCCTTGACTTTAAACTTATGCGGTAGAATTCATGACTTTAGCCTCGGAGGTGGCAGATTCATTCCCTTGCCGTCTGACCACATGTAAAATAGTTACCACACTGTGCATATTATACAAATAATAGTATCTTGAATACCATACCAAACAGAAGGAAAGATCAAAGTTTTTTCTCACCTCAGTGTAGAGGAATCTAGATATTTTCAGTTTGAATTGTTAATACCTGTAATCCATTCAATGCAGACAATTTAAAAGTCAGCAGTGATAGTTAGAATCTATGTTGGTTTCTGTAATTCACAGTCCTGAGTGCATCTTGCATATCTTGATAGCAAAAAAATTCAAAGAGAATTTGAAACCTGATTCTTATTTGTTTGTTCACATGTAAGATGGAATGCTGTGTATTGGGAGTAATACTGGCACTATAGCTAAGAAAGAATGAATTAACACCACATTTCTACCCATGCAGAAGCATGCTTTTCACAGTATGCTTTCATCAGCAAAGTCCCCAGAGGTTATGTATGATCTGCTTCCACATCTTCCTTTGTCACAGTATCCCTCTGAAGGCCAGATGTACATATAATGAAAATTAACACAGAACCTAGCATCTTTATTCATATTAGATAAAACAGATATAACAAGTAATACTACAAGACAATGTTCAATAGACAAATTGACATTATTAGAAGATATGTTTTTGATTCAAAGTCACAATCCTTACTGTAGGGCTGAGCATAGCACATGCAGCTATGATTTCCTTTCTATTCCCTACTTGCTCCTGGTATGTAGTACTTTACTGCTGGCCTATACCACTAGTACATTTGTACCTTACACATCTTCCCTACTGATTCCTCTTTCCCTGCCCAGAGATAAACAGATAATCCTCATGGCAATGGGATTTGAAGACAACAGTGGCTGTTAGCTTTTAGGAATGGATGTTACATACATTAACGTAGAAGTTTTATTAATTTGGTGTGGACTTTTCCATTAAGAGGTTGCAGCCTGAGAAAAAAACATGCAGGCTGTGTCTACACTAGCCCCCTTCTTTGAAGGTGGCATGGTAATCAGCCTGAGCAGAGAATACTCATGGAGTGCTGCAATGAATGTGCAGCTCCTCACTAGGCTAATTCTTCCTGTGGCAAATTCAAAGTTGCAAACTTTGAAGTGCCTGCATGCTGTGTAGCCGCAGGCACTTTGTAGTACCCACACAACTACTAAGTGTCCTTACTCCCAAACATGGCACTTCAAAGTTGCACAGGTACTTTGAAGTGCCCATGGCTACACAGCATGCTGGAGCTTCGAAGTTTGCAACTTAGAAGTTACCGTGGGGAGAACTAGCCTAATGAGATGCTGCATATTCATTGTAGTACCTCATTAGTGTTCTCCGCTCAGGCTGTCTACCATGTCCCCTTTGAAGAAGGGAGCTAAGGGAGACACAGCTGGAGATTCTAGAGAGATGCAGACAAAGAGGTTGACATCAATGCCAGATGGAAGGTGTAGGTCAACAGCCTGATATATTCATAGATGTGGGCATTCTTCTTTAACACTTAGCTGAACAGTCAGCCGTAGAGAGAGTTCACCATATGCTCCACGTCTGTGCAGCCAGAAGCTCTTTATGGGCCAAAAGTTTAATATCCAAACTGACTCAATGTACCCACATAGTAGGTGATTTGCATCTGGGCTTCCCATATGCTGGGCTGGTAGAACTTTGACCTGGATGTTACAAGTCCCCTAGAGAATGGAGTTTGCTGGAATGTCTTTGGCATTCTGGTGACCTACATGAAAAGTATAAGTCACCAGCTGCAGCCAATGGCCCCAGTAATCTGACCTTAGCAACCATAAACATCTGTTACTAAAGAAGTCATTCTACATCATGCCCATTGTACAGTGCTGGCATTTAGTGTGAAAAACCTCCTGTTTTGCCCAATATGGCTACATCTACACTAGCCAAAAACATCAAAATGGCCATGCAAATGGCCATTTCGAAGTTTACTAATGAAGCGCTGAAATACATATTCAGCACCTCACTAGCATGCAGGCGGCCGCAGCACTTCGAAATTGACATGGCTCGCCACCACGTGGGTCATCCAGACGGGGCTCCTTTTCGAAAGGACCCCAGCTGCTTCAAAGTCCCCTTATTCCCATCTACTCATAGGAATAAGGGGACTTCAAAGTAGCCGGGGTCCTTTCAAAAAGGAGCCCCGTCTGGACAAGCTGCGCGACGGCAAGCCATGTCAATTTCGAAGTGCCACGGCCTCCTGCATGCTGATGAGGAGCTGAATATGTATTTCAGCGCTTCATTAGTAAACTTCAAAACGGCCATTTGCATGGCAATTTTGAAGTTTTTGGCTAGTGTAGACACGGCCTATGAGAGGCATAGTGTCCATGTTTTGCAACCATACATCAATAGAAAGTATACAGCTCAAATAGACCATGAATGTGATTTGTCATGCTAAGATGATGACCTTTTCATGTTCAGGACAAGAAGCAACAGGGTTAAATGGTGATGGGCCTTAAAAATTTAAAAGCTCAGTTTTAACTAAATTGAGCTTGGCTGGACATTCACTAAGATGGGCTGAGATGCTGGGTTGATGGAAAACAGTCTTTTAAAAAGAAGCAGATTTGTGTAAGTGGTCTGAAGATGTTATTTGAAGCCTTGCTTATAGATAACAGCACCTGAAGATGGGGTGTACAACTATCAGAGCAGTAGGACAAGGGTTGCATCTTGGGGTACACCCCCAACAGGAGGATGGGGAAGAGGAGACCCTGATGGAATTATCCAAGAGATAACAGGACAATCTTGAGAGAACAGATGTTATGAAAGCTTGTGGACTTCTACAGGGTTTCAACATTTAGGAGTGCCTGGTGGTGTCAATGGCCCCAAAGAGATCAAGGAGAATAAGAATGAGAGACAGAAATGAGCCCAAGATTCCAGAGTGAGAGCTCTCAGTGATCAACAGGAGTTTGCTCATCAAAGTCTTCCGAGAGGCAAGAACAAACCTACCTAAATACAGCTCCATGTAACGTTGCTCAATCAAATGGGTAGTTTAGTAGCCTATGGTCATCACCAATGATGAAGTTTGTTGATCGCTCTAAGAAAGGGAACATGGACTATTACTGAAGTAGATTGAAGTAGATGAAACTGTTTCACAGTAAAGGACCTATCATCATCAGGAGAGAGGCAATACTGATTAGAAAACTGAGAGACCATTGATAATAGCTTTTTCTGTTTGCTAATCATCCAATCTATGTCATTAGTGCTTTCCAGCACAACATTCCTTCCTAATGAAGTCATTATGAACCTCACACACCCATACCTTCAAAATCTATGAATGTTAAATAAACTTAAACTCCAGAGCCAGAAGTCTTAGGTTGAATTATTGCTTCTGTTTTATAGGAAAAAGCCTAGCTGCTGGTAGGCTTTGCTTTAAGCAAAAATGTGATTTATTTGCCATAATTTCATATTATATGTTGGGTTGTACTGATTTGGAGCCTGCGTTCTGATATGCATCACAAATTTGTTAGTGTGGCTGTCTTTCTATGAAACCATATGAATTAAGGGTGCCATTTTAGGAAGATGTTTAATGCCCCTTGTACCAAGATGCTGCGTGATCTTCTTCTCCTTCCCTTCACTATAAGGGAGTGAAGGGAAAGTACATAGCTAGTGTCACTCCTCTACCCACCCCCTCACCAGCCAGGAGTGAGAGGAATGGACACAAGCTCTCTGCTTTCCTCTTGCTCTCTGATACTGCGGGAAGGAGTAGAAGAGCAAGCAACATCCTGGTAGGAGGCGCTTTAGCCACCCCTCCCAAAATGGTGCCCTTGTGTGCCATGGAACAGGTAGAGGAATTTTGTCACTTGTTAGTTTATATGTGATATAGTACAAAATGCTACTGTCCTAAAGTCTGAAAATTTCAGCTGTTGTGCAAGATTGGAAGTGTTTGTTCCTGCAAAATAAAACTGAGAATTTTTAGATTTCAGCATGCAAAACTGGGCACAGATTTTAAGAAAAGCTCATTCACACTGAAAAAAGACCTCAGTCCCGTAGGCTGGAAGTAAAGGAGACTACTCAGAGTGCATAAAGTAGAGCATGTATGAAAGTCTTTGCAAGATCTCTGCAACAATGTTTGGAAAAGAGCTCAGCATCTGAGGTTCCAGGAATTTTTTGAAAATCAGGCCCTTTCTTAGATGCCTATTACTGAGACCCACTCTTTAGAAGATCTAGTTCCCAGCATTATTCAATTGAATTCAACCTGCAGGAGAACACCTTTACAGGCCACATAAACTTTTAAGGCTGCAGATCTGTGTACTTGTCCATTCCTTCACTCCTACTAATGATCCTTCCTTTCTTGTCTTACATCGGCAACATGCACTGAGATGTGGGAGGCATGTAAAACTCTTTTCATCCACCCATAGACTGAAACAAACGTCAAAAATGGGCTGTCACAAAGCTCTATTGCTTTTCTTTGGAAATTGTTGATGCGCAGCTGGCTACCCTATTTTTTTGGGTAATCAAGATGAATTAAATTTCTTTGCTTGTTTAATACCTCGTTCCCATCCTCAGCAAATGTATTTGCATCATGTAATTTTCATATTGCTGCTTCAAATTTTAATAATTTCTATCAGATAGAAAATCTGTGTGTTCTAGCTTCCATTTAAAAATACATTCCAAGACCCTCCAACTGTGAAAATAGCTTTCTCTGTTTAAACTAAAGCAATATATTGCTAGTGTTTAAACAAGGGCTGCAGGAAACTATCCACAGGCCAAACAGATTGAAATGACATTACCAACCTAAGCATAATTTCACACTCATTGTCCTTGCAGGGCATTAACAGAAAATGTTATACTTCTCAATCTCACCAGTACAGTAAATACATGCTTTGCTCGTGTCCCAAAGACATTAGAGGTCATTCAGTTAATTGTTACACACAATTCCATACATGGGTTTTGGTGAGAGCCCAGAGCATTTTTATAAATAAAACTATGAATAATATTGTGTTTATAATAATTAGTTTGACCTTTGAGTGTACTTCATGAACAAAAAAACAAATGCAGTTTAGATAAGGAGCAATCATCTGACCATAGCATTCCTGTTTGCAAGTGAGTGACTCATAGTTTTGAAATCACTTAAACAGAAAACCAGTCAGAACTAGTTTGGGATGGGGTAGTGGGGGGCATAAAAAGAAATAGGATGGTAATGTTTGAATATAAGGAATGTGATTCATCCAAACAATTGAATGTGAGAGGCTTCTCAGGACCACTGAAAACTCAGTTCTGATCTGAAATGATGAAGCTGACACCTTCCATCAACAAATTTGTCTCTCAATTTATTTTCCCAATTTTGTCATTGTTAGTAAAGTTGAGCAGTATCTTAACTATGCAAATAGTCCAGTAGATTAGATAGGGTCTATTTGAGTAGCAATCTACTGCTCCATGGATTCTATCCTCAGAGACACTGATTTTACATTTGGCTCCTGGCATGAAAGAGCTGTGCTAGCTAAATCTGAGGAAGCACTGTATTTCCTTGCTCTCTACCTCCATGAGCAGTCTCAGGTCAGGGAGCAAGGACAGAAGTATAGTGTAGACTTGTGCTTTCTTAGCTTCAACTTTAAATGTTTTAATAGATCTATAATAGATCTATATCAGACACACAAGACAAAAAATATCTCATGAGTGTTCTATTTGCATCATTTTTTCAATCCCAATGAAATCTAGTGGGTTTTTTTGTGCCGTTTCTGGCTGATACTCAGTACTGGAACCTCAGCAGCTCCAGCAGCAGCACTGCCTGGGAGAGAGGGGGGAAGCTGGCTGAGTACTGGCTCCTTTTTTAAAAAAATTATTTTTTTAAATGTAAAAATCACCAATGATATCTAAATACAGCCAGTACACACCACTTATAATTTAAACGACCTTGGGTTCTGTGATACTGTGATAGCTAACTTCCAAGAGTAAATTCCAAGCCTGGTACCCTTGTGAATCTCAGGTGCATTCTCAGCTCGAACACACCACATTGTCATACAAGCTTAATGAATGACCGGTCATCTGGCAGCTACAGTACATATGGAATCTCAGTAATGAAAAGAGCATGTGAGGAAAGTAAATGTCCTGTTTCCTTAAACCTGTAGCTAAAACTCAGGCGCATGGGGCTGGGATGGGTTCAGCATACAATTTCTGTAATGAGGGAGAGAGAGAGAGAATGTGAGGGTGGGTGGGAGTGATAATCCAGATTTACCAGGTCAGCAGTCAAATATTTTATCTGATTCTTTGTCATTGTTAAATAGTATCACTATAAATTATATAAGAGGTAAAACACATTTTACTTCATTGACGGACAAAATTTTAAGACACAAATCTGTGAGGCCTGGGATTCAGAAGAATCTATTTTGATGGTAGAAGAAAGGTGCAAATAATATCCAAGCATGGGCAGAAGACATGAACTCAAAAGTTATAAAACACTTAACTCCATTTCAGAACACTACCCTGCTTAAAAGGAGTTTGGATTACACAATGTAATGTAATCTAAAATTCCAGGAGTTAAATGGAGCATAGATAGGGGACATACACCATTCTCATCACAGCTGCTACCACATCATGGAGAACATTGCAAATGCAATAAAAAAGAGGCTAACTACCCATCTGTGCAATGTAGACTTTTTGTCTCCTCATGGTTCATTGGGGAAGAAGGGCAGGAGGGAGGGGGAGAAAGAGAAAAAATTGTGGGGATTTGCACTGGGGTGCTGCAATGCAAAGCAGCGCATTGGCCTGATCTGTGAGATAGTAAGGGTCAAGTCCCAGGTCTTCCTGACTGAGACCAGAGTTTTAAATAAGATTGAAAGCAGAGATTTGACCCTCAGCCTGGCTCCCTTAGGGCTTGTCTACGCTTCTATGAAGATTGATTTGGTCAGAGTTGCTCTTCCGCAGTTCAGTTCTGTGTGTCTGGTAAAGATGCATGAAATCGAATTGCGTGGGGTTGGCAGTCAACCCCTGAACTCCTCGCTATTGCAAGGAGTTAAAGGAGGTCGATGGGAGGAATGCTCCTGTTGGCCTTCCTAAGTGAAGACTATCACACAAGTCAATTTCCCATAGGTCAGTTCTAGCTAGAATTGCATATCAGAAATTGACTTTTAGTTCTAGTGTATACTTGGCCTTAGACCAGTACTCTGATCACTTCGCTACGAGTCTCTTTCTCTCTTCACCACCACCTCCTAGATATCCTGCCCCCAGAAACCTTCCCAATTATATAGTGAGTGGAAACTGGTATGTCTTGAGGAAATAGCATATATGTTGGCAAAATTGCTGCCAGTCGTTCCTCCAAGTTGCATTTTGAACAATTTTACCATGTTCCCCACATTTTATTGACAGATTATGAACTAGCTACTTTTCATTCAAACTGGGTGAACTGGGAAACTGCATGTGGGGCCTGATCCAACCAAATCGCACAGAAGACAATGGGACTCAAGTGGTTTAAATGGAAGCTAGATCATTTGTTGCTAAGAAAGTTCATATCATGATCACTGTGCTGACCTTTAGCAGGAGCACTAGTGACTCTTCCCATTTCCACTTTCCTTCAAAAGATTAAATGAAGGAAAGGTATATTACTGTCTCAAAATCCAAATTCAGAGATGAAATGGCATATGATGACAATAACTGGCTTTTCTCTCTCTCTCTCACCATCCCCTGCTCTCTCTAGCACAATTTCATTTTTGGGAAAACATTCAAAAGGTTTTGTTTTCATTCCAATGTAGAATGAAAAAAAATTCCAAACTTTGAAAGTTACCATGGAACAGAGATCTCCTCCTTCAGCCACTTTTATTTCAGTTTTAGTAAGCGCTAAGCTGTCTACCAAGGCAGACACCTTTGGCAGTTAAGATGGCATGCAATACTCAGGGTTCTCTTATACTCATTCCTACTGCTAGACACCCTTTATGAAATCCTGCTCCCGCTGCAGTCAACAGGGCTGGGTCTACACATACCCCTTCCTTTCAAAAGGGGCATGTTAATGAGCAGGTTTGAAAGATGCTAATGAGGTGCTGCAATGAATATGCAGCACCTCATTAGCATAACGGCAGCCACGGCGATTTGAAAGTGTGGCTTTTCGAATCGCGCACCGCTCGTGGAGACAGGACCTTCTGAAAGGACCTCCCCCAGTTTGCGAAAGCCCTTCTTCTGGTCACAGATAGGAAAAAGGGCTTTTGAAAACTGGGAGTGGGTCCTTTCGGAAGGTCCCATCTCCACAGGTGGCGCCACACTTTCGAATCGCTGCAGCTGCCTTTGTGCTAATGAGGCACTGCATCTTTCGAACCTGCTCATTAACATGCCCCTTTCGTGTAGACCAAGCTCAGTGAGCCAGGAACTTTTCTTCAAAGGACAACAATGTCCAGAAGAGCTTTCTTCTTTCTATGGATGGTGAAAAAAGTGCTTTTCTTCCTCTATAATGAAGAGCTTAATACAATACTAAACATTCTCTGCAAAAGGCAGTAGAGATGCTGTCCTGACTCCTAAACTGCTGAGGTTTGAGGAGACCTTGTGCCATATTTTTCACCATTCATATTTCTAGGTGTAACGGCTCTTCAGTTGAGAAGGCAAAGAGTTTTAGCTCTGAAGAAACAAGTGAAATCTACAACATTTTAGTCGCATTAGTCTCTTCCATGAAATCACAGACAGAAGAGAAAACCCCATATAAAAAGGTCAGTAGTTTAGGAAAGGAAATAGTGAGTGTCAAGAAGGGATACATGCAAGACCTAGGTGGCTTTAGACTCTGTGTTGAATCCTGACCATAGCCATATGCATCTCACTAACTTGTTGGGAGTTCCAGTCCACTTATATTCCTGCCAAGCATTTTCTCACAGGCTATGTTTACAAGGTACCCTAAATTCAAAATAAGATACTCAATTTGCACTGTGCAATTTGCACATCTTATTTCAAGTTTATTTTGAAATAGGCTATTTTGGCATTTTGCGCTGTGTAAACGGCGCCAAATGTCAAAATAATGCACTATTTTGAAAAGTCTCTTACTCATTCTGCAATGAATATTTTGAAATAATGAGTGCATTGCAAAGACTTGAAGTAGCTATTGCTGAGGTATCTCAAAGTAGCTCTGCCATGTAGACATAGCCACACTTGTCAAAATGGCTGAGTAAGAGTCTCCACCGCCATTGGTGCCCTGGTGTGAAGTTGTATACTATTCCTCCTTCTTCTATGGAGACAGTGGTATAAGCCACAGACTGATGCCTTCCAAGGGTTTTTCTGCTACAGACTAGGCACGTTTCCCTGGCATCTTTTCACCAAGAGGGCTGCCTGTCTATGTCTGCATAAATATTGTCCCAGCAAAAAGGATTATGAAAGCTGCTTTTTAGCCATAGTGGACATGTATTCACGTTCATTTGCTCCCTTGTGAAGCATACATTGGAGGTATATATGGGCATGTTAATTTAGAAATGGCTTTGACAAATGGTGACTTTGGATTTATTTGTTGCACAAAGCACTATGACTTTGCCTTCTATGATTCAACATAACAGTTGAACAAGCATTTGTCTAGCAGTAAATTTTTAATTCAAAATGTACCATAATTAGTAAGACTAAGATCACAACAAGACCACACCCAAGTACTAGGGAGTCCTGTCCCTGTGCTCATAAGGAGGAGGCACAAGGCGTTTCCTAGCCATGTTCCTCTGCTACTTGCATAGGGAAAAGATACACTTTGAGTGTCTGTGGACAGGGATCACACTGAGAACTCCCTACAAGTTACAATAGGGTAAAGTGCTCCATCCTTCATGAATAAAGAGCTCCACCAGTCATGAATGGGGATATTGTAACTTGAGCAAGCCTCTTCAGATTGGGAACAGGAGGTGGGACTGTGCTTCATGAAATACAATCACTACCTCTACAGAAACTAGGGACTCATTACTACAATATGTCATCAGAGTTTTTCAGTGGTTTTGTTTTTGTTTGTTTGGGCAGAGTGAGGGTTGTAGGTGTTCAGTTAAAATACCTGATATATGTTAGTGTTATTTTTGGTTTTTGTTTTTATTTAAATCAGATTGACTTGTGCATACTGGAGTGAAATATGCATTTAAAGTAATGAAAAGGGGTGTAATGTCCTTAATGTACAGCTGGGAAGTCAGTGCCAGTCCTTTGCCTTCCACTTTAAAATAAGAAATTCCACTGAAGTCATTTCTACTTTTATTAAACCAAGAAACAGCTAATGAAAAGGAAATGGTGTAAATTAGGACAGCATCTCTAGAGCAAATTAAGTTAAAACAGAATTTTTTGAGCTATTACTCATTGGCAATCATTCTTTGAATGGTCAAGAACCAGTTTCTTTGGACTGTGTGATTTTAGAAATCAGAGTTTATCCATGTCTCAGATAAAAAAAATGCTTCTATTATGCCAATATGTACAGTTCAGGTCCTCAGTTAGTAATTACTGATTTATGGCTAACCCCACCCCCAAAAAAACAAAAACAAAAATGCTCAATGCTCTAAATACCTTTGATCAAAGTCCTTGTCCTCCCTGGAGAAAAAGGACACACTTTTCTCTCAGTTATACCCACATAGGCACAGTGAAGCCACCTGAGTTGTGAAATTATAAGTAGGAACAGAAATTGGGTCCCAGGTGTTTATTTTCTCTCAAGAACAAGAATCTCTCTGTTCTCGCTTTTAAGTTTTCTAATCCTCTGTCTCCCTTCCTTCCTCTTCTGGTTCAGCTTTGCTGCCTTCCCTAGCAGCCAAGGAGGCAAGATGTTTTTATTCTCATTAAGAGGCTGAGAATGAAAATGAGATGTTGCTTCCTGGATACGTGTGAATCCAGGAGGGGGTGCTCAAAGCCCAAGAACACTGTGAGCAGTCCTGTCTCTTGATAGTTCTGAACATCACTCCTATGATGTGCTTTAGTTTTTCTTCCAGCTATAATCTCAGACTCCAGATCTGCCACTGTCATGCCGCAACAGCTCCCCCACCCTCCCATAGATTCACTGAGAGCTGCCAATATATTTTTTTTATTCTCACAGCTGGGATTACACTAGTGCAGCGTGTGACTCCTCAAAATAATGATGTATGTGGTCATTCATCTTGGATCATATCAGGTTAGGTCAGGCCACTGCAGGGGAAAAATATGGAAATCATTGCACATCTTACATCGCAACACATTTTGGTGTGATCTTAGAGCTGGTATTACATCAGAGAAAAAAAAATGATTGATCTTTGTAAGATTCCCACATATGTAATATATTAGGAAGCTTTTTAAAGTCTGCTATACATTTACAAAATGCGATGTTTCGAATTAATGCCTTTTCACACTGATTCATTGCTTTTAGGGAAGTTATGAGACAAACCCCTTCACTTACCTTTCTCTGTCCTTTAGCGAATATTAACATGGTCCCCCGAGCCATTATTTTGAAGCTATTCAGTAGAACTGCAGTGAATAGATCAAGAGGAGGGTATGGTTTTGGTTTGCTTTTTAACTGTAACAAATAAGCTTCTTGAATTTCCCTATCTTTGTGTCCCTTGTTCCTTGGTGGTTTATGTTTAGCAGGGAGATTGTCCTGGCTGACATATCGTCCAGCCTTTGCATTGCTAAAACAGATAAAATTATCAAAGGGAGTGACTGACAGCTCTAAGGCCCAGTGCAGCCTTTTGAGAAATCGATTGCAGTCTGTGAGATGAGTATTGCTGTGATTTGACATGAAAACAAAAACTCAGAAACTGAATGTAGATGGGTGATGAGGGGATTCTGAAATATACATCAAGAGCTAAATTGTCAAAAGCATCAGACTCCTGATGTTCAAAGGTAATTTTGGAGCTTTGGAACCTAAGTCTTATTGAAAGCCATTTTAAAATGGCTCACTAAGAGTAGATTGGAAAATGTTACCCTGCATTGAAAATCTAGTCCACAAATCTTGATTTAAAATGGAGAGCACTCTTCTGAATGGCATAGTCAAAAAGTCAAAAAACAAAAAACAAAGAAAACCTCAGAACGTTGAATGAAAATGATTTGATTTGTGTGAAATTACTTGTATAAAATAATTTCTTTTTTTCAACCAGCCCAATTATTTGTCTTAAATTAGTACTAATCAGCGGTATACTCTGTAGTTGTATAGGGAAATACAATGTAAAAAGAGTGGTTTTACTGCATTTATCTAATTCATAACTTTGAAAATGATTGATTTAAAATAATGTTTATTTCACCCAAATCACACTTTAATGAAGTTACCAGAAAAAAATCATATTTTTTGTTTAATATAATTACCTTGTAGATGTTTAATTGTTTTTCCATTTCTACGCTATAGTGATCAATTATGGTCCATATAATAATGGCACTGTGGATCTGTCTCATGGCATTTTTGAAATATCTTATACTATGTGACATGCTAACAGCTTTACACTCTGAGTAATGAGTTAATTAAGGTAAAATTTTCAGGGGGAGATTGGTTTGACTCTCCTCATATTAAATAATCTCAGGTTCAGTCAGAAGCCCTATTGAGAAAAATGGAACTAATGACAGAGTAGCACTCATGAGGAAGATTGCCAGAAGTTAGCCCACAATAACTAAAACTAAAATAAGAAAATCTTTTAGACCTAGAGTGTCACTTTAAGTTATGCATGTCTTATTTTGACTAGACAATAGGAGATCTGGTGTACTTTAATGTATCAACATATTAAATTCTCTTCAGACTTGTGAAAAGGCAACAACTACTTAGCTTTTTCTATCTATCTATCTATCTGTGCTACTTTTGTTCAAGAAATCTTAAACCATAGGCACTATGACAACAAAATTGGGTATGCGTCTTCCTCTTACCCTAACTTAAACCAAGGATAGGGTTCGGTTGTGCCTGGAAAGTGGCAAATGACTGAAATCCCAGGATTTCTCAGAACATGGAAGGTGGGGAGGGCAAAAAAGAGAAGGGAGGGGCACAGATGGGAGGGATGCTATACTAACAGTGACCACTGAGGGCAGGTGAAGCACCAAGAGTGAGACTAGTAGAACTGGAGGTCCACAGGCTTGCCTGCCACAAAGACTGGGTAAGTAGCTCTCCTGCCTCAAACGCAGAGCCTGCACCCAACCCTAGAGAGCCTACAGGCTTCAGAGTGGGCTGCTGGAGGGAGGGCAGATCCCACCCATCCTGCAGACCACAGCAGGGGATGCTGTATGTTGGTGGCAGCCCCCAGAACCTCACCCCACCCAGGCAGCCAAAGAGGCTGCTGGAGGGGGGCAGCTGGCTAGAGGGTGTAGCCACTAGAGTCTGCCCCTCTCAGACAGCCTGCAGGCCTGGAGTGCAGCTAAAGGACCTCAGCCCCTGGAGCCTGCAGGCCATGAAGAGGCTTTTGGAGGGCAGGGCCACGCCCAATGCCTGGCTCCTCTCCTTCCCCCAACAGCCTGTAAGCCACAGGGAGCACTAGAGGTGGGTGCAGCCCCTGGAGCCTTGCTCCCCATTCAGACAGCCTGAAGATTGTGGGAGAGGGGAGCTTCCTGAAGGTTGAGGAAAGCTCCAGGAGCCTCATGCCAACACCCTGAAGGCTGAATGGGGCCACTGGAAGTGGGGGCAACACCCAGTGCCTCAGACCTACTTTAACAGCCTACGGAGCTTGGTCCTCCCCACCTCCAACAGCCTGTATGTTGCAGGGGGTGCTGGAGATGCAGGCACAGCCCCGGTAGCCTGGAGTGCCCCACAAACAGGCTGCAGGATGGAGGGGGCCACTGGATGCTGGGTGGGGGAAGCCCCCAAAGTTCTACCCTCAGACAAGTGCAGGACCCGGGGGTGGGTGGGGAGGGGCAGTGGAGGCTGGGTCAGCCCACAGAGTGCTGCTACACATCCAGCAGGCTGCAGGATAGGTTGACCACTACCCCATACAAAGACACCCCTGGAGAAGTTGCAGGCCAGGGGGCAGCAGCAGGCTGGGGTTTGTCCACAGAGCACTGCCCTGCCACAGGGTGCAAGCCGGGGGTGGGGTGGGGAGAAGCTGGAGGCTGAGGCCAGCCCGTAGAGCTCCAGCTCCCAGCCAACAAGCATGCAGCCCTAGATCCCTCCTTCCCAGGAGGAGTTGTTGGATAGGGAATGCTGCTCTGGCCACCAGGGAAGAGCTGCCACTACAGCAGTATCACCCTAACTGCCATGGGTAACCCTAATAACCCCCCCCATATTGGAATAAAAAGTATGCTTATTAAGCTTGCAGATGATATCAATCTAGGAGGAGTTGCAACTGCTTTGGAGGATGGAGTCATAATTCAAAATGTTTTGGACAAATTGGAGAAATGGTCTGAGGTAAACAGGATGAAATTTAGTAAAGACAAATGCAAAGTCCTCCACTTAAGAAGGAACAATCAGTTTCACACATACGGAATGGGAAATGACTGTCTAGGAAGGAGTATGGCAGAAAGGGATAAAGGAGTTACAGTGGACCATAAGCTAAATATGAGTTAACAGTGTGATGCTGTTGCAAAAAAAAGCAAACATGATTCTGGGATGCATTAACAGGTGTGCTGTGAGCAAGACACGAGAAGTCATTCTTCCACTCTACTCTGTGCTGGTTAGGCTTCAGTTGGAATATTGTGTCCAATTCTGGGCACCACATTTCAAGAAAGATGAGGAGAAATTGGAGAGGGTCCAGAAGAGAGCAACAAGAATGAGCAAAGATCTAGGCCGTGTCTACACATGCCCCAAACTTCGAAATGGCCACGCAAATGGCCATTTTGAAGTTTACTAATGAAGTGCTGAAATGCATATTCAGCGCTTAATTAGCATGCGGGCGGCAGCGGCACTTCGAAATTGACGCTCCTTGCCGCCGCACGGCTCGTCCAGACGGGGCTCCTTTTCAAAAGCTCCTTTTCAAAAGCTATGAGCTCATGGGAATAAGGGGACTTCAAAGTAAGCGGGGTCCTTTCGAAAAGGAGCCCCGTCTGGATGAGACGCACGGCGGCAAGCCGCATCAATTTCGAAGCACTGCTGCCGCCCGCATGCTAATGAAGCGCTGAATATGCATTTCAACGCTTCATTAGTAAACTTCAAAATGGCCATTTGCGTGGCCATTTCGAAGTTTGGGGCACGTGTAGACATAGCCCTAGAGAGCGTGACCTATGAAGGAAGGCTGAAAAAAGTGGGCTTGTTTAGTTTGGAAAAGAGAAGATTGAGGGGGGATATGACAGTGGTTTTCAGGTATCTAAAAGGGTGTCATAAGAAGGAGGGAGAAAACTTGTTCTTCTTGGTCTCTGAGGATAGAACAAAAAGCAATGAGCTTAAACTGCAGCAAGGGAAGTTTAGGTTAGACATTAGGAAAAAGTTCCTAACTGTCAGGGTGGTTAAACACTGGAATAAATTGCCTAGGGAGGTTGTTGAATCTCCATCTCTGGAGATATTTAAGAACAAGTTAGATAAATGTCTGTTGGGGATGGTCTAGACAGTACTTGGTCCTGTTATGAAGTCAGGGGTCTGGACTCAATGACCTCCTGAGGTTGCTTCCAGTCCTAGTATTCTATGATTCTATCTCCCAGCCTCTTGTCTTGAGAACCCTGACCTAACTTCTGCACCTCCAACCTGCTTCGACTGCTGCACCCAACCCCCTACATTGAGCCCCCATCAACCCTCTGCCCTCACGCACCCATCCCTCCCCACAACCCACACGCTTGAAACCTTACTTCAGCCTTCATTTGCCTTCATTTTTGAAAAATACTATCATTGAAAAAAGGCAGGGACATTTTTAATTTATTTTTTTAAAAAAATTACTTCAGTTAAAGATCTGAACAATGACAGGTACATCTGGTAGTATTTAATAAAAGCAAGGGGGTGCACAAAGGAAAATGTTCCAAGTTTGTCTGTCATTAATGTTTAGCTAGATTTAAAGTGTGAAGTGCATGAGAGAATTTGTCCTTCCTTTTACTGATGATGTTAATTTATATAGAGACTGAAAATTTGCATGATGCTTCACAAACACAGAGTGAGACATGTAACCTTATCTGAAAAACTTACAGTTCAAGAGAGGAAATATAAGAAAGATAAGATAAAGGACAAGAGTTCAGGTTCGGAAAGGTGTGGACAAAGCAGAGGTTTTTTTTTTATCAAGGAAGAAGATGCCATTAATAAGGAGGAGTATGAAATGGGAGGGACACTTGCTTGCTACAGATTGGAACTTAGAAGCCCAGTTATTTTGAATTCCTAGTTTATTTTTTTTATGGAGCTCTTCTGCCAGGTTGAGCCAGGAGAAGCTGGGGCCACATTCAATTTCTAGAAATTCCTCCCCCTCCATCCACTACAGCACTGGCTCAAGCCCCACTCAATCATCAGGGAAATTCACACACCACCCTACTGCAATCCTGAGAGACAACACTTCCCTACTTGCAGGCATAGAGTCTGAGCATAGCAAAGCAACTTTTAAAAGAAGGGAGGAAAGTAACTTGGCATTCATTTTGGAAAACATCACAAACAGAGTTCAAAAACATAAATCATGAGTAAAAGCCCCACCCAAAGTAGGTGGGGCAATGTTCTTTTCCTCTTGGCTTCTTAAGTCCAACAATCTAAATGTCACCTTCACATGCCCAACCCTTTTCTGCAGCACGCTCAGAGTTACTGCCCTTGGTCAGAGCAGACCCAGAGTTCAGAAGTGCACCCACAGACTTCAACTCCCAGCCTGAATGGAGGGTAGGTAAAGAGGCATCTTACTTCCTCTGCTGGCCACTCACCATCTGCCTGCTCACTGCTCTCTGCTGCCGTCCTGCTAGCCATTTGTTCTCTGCCACTGCTCTGCTGGCTGCTCATTACACTTAATTGCTGCTGCTCTGCTGGTCGCTTGATGTGCTGCTGCTGGTCTGCTGGCCATTCTTTGAATATTTCTGACTCTCTGCTGGTGCTCAGTCATCATCCACTTCCATGCTCTTCTTAGCTTTGACTTCTGCCCTTCAGTCTCAAATGATTTCAGCTCCCAGAGATTTCCACTCTTAGCAAGGGAATAGAAGAAACACAGCTCCAACACAATTAACATTAGAGACTCTTGATGCCTATTTAGCTCTGTTCGTTGAACAGTGTGTGGGGGTTGGAGGGAAGCAGGTCAAACAAGTAAGTCCTCCTGCCTCCTGCTGCCTCCTGACCAAAATTTCTTCCGCCACCACACACAAACAGCTCTGAAAGTTGAGCAGCTGTTGATCAGTAAGGGTCTTTCAGCAGACTGTGAGCCTTCCTTTGGAACAATTTAGCACAGTCCTACTTTTCTATATTCCCATTAAAATTACAAACAGTGGCAATGCTATTTTAGCTATCTCTGCATTTAATACAAACATAGTTGGGGTCGGGTCACAAATGTGCTTGGAGCCAAATTCTGACTCTGCCATACTCTGCTGATCTGTGATCTCTGTGCCAGGAAATCCCAAACTGTCTCCTGAGGATTGTCCAGGGAAAGCTTTATTCTCTTCTCATTTGAACCTCATTAGTACTGGTATAACTTCAAATAGAACTATTCCTCATCTATTCCTAATCTGGGCATTAAAGACAACGTGTCTGTGTTGGCTTCAATGGAGTGTTGTAATTTTTACATGAGCTGAGAATTTGGTCGCCTGTGTGTCTTCATAGATATCAAAATGTTAACTTGCTAAACACAGAATTTGTGACAATTATCCTCCTGGGTTCATAGGGTAAAAGGCTTGAATACCAATGTATCTCCTCTACACTGTCTGTGTGGGGTCCCAAACTACTGAATCTATACAGGAGTTCCAAGGTTAATACCCAGTGCCATAGTAAACTCTGTTATTTAAATGGATTATTGATTAAAAATAAAGCAAACTTTACTTCATAGGTTGTAAGCTCTTTGGAGCTGTGACTATCCTTTTGGTCCTGGTCTTACAGCACTTAGCACAGTGTGGTCCTGATTCAGAGTGGTTGGGTTCCTAGACAGTAGCATAATATCTTTTTTTATTTGTAAAGACAAAGGAATTACAGAATAATTGTGATCCTTTCTAAAGATACCCATTTATTTTAGTTTAATTTTAATTCTTTATGTCTTTATGGACAACTTCCCACAAAACATCCAATCAAATACATTAGCATTATGAGACATTCCAGTTACTTTTACGTTGGATGAGAGATCTTCCTTGTTGCTCTCAGCTCATCAGAAGACTATAAATTGATGCCTTTGTTTTGGTGCAATGTGCAGCTATTACCCACAAAATTTGAATTACATATGGTCGGGATCATTCACTATTTGCTATTGATGCTCAGTGTGCATAAAATTTCAAGAAGTCAAAAGATACGTGGTTCAGTAACATCCTTAAATATAAATGCATTCACAAAATCTTTGGCATCACAGGCACTTTTTATAAAGACCTGGAGCCGGAAGAGGTTAAAACTAGTGATGCACCAAATTCTTTGCAGAAATGCACTTACTTGCAATGTCAAAAAGTAGCTCACAATACATCTCCACTCTTGGATGACATCCATTAGCAAAATTGAACGATAGTACTTGGTCATCTTTCAAACATTTGGGTAGGGCATAAAAGTCCTTATCCTTAACTGTTTCAGTGGTTTTAATTAACTACGCCAATTTACACAAGCTGAGAATATAGCCTTAAACATGGCATAAGTATTGCTAATGATACTGAAGTGAGAAAATACTGCCATTATAGTTGGTGCAGGTAATGCAAAAGTGAAGACATAGCATTATGCCTGCTGTACAGAGAGAAACTGAGATCAAGAAAAAAATTGGGAAACATTTTTATCCCTATTAGTATTTGATATCCTTGACTGCAGAGCCAATTTGTGTCCAGACTAAAACTACATGGCTAAAAAATTAAATGTGCCCACCAGAGAATTTAAACTCCTAATTGCCTGATGCACACCAGTGTATAGATATTGTAGCTTACAGTTAACAACTGCAGCTCACAGTTACCGATATAATAGTAGTGGCAGGTGTAAATATTATAGATACAAACATTTATTGTTGCTTGAAAGGGAGGCCAGTCTTTTGAAAAAATCCCCATGTGATTTATGCAACATTAAAGACTAAATTAGTAAAACAGCCAGTAATAAAACCTAAAGTTCCCTCTTCCAGCCAAAATTATTCTACAGTGAAATAAGTGTTCCATCCACTACCATGGCCCTGATCTCTTTTTCAGTTCAAGGTAGTCATAGTGGATTGTATTGTAGCAATAATATTGGATATATTTTCAGGAACAAGATAGAAATAACTCTAATACAAATATTCTACTCTACAGTATATTTCAGAGATTTGGTGAATGTGTCTGTTTGTTGAAGAACTCCTCCAAAATGGTGAGAGCTAAGACCACCAGCTTTGGTATAGATATGGCAACCATATCTCCCTGTCCCAAATACGGGATAGAGAGATATGGCGGGGAGTGGCAGCTCTTCCCGGCTACATCAAGCCCTGGGGAGCTGGCGCCTCCTCCTTAGCCCCAGGGAGATGATGCCCATGGGAGCTCCATGCCCCACCCCCAGGCCTCAAGGGCCTAAATACAGGACAATTCATCCCTTTAAAAAAAAAGTCAGGATGCCTTTTTGGTGTCCCAAATACGGGGCTGTCCTGTCAAATATGGGACGGATGGTCTCATCATATTAAGCAGGATAAGGGTTTGGTTGTGCCAGGAAAATAGGATGTGGCTGGAATGGGGCCTTTTTTCATAAAACCGTAAAGGAATGACAGAATTACCAGGCAGGTGTAAAGGGGTGGATGGGGGCTTGCCCACTCAGAACTTCCACCCTCAGGTGAACTTTAGGGTGGGCAGCGGGGCTGAAGCTCTCCCCATCCTCTCTCGACACATATAGGCACATTGCTGGCTCTTCCCTTTCACCAGAAATCCAGGGGAAAGTCCACAGTTTGAGGCACTCCTCACTCTGGCTGTGGGGACATGGGGGGCAAACAAACTTGGACTTATTCCATCTTGGGAACATGCACCCCTCCCTCAGCTGTGCCTGCTGGAGCTGCAGCAGTCATAGAGAGGTGCTTCTCAATTGGTCCCAAGCTGCTACAGTGTAAAAAGGCTGAGGTAGTCCTCTGTTCCCAGGGCAGCTGGCATAATGAACTCTCCCTCTCCATCCCCATCCCAGAGCAATGATTTCAATGAAGCAAAACAAACATTAATTGAGCTAAAGACCCAAGCAACATCCGGTCAATCTTCTAGTATTATATGATTTTTGTTAGCCAAATGATAATTTCTTCCTCCTGGGTATCTAGAATTTTTGAAAAACAAGCCACTTTCTTGAGTGCTTAACTGTAGATTTGGAGCCTAACTTGACACACGATTCTTTGAAAATTTTGTCAAATATACTTAGGTAAATTATCGTTAAGAAAATAATTGGTTTTCAATGGCAGTTCACTCCCTTTTGTTTCTTAGGACCAAATAAAAATACTAGCCTGTTTGTGCTGCAGTATGCTCTAGATCTTTTAAAACCAATGGAAGGATTAAAAAGAAACCGGCTTCTCATTTCTCTCTAATAGAAACTTTGTTCATTTTCTGAACCAAACTCAGGTCTTTGTAAGATTCTCAACTAGAAGGATTGACTTCTTTCCATTACAGGTTTCTGATTACATGTCTCATGGGGTTTTCAGACTAATTTTGCATACACAAGAGGTTCAGAGTTCCAATGAGTGTACTTTAGTTTGCATGTTTTTTTTTTTTTCAGAATTCAGGGTCATTTTGGAACATTGTAGTTTTGCCCATGAGTGATACAGACCATAAAAATGTACTGCAAAGATGTAGCTGCATCTAATCTCTCAGACCTCAATCCCACCAGATGCTGAATGTCCTCATTGGCATACTATCACAATCTACTTAAAACATCCAGCATCAATCTACAAGGATCTAATGTTAGAATTGGTTTTAGGAGTATCAGTGTTAAACAAGGGGAAAAAGAGCACAAGTGTGGAAGCCAGATGACTCTCTAGAGGTGGGTTGAACACCGTATAGATTGCCTGTATTCAACCTATATGATCTGATCATTCATGATGATGAGACACCTCAGTTCCATTGAGGTGCTGCACCTTGGGCCATCATTTATTACATTATAAGATGTTCGGTCTAAATGTGTTTATTGAAAAGAAACTTATCCCGTTTCCATGCTCCTGTTTCCCTGTGGCTTCATGTGGGTAATTTTGCAATACCCTAGTATTGTGTCCTTGAACATTTTGTGAAAACTGAGCAGTCTTTTAGGAGCTATAAGCATGACAAGAGTTCTGTTTTCCAAGGTTCAAAGGGAAGCCAATTAGGAAATCTTGATTTGCAGAGATTAGGTTTATGTCCTGTACCTATAGAGTGTGGGTGACACCATTCATTTAGTAAAAATCTAACACTTTCATTAATGAAAATGTTGCCATTCAATACCTCCCTCCCTCCACCTCTGCACACACTCAACTCCAGGGCCAGTATTTTTATAAGAATATTTAAAAATTCTGTACCAAAGGGGGAAAAATACTTTATGGGTGAAAAAAAAAAACATGCCTAAGGAGCATTACAATCTCCTATATGACTTAATTTGCCCTTTTTCTGATAAACAAAATCTGTTTAAATTGCTCCAAGGTAGTACTTTAAAGAGCTTTTAAAGATTTAAGTAAGAAAATATTTATGCCACAAAAACTTCTCTTGTATTCACTGTAAATTCATAACACTTGGAACTGTCAGTCACTTCTAAATAAGTTACGCGGGAGATGTTAAAGGTGAAAAAGGCAAAAAGAGGAGGACAGTGTAAGATGTGAACAGAAAGACAACAAAAGAAAGCTGTGGTAGTGTGTGCAATTAGAAGCTCAAACTGTTCTGCTGCGCTCATGGAACCATCATTTAGGATGCGTCAGCAGACAACACAGAAAAAAAATTATCAACCTGGGGTTTTGGAGGTGCATCTCAGCTAGTTTTATAATACAGAGTGGATTACAGAGAGAAGACTATAAATGTATCCGAAGATTATGTATTTTATACAAGCTAGATTGCTTACTATAATTACACTATAATCGTTAAACATATCTGCTTAGTATAATTTTATTTTTTCTAATTAAATCCAAATTCGTAACATTAGACAAGGATTCTGATGTCACATATACAGTACATTAGAATCATAATTAAAATGTGCAACTGGAACAGAGAATTAGAGACTATTTAATTTGGAAAGGCTTTTTATTTCATTGCTCATGTAACAGGCTAGGATTCTACAAATGAATTCTACATTTAACATCTACCAAGCTTACTGCAAGAAGAGGATTTTGTTCCATTACTAATGTGTTCAGTGGATGTAAGGCTAATATGTCTTCAGGGCTGCGTCTACACGTGCACGCTACTTCGAAGTAGCGGCACCAACTTCGAAATAGCGCCCGTCACGTCTACACGCGTCGGGCTCTATTTCGAAGTTAACTTCGACGTTAGGTGGCGAGACGTCGAAGTCGCTAACCTCATGAGGAGATAGGAATAGCGCCCTACTTCGACGTTCAACGTCGAAGTAGGGACAGTGTAGACGATCCACGTCCCGCAACGTCGAAATTGCTGGGTCCTCCATGGCGGCCATCAGCTGGGGGGTTGAGAGATGCTCTCTCTCCAGCCCCTGCGGGGCTCTATGGTCACCGTGGGCAGCAGCCCTTAGCCCAGGGCTTCTGGCTGCTTCTGCGGCAGCTGGGGATCCATGCTGCAGGCACAGGGTCTGCAACCAGTTGTCGGCTCTGTGTATCTTGTGTTGTTTAGTGCAACTGTGTCTGGGAGGGGCCCTTTAAGGGAGCGGCTTGCTGTTGAGTCCGCCCTGTGACCCTGTCTGCAGCTGTGCCTGGCACCCTTATTTCGATGTGTGCTACTTTGGCGTGTAGACGTTCCCTCGCAGCGCCTATTTCGATGTGGTGCCGCGCAACGTCGAAGTTGAACATCGACGTTGCCAGCCCTGGAGGACGTGTAGACGTTATTCATCGAAATAGCCTATTTCGATGTTGCTACATCGAAATAAGCTATTTCGATGTTGGCTTCACGTGTAGACGTAGCCCAGAAGTCCAATTATAGCTCTAGAGTGAATGTTTGTGTCTTAATAGGAGTAGGATAACTGCATCGGGTTCAAGTTGGTTAAAAATGTCAGCAATTTAATTGTTGTCATATGGGACCAGATTTGTTTGGCTATTTTATTCTTTTCAGGTGGTGAAAAGAGGCAGAATCTAGCCCTAACTAGTCAGGTGAAAGGTTGCCAGTGTAGGGATGCTCTGAGCTAGTGTAATGCCACATAGCTGACTTCTATGCTAACTGCCCTGTCCAGTTAGAGGCATGCTGTACATGCCTGCACTCCTCAAGGTTTCAGCTGATATATGGTTCTCTAGGGGGCTACCATCATTTGCTGTAAATTAGAGAACTTTTAACTATACTAATTTTGTACTTTGAGTCCAGGGTTTGCAGATGTGTAAGATTCAACCTTGTTCCACGTGCCCCTGTGAATAAACCTGCGTACATTAAGCAGATATGGACACACAAGTGAATCTGGGTCATGGTCTCTTTTGATCACAAAAATAAATTGTACTCTTCTTTGTATCTATGGTTACAATTTTTTTTTTCACCCAGAGGTAGAAAAACTTGATAAGTTCTTTGGGAGGAGTCTGTGTGTTCATGCTGTGTTTGTACAATGCCTAGTACAATCGTCCAGGACTTGGAGTCTTGAGCATTACTACAGTTCAATTAATATAGTAGTAGATAGAATGTAACCCTTGCTCCCTCATTTTCTTTGACTCCTCCCAATTCTTTCGTTCATGCTTCTCTCACTGTAAAAAAGACTGCCCCCTCCCCCGAAACAACTCCAGCATTAATTCCTCTCCCTCCCCTAGTTGATTTGGTCATGAAAGCATATTTTACCTACAGTACCACAAATCATTTTTCATAAATGATCTCATGCACAAAACTCTTGTCCTGTGAAGGATTCTCATCACTCCAAGGCAGGAGTCGGTTGCTGCTTGGGTTTTATGAACATGTCTGTGGATAACCTTTTTCCACTGATCTCCCCGTACTGTTCACAACGTTTTAATGAGCCGGGAGGACAAAAAGCGCTGATAGAAACTTGTTTGATATAACAAGGAATTTCGACGTGTATAAGTCACATTAATATCAGTGGGAGTTAAACAGAGGGTCAGGGTCTCAACTTTTGTAAACCCGAAGACTGCAATGGTGCTTCATTAATTTACACCACCTAACATTATGGCCTGCAGTGCACTCAACTGGTTAAGTACAAGAAGATACCCAAATGTGCAGAAAGTCTCAGGGGGGTAGTTGTGTAGTCAGTATCTTCAGAAACAACAAGCAGTCTTGTGACACCTGACAGACTAACAAATTTAAGCCTGCTTCATCCTAACCACTCCTGTTCCATGTCAACATTTGAAGTCTAGTTTTATTGTGTGATTAGTAAGTATGCATTTGTATTTTTGCTACCTAAATGGCTAGGGGAAATGAATGTACAAGCAAACAGCATGATCAGCTGAGGAAAAGAAATCACAAGTTACCAATAATGTGGATTACAGTCAGTTGAGAACATCAGCAGTGAAATTTAACAATTTGGAAAACACTCGCAAAACCAAGAGAAATGTCATAGGGAGGGAGAAAGGCAGAAGAGTTGTCTAGAATGAGGGTGACAGAAAATAAGACAGTTGCTTTCTGTGTTAGTCATAAGATAAAGGGTAGAGGAATCTCTTCTGCTGTGACAGATGACAGCAGATGCATCTTCTGGCTACTCTCTGCGGGTGACAAGTAGGGAGAGAAAGAGCTGCCATGAAAACAGATGAAGATGATGTACCTCCTAGGAATCACTGTCTTGCTAAATAGTTTTTGATGTCACAAAAATTAATCCCAGAAAAGCATATCTCAATTTATTTCCGATGAAAGCAAATTATTTTTAGGCTAAAATGCACTCAATCCACTAGATGATGAATACACAGGTTAGAAATATAATCATCTGCTTAACAACCAGTTTACTTGACTAACTCATAAGCACTTCTTTGTTAGGAAGCTCATAGCCGCAACTGGCTATACACTAAGGCTATGTCTACACTAGCCCCAAACTTCGAAATGGCCATGCAAATGGCCATTTCAAAGTTTACTAATGAAGCGCTGAAATGCATATTCAGAGCTTCATTAGCATGCGGGCGGCTGCGGCACTTTGAAATTGACGCGCCTCGCCGCTGCGCGGCTTGTCCCGACAGGGCTCCTTTTCGAAAGGACCCTGCCTACTTCGAAGTCCCCTTATTCCCATCTGCTCATGGGAATAAGGGGACTTTGAAATAGCCGGGGTCCTTTCGAAAAGGAGCCCTGTCGGGATGAGCTGCGTGGCGGCGAGCCGCGTCAATTTCGAAGCGCTGCAGCCGCCTGCATGCTAATGAAGCACTGAATACGCATTTCAGCGCTTCATTAGTAAACTTCAAAATGGCCATTTATGTGGCCATTTCGAATTTTGGGGCTAGTGTAGACAAGGCCTAATGTACATTGGTTTGGCCACGTCTACCCTAGCCCCTTCCGATCAGAAGGGGCATGGTAACGAGACACATTGGCATATGCTAATGAGGCACTTCATGAATATGCAGCACCTCATTTGCATAATGCCAGCCACGTGCAGTTCGAAAGTGCCGCTTTTGAATAGCGTGCCGCCTGTGTAGATGGGAGCCTTTTGAAAGGAACCCCCAGACTTCAAAAGCCCCTTCTTCCAAAAACCGAAATGGGATGGTGGACAGCATTTCAGCTTTCTGCACAATATAAGCTGGACTCTACCTATGGCAGACTCTTCTCCTTTTGGGAGTTTAAGAATCTCAGGAATCTTCTGCAGTTCCTGGAGGAATTCTTAAGAAGCAATGCTCCTATGGACTGTACCCGCTTATACCTGCAGAATCCACCTAGAAAGGATGCAGCAGATGGTCTGCTCTCAATCAAGTAAATATGGCGTGGCATGGATCTGTGGCCCTTGCTCTCCCCAATTTCCTTATCAGATATACAGAAGGCTGAGAAGGAGAATAATATATTACCCCATGGTGCTTACTTAAACAATTCCAAAGTTAAAAGAAGCTCCCTAACCCATTATCTTTAATAAAATTTCAGCAGATCTAGGGGTCATAACGGATCATAAGCTAAATATGAGGCAGCAGCATGACTGTTGCAAAAACAAGCAAACATAGTTCTGGGATGTATGAACAGGTATGCTGTGAGACAGAAATGAGAAGTAAGTCTTTTGCTCTATTCTGCACTGATTGGGCCTCACTTAGGCTGTTTCTACACATGCCACTTTCTACTAACTCCAAATCACGTGACCTTATGCTAATGAGGCATGGTGAATTTGCATCTGCACCTCATTAGCATATTTTGGGCCATTTATTAGGAGTCTTGGAGTATTGTGTTCAGGTCTGGATGCCACATCTCAAGAAAGATGAGAGGAAATTGGAGAGTTGAGAGAAGAGCAACAAAAATGATTAAAAGTCTAGAAAACATGAGCTATGATGGAAGGCTGAAAGAATTAGTCCTGTTTACTTTAGAAGAGGGAAGACTGAAAAAGGACTTGATAGCAACTTTCAGGTACCTGAAAGGGTGTTACAAGGGTGCGGAGGGTATTTTTTTTGTTAATTGCTGGTGATAGGAGAAGAAGCAATGGGCTTAAACTGAAGCAAGGGAGTGTTATGTTGGACTTCAGGAAAACACTTCCTAATTTTCTGGGTGGTTAAGTACTGGAATAAATTGCCTAGGGAGGTTGTATGATCTCTATCATTGGAGATGTTTAAAAGCAGGTTGGATAGGCGTCTGTTAGGGATGATCTAGATGGTACTTGGTCCTGTCATGAGGGTAGGAACTGCACTTGATGACCTCTTGAGGTCCCTTCCAGTTGTAATATTCTGTGATTCTATAATCCATGTGCTGTCAGTCAAAACAAAATCCCTTACCAAGCATATTCTAGTAGCATAATGTTTTCTTTTCTATTTAAACCTCAAAGTCTATTTAACACACCACTTTTCCCATGTTGAAAGTGTATCCGCTGACAAAGTTGCTATCTGACATTTTCATTGATATCTGTAAAACTCTGTTACTAATAACATCCCTTTTGTTAACATCATAACTCCTCTCTTATATGCATTATAAATGTATTACTGGATGATAAATGCATATGATAATGCTGCTATTTTCTATTCACTAGGTTTTACTTATCTTAGAAAAGGTGTAGACTGAAAGAGGCTTATCTTCCTTGAATACTTTTACTTTCACAATTGGTAACTGAATCTTGTATAGATGTTCTTTAGAGCTCAGTTACAGTAAGTATGTTGAAATGGGAGAGGTCTACAAGATGCATATTCATTAGCCATAGAGGTACTGTTGTCCAAAATCAAAATAGTTGCTACAGTTCTGCCAGTGGAAAACCCACAAAAAAAAAAAACCCCAAATCTGCCCTACTATTCTTGTATTTAATTTATTTAATTATATTTTCAAAGAATTATTGCTTTTTCCCAACATGCTCATCTGTTTAGTCCCAATATCTTTAAAACTTTCATGCATTCCATTCAGCTGTAAGTAGCAGTTTCTTGTAGCTACAGAGCTTGAACATTTTATAGATCAATTTATTTTTTACAAAAAAAGGTGATGACAGGGAGAAAATGAAGTGGTGATATGGAGCAAAGAAAATCAGTGCCATACTGAATGTGTCAATTGTATCACCATCCTGTATGATCCAGATAGCAAGCCTTTTAAAACTGCAGCTTGATTTAGACACTGGGAAATCAGAATTTTGTCAGTGCAATCGAGGTCATATTACTTCAGCAGTATCCAGAAATGAATATTAGATATGATGCTTCAGAAGTCCTCTGACTGAACACTTAGCAATTAACTTTTAGTTGTTAGTTTTTATTCATGAGTTTCTTCCTTTTTTTTTCTTCTCATTTTATACATTTAAGAAACTCAGCTAGTTATATTCTGTTAGTCTATTGGTGCTTTGGAGGGATGCCATGAGATTAATGTAATTCATATGAATAATGCCTATACATTTCTTTTTAATTGAGAGATTAAAGCAAACTGTGTTTAACAAGCCTGTAAGCTGTGTACTTCAAGAGAAATTTCTAATTGGTGTCTGCACTTTTCTATCATATTGTCCAATGCCACTCAAAAGATGGAAGAAACAATGTGATCAAAGGGTTACATTTTGATCCAGACTGGTGTCTAAATGGTGTGGTAGTTAGGCTAGTTATGCTATCAGAAGCTGCGTCTACACGTGCACGCTACTTCGAAGTAGCGGCAGTAACTTCGAAATAGCGCCCGTCACGTCTACACGTGTTGGGCGCTATTTCGAAGTTGAAATCGACGTTAGGCGGCGAGACGTCGAAGTCGCTAACCCCATGAGGGGATGGGAATAGCGCCCTACTTCGACGTTCAACATCGAAGTAGGGACATGTAGACGATCCGCGTCCCGCAACATCGAAATAGCGGGGTCCTCCATGGCGGCCATCAGCTGGGGGGTTGAGAGATACTCTCTCTCCAGCCCTTGCGGGGCTCTGTGGTCACCGTGGGCAGCAGCCCTTAGCCCAGGGCTTCTGGCTGCTGCTGCTGCAGCTGGGGGTCCGTGCTGCATATACAGGGTCTGCAACTAGTTGTTGGCTCTGTGTATCTTGCACTGTTTAATGAAAGTGTGTCTGGGAGGGGCCCTTTAAGGGAGCGACTTGCTGTTGAGTCCGCCCCGTGACCCTGTCTGCAGCTGTGCCTGGCTCCCTTATTTCGATGTGTGCTACTTTGGCGTGTAGACGTTCCCTCGCTGTGCCTATTTCGATGTTGGGCTGAGCAACGTCGAAGTTGAACATCGACGTTGCCAGCCCTGGAGGACGTGTAGATGTTATTCATCGAAATAGTCTATTTCGATGTCGCAACATCGAAATAAGCTATTTCGAAGTTGGGTGCACGTGTAGACGTAGCCAGAGATTAACAGAGTAATACATTCTTTCCCTAGATGTATCAATCTTCTATAGCCAATTTAACATATTCTGTTTTTACTCAAGAATTAAACACTTTAGATTTGTCTAGAAAACTAGCAAGACAGTGAGCTCACAAGGAACATTGAATTCTGCTTGTACATCCCTGATATAGAAAATTGGCCAAGAGGAGGTGATATTAAAATGTTTGATTTTGAGAATTTAATACGTAGCTCCTCTGGACTTTAAAAAGTAATCATCCCTTTTTACATATTTCTACATTGTGTAATTTTATAAAGTAAGGGAAGCATTTAAAACCAAAACGTTTCTCCTTGTGATTTAAATAAGGTCTATGTATCTAGCAAGACAGTATGCCAGGTTTTGATAGTCTATAATAAATTTGATTTTATTTTTCCTGTCCAATCTTCCTATTAGATGATATGTTTCACACAAGTACATTGTGGCGCGCTCCCCTAGATAACAATCTATTCTTGATTCAGTGTAATGATGTACTTCTACATTTTGTTAATCTCTGATTCATGCCTTTTTAAAAAAATGGCCAGATTCTAGCTACTATTAGCATGGGCATCCAGGGGACAGGAAAAATATCCAAGAGGCAGATCAGAAACTCTTTGGAGATGCCTGTGTTGCCCTCTCCTATTCACGTTCTCATTCTACCTTTGTCAGGATCTGTGAAACTTGTTTTTAGTTATCATGTCTCTACAAGTGTTCTTTCTATCCAAGGTGGGAGAAAGCATGGCTCCACTCCCATTGAGTGCCTTCTACACCAGTCTTTTCAGGAGTGGTTGACTGTAGACTAAGGACATACTGCACCTGCCCACTAACCCATGGAGCTACTGTTGTGCTATATACCTCCTGTACTACTTTGGTACTTAAAAATCTCCTCCAGCATGCCTGCAATGCCGAATCATAGAGCAGAATCTTGCCTTTGATTAACCAATATTCTACGTGCACATAAACATAAAATGCTATTTAAAGGGGGACAAAGAACTAACACTGACAGTATATTTGTCTATGAAGACAGTGAGATAACTAACCGCACTTGCTACCGTTTTCACCTCCTGTAAGCTAACTGGTGCTATTTCTTTTTTTAGCCTCTTTTAACCCAGATCTGCTCAAGTGCTCTATGTGTTGGTTTTATAACAGACATTCCTCTACTGGGCACTGGACACATTTCAAAATATCTCCAAGTGTTCAGGGTTAATTGGAATAATTCAAACAAATCCCTAGCTAGAATGCTCAAACTTCTCAACCACCTATCCCTACAAGTTCTTTACCATGCTACCTGAATAGAATTTGTGCAACAGGGGCTACGTCTACACGTGCCCCAAACTTCGAAATGGCCATGCAAATGGCCATTTCGAAGTTTACTAATGAAGCGCTGAAATGCATATTCAGCGCTTCATTAGCATGCTCGAAGCGCCGCTGCCGCCCGCATGCTAATGAAGCGCTGAATATGCATTTCAGCGCTTCATTAGTAAACTTCGAAATGGCCATTTGCATGGCCATTTCGAAGTTTGGGGCACGTGTAGGGTGTCATAAATAATATGCCTAGATGTGTTTGTGAACGGATTAAGGTATTTGTGTTAGCCAGAAGAAAAAAGGAACATTTGACATCCCTTATCATATTCCACAGCTGGCATAACTGGTATTTCCACCTGGGAGATCTGTAGTTTTTAATTTAAAATTAACTCATATTTATTGTGTAGCTGCTTTTCACAAAGTATGACAATAACACTGTGCAAGAATTCCAATATACATCTGGAATTGGCTCAAATTATGTAACATCTCCATCGTGTTTCTAAACTGTCACCAGTAACTTTAGTATTTACAATCCTGTCAACAGAATTTGCTGTCTTAAGAGATATTTCACCAGATCCCTTCTACAGAAGTACCACAAATAACCAATGACCTTATTAACTTAACTCTTGTGAACAGATCTGTAAAATGTAGTAGAAAATTAACTAATAAAATGAATCCCATTCATTTCTGTCCACAAGGTAAATACACATTCTATAAAACAGAGGAGCCTTCTTAATTCAACAGCAGCTAAAAGAAATAGGTATGTTGGAAAATAATGTCTTTCCACAAAAGGTTTGTAATAATTTTGAGTTATATATACCTTGATAACACAGTATTATAATGTTTGTGTCCTGTAGCATTCCTTCATGTGTATATTGTTTTGTTTCTTTGTATTTAGCACAATAGGAATGAAATCCCAGTGACTAGGCTGCTAGCTCAGAAATCAGGAGAGCTTGACTCATTTCATATTCTATACTTTAGTTCCTCACCTTTAAAACAGGTGTGGCAGGGCACTGCCGGGAGTGCCTCTATCAGCTCCTGAAACTCTAGCCCCAATCTGGAGAAATGGATTGTGGCTACCTAATCACTGACTGTACCTGCCAGCTTTGTTAGGCAGGAGCTATGGGCTACATCTACACGTGAAGCCAACATCGAAATAGCCTATTTCGATGTAGCAACATCGAAATAGGCTATTTCGATGAATAACGTCTACACGTCTTCCAGGGCTGGCAACGTCGATGTTCAACTTCGACGTTGCGCGGCACCACATCGAAATAGGCGCTGCGAGGGAACGTCTACACGCCAAAGTAGCACACATCGAAATAAGGGTGCCAGGCACAGCTGCAGACAGGGTCACAGGGCGGACTCAACAGCAAGCCGCTCCCTTAAAGGGCCCCTCCCAGACACAGTTGCACTAAACAACACAAGATACACAGAGCCGACAACTGGTTGCAGACCCTGTGCCTGCAGCATGGATCCCCAGCTGCCGCAGCAGCAGCCAGAAGCCCTGGGCTAAGGGCTGGTGCCCACGGTGACCATAGAGCCCCGCAGGGGCTGGGGAGAGAGCATCTCTCAACCCCCCAGCTGATGGCCGCCATGGAGGACCCGGCAATTTCGACGTTGCGGGACGCGGATCGTCTACACGTTCCCTACTTCGACGTTGAACGTCGAAGTAGGGCGCTATGCCGATCCCCTCATGAGGTTAGCGACTTCGACGTCTCGCCGCCTAACATCGAAGTTAACTTCGAAATAGCGCCCGACGCGTGTAGCCGCGACGGGCGCTATTTCGAAGTTAGTGCCGCTACTTCGACATAGCGTGCATGTGTAGACACAGCTATAAGGATTGAAATAAGGGCAGTGGAGCAGGGTGTCTTAGGGAGATGAGTGATCTTGCTACTGTGGTGTCGGTTGGACCTGTGTTAGGCTGAGCCATTGTAAATAGCCTGTATATATAGTAGGAAACTGGTAGTGGGGAGTGGACACAAATTAAGAGCATGGGCATTGCACCACCCTGGAGAGCCCCTCAGGCTGTGAGTGGTGGAACTAAAGGGCTGAATATGATGGGGGTGTGGCATGAAAGCCGTTATATGGGGATGCTAGCACTCTCCTATCCTACAGGGGAATTGTGAAAAAGACTGTGAGCCACTGTGATACTATACCGCAGGCCATATAAGATTAGACAAACGCCTGCCAATGATAGTCTACATGGGGCTTGGTCCTGCCATGAATGTATGGGACTGGACTTGATGATCTTGTGGGATTCCTTTCAGTTCTATGATTCTATGACTTTGTGTTAAGTATCTTGGATATATTTACATATTTTGCTTTGTAGCTTATTCTTTCTGAAAAGAATCAAATAAAATGAGTTTTATGCATGTATCTATGTACCTGTCAGTGAACTGACAGTGAGACAAATATAAAGGTAGCCTTCAAATGCAAACCCCTGTTCTCTTTTGAGCCTTTATCACTTGGACAAAAACTTTCAGTGCTTGATCACTGCATTGGTTTCATAATTTTAGAAAGTTTGTGCACTCATTTTTGAGAACAAAGGCAGTCTTGCCACTGTAAGAATCAAATTCCTGAGGTTTATTTTCCTTATAATTAGAATGGCCCCTGTGATTTGAGAGTTAAAATTTGGCAGGAGGGCTAAGGCATTTATTGTAACAAAAGCATCTAAATGTTTCCTTTGAGGTCTCAAAGCCTACTACTGACTAAATCCAATCATTCTTAGCTGACGATATCAGAAAAAATCACTGTAGAAGGTTGCTTTCAATAGGCTTCCGTTAGAGCAATGTCACTAATTTAGTTTAGATAAACAATTATTTTAAACCATGAGCTGCAATGTTGTTAAGACAATCCAAGGCCACAATGGAAATGAGAAGATATGTCATTCATTATGGCATTTAAAATAAGCACTATATATAAATAATCTTATCACTGTGCTTCTGACCTTGAAGGCGGAAGACTACAAACCAATATTAATACACTTGGTAGTCCAGTTGTACAAACCCACACTTTCTAGAAGTGTGCTTTTATCTGTTGAGATTAGGAATCACACACTGAATGGCTGGCTATCAAAGCAGCTTGTTTTGGAATTCATGGGTATCTGAGAATCATACACAAACTCATAACAATAAGAGATGGGAAAAGCCTGTGAGATGAAATTTATCCCTCATTCATCCTTCCTTTATTGAATTGGACTTGATGTTTGTCAGTGTGGTATCTGACTGCCCTTAGCATTAGGTCCAGTGGTTAGATTAAACAGACTTTTTCTCTGTTTTACTGCCCACTTATTCAGCACATGAATGGTTATTTTAATTTAATTTTTGCTATTATATTATCTCCATATTCATTTATTATATAGCTCCACTATAGTTCATAATTTTTATAATATATATATTTTGAATACAACAAAATTATCCAAATTATTGGAAAAAAATGTATTGATATTGCCAAATGAAATAAAACAAACAAGTATGGTCTATTAAATCTAAGGTAAATATATAAATCAAGTGTAAATATGATTTGGTTTCAAGCATATTACATAGGATTTGTCACTACTATATCCCTCTTATTCTAGTCAGAGCTATCAGTAATAAATAAAATGACACTAACATGAAATTCAGATATTGTAATGCTTATACATATATTAATGAATTAAAAGCATAATATGAAATATTAATATATTTATAGCCTTTTTAAAATATTACTGCATAGTTGGTAGCAATTAACAGCACGGTTAAGCCTAGCTGTTTAAAAATCATACATCTAGTCTACCCAAATATGACAGTGCCTTAAAAATCTTGGTTTTTTACACATATCAAGATTTTATGCATTTCAAACCTTTAGCTATAGACATGGCAGCTAAAAAATTCATTTTTAAATAAAAAATTAAATCCCAATGTAATCATTTGCCATCAGGCACTTTTAAGGGAAACCCCAGATATCACAAGAGCTGTGGTAAATATACTATAATCGTGGTAATAATAGGAACCTATCACAGTTCAAAGGATTAAATTCAATGGATTTGGTTCAAGACCCTAAAGAATAATACATAATAGAATGTTATAATAAATAAATTATTATGAATAACACAGCTTTTCAAAAGAGCCCAAGAGGTTTTGGCACTAACTCCAATTAAAACCAAATGGAAGTAGTACATCTATTTCTCTTAATCAGCTTTGAAAATCTTACAATAAAACAACAAATCCTTAAGGAGCCTTTAAAAAAGGCAAGAAAAAGAATAAAAGTGAATTGATGGTACTTATAGCACTATATTCAGAATTTAATTCAAGAACAGAAAATACTTCAACTCAAGTCTCTTTTATAAAATGCACTGTTTGGATAACTTCTGCAAGTTGTGCCCATAGTTAATTAAAAGTCATTTATCCAAAAGGAAACCGAAAACATTTAAGACCCCCACCATATGATCCCATGGGAATGCAATAATTTAAACTCATTGTTAAATGGTCTATCAGTGCAAGTACTTCAAAGGGATAACATGCTGAACATTCATGGTTATAATTATATTTTCTGTTATCTTCTTGATATGCTAAAAAGCTATTTTGAAATGTCGTGGGAGGTCACTGATTAGGCTGTCACTAAAGTCAGAAAATATTTGTTGCGTTAGCATAATAGAAGCTATTTAATTTTCCTAAATATGTATGTGTTAGAAGCTCACTAAAGTATCTTGAAAACATTTCCCCCCATTTTCACTCAAATACTTCTAAGTATTGTCTGAATTTGATATAGTAATATGAGATAATCTATTGTGAAAAAAGATATGTACAAAGAATATATTTGTATAATTATAAAAGTAATTAAGATTTGTCATTTACCTGGGAAGTTTTTTGAATACCCTTTAGAAAAGAAGTCTGATTACCTTATGCTTCTGTGAATAATTTGCTTTTAGAAGTTTTCCTCCATTTTCTTGAATTGTGTTCTCAGCTACACCTGAAGTAACTTCTGTACATTACTCTGTCCTTACCCAAATGTAATTAGAGAGAGTTTGGCCTATAATTATGATTCCCAGCTTGAGATCTTGCTAGAATCTCTGTTTGCCTAAATTTTATATGCTATATGGGAAGAGCATAAACCATTACACTGGACTTTTTCAGATATTTATTAAGAGATTTAAAACTAAAAAAAACCACCCTGGTTTCTTTGTATTAACACAATACACAAACACCTGCTTGGTCTTTTCCATTTTTTATATACACAATTAGTCATCCAGCAACGAATTTTCTACACCCTAATGCCCAAGGACAATGGAGTCATTTCTGTAATGGATACCAGTGTTGAAGTAATTCCTCTGGGGACAAAGTCACTGAATTAGAATCTAAAAAGGGGTGATCAGAGTAAAAGTACATTCTTAATATTTTCACAACTATATCACCATGAATTAGTTTTTAAAATTCATCTAAAACCATAAAACACGAATTGCGTAAATACTGGCGGCATATAAGTAAATGGAAAGGGATGTTCTGAAGTATTTAAATATTGTTACAGCTCTCTCATTTAATCACTAGTGCATGAATTTGATATAACATAGTGGGATAATAGAGTAGAAGCCTATACTGCCAGTACATCAAAAATGATTGTCAGGAGGCTCTTTAGTGTTGGTTATATTATTTAAATGTGGGCTGAATGTTGTGTCTCGTGGGTAAAAAGGTTTCTCTGAGCCTAATCATATTAATTTCACATATGATTACAAGGATCACATAGTTATAATAGTCTTCTTTTTAAAAGGGGGTGGCATAGTTTGGCAAAGTAGGAAAGTTAGTCATTTTGTCCCTGATTCTGTAACTGATAGCAAGGGGATAGACTTGTACCTCTGTTCACTTCACTGGGGTTCCACACGGTTGTAGCTGTCCATTTAGGTACCATCTGGTGAAGGACCAGAGGCCCCTATATGAGGATCATCACTGGAACTTAATCTGAGTTCAGAGTACTCTAATATTTCCTACTGCTGGTGTCTTCGATGATGCATCTTGCATGATGAGGTACATCTAGATGCCTATCTTCAACAGTTTAGTATGGAAATACAAACTACATTATTGCTATTAAAGGCTGACACCAAGAAGAACAGTCTGATTCTGGAGAAAAAGGAAACTGTTAAGAAACCTGGGCACTGTTCTTTTGGCAGGTCAGCATGAAATAATCCTTTATTATGTGTTTCCTGTCACACGCAAGCCCTTGTATTAGGATAGCATAAGTGCTGCTCAAGTTGCAAAAGGGATTCAGGATCAGGTTCATAGGGAGGTGGATAATCATACAGAGCTGTCCTACTGATTCTGGAACTGCATGACAAGGGTTTCCGCACAGTAGGAGAGGCCAGGCAAGGACTTGGAACAATGGATGGGTAGAGAAGAGAAAGAGATAGAGGAGAGAGATAGAAGGACCAAGCAGTAGATGATAGAAAGGAAAGAAATGGAGTGGGAAGAGGAGAAGGAAGAAAAAGAGAAGGAATAGGAAGAGCAAAAGAAGGGATATTTAAAGAGAAATCTAATACTGTGTGTGCCATCTAATGCATTTTCCCATGCTCTGATGGCCTTTATCATGAAGAGATTTCTAGATGGCCACATTCTGATACCCTCACTGGTGCTACAGAGCTGTTCAAAATTTGCCCCTTTTGGATAATTTTAACTTTTCATTAAAAAAAAAAAGTCAGCCCAAATCAGAATATTCCACAACACTTTCAATTTCCTCAAAAACCTGATTTTCCTTCTAAAAGAGTTTCAAAGATAAAATTGTGACCTACACTAGCTCAGTGTCAATGTAGTTACCACTGACATCACAAAGATTACTTGAAGGGCAAGGTGCTTCTCAAGGTAAGTGAGAAGAATTGGGATGTGACTCAGTATGATTTGTAAATTTGAGATACAATTCATATGTATCTCCCACGACTGTCATTTGTCTATACAGGTGCAAGACAAAACTTGTTTTACATTTCCTTCCACAAACAAACCAAAGACAAACAGCTTTATTTTCCCGCCCTCAGCTTTGGGAAGGAGAATTTAAGTGCCAAATTCGGTGTGCAGTGTTTTTCTTTATACTAAATTGCACATCTCTGCAAACAGGAGTTTACAGTTGGAACTAACAAACAAAGGCAATGGTATAATAAACAGTAATTACAAGTGTAATTACCAGGAATCCCAGACTCCAAATTGAAAACACATTGTACAACAAAACACACTTTTCCTTCTATTGCTCATTCTCTCTAGGCTAGGACTCTCTAGAAGAAAGACACTTACAAATCTGACAAAAAGAAAGTTCATGATTTCATTTGATTGTGTCTTTTTTCGAGCCTCAGAATTTATTGTTATGGTATGCATGTCTAATTAAATGCATTATATCAGGATTATAGTCTTCAAATGTATTTTTTCCCTTTGATCTTAATTCTATAGTATCCCAACTGAATTAAAATTGGTCCTTTAAGCCCCATCTACACAGCATTAGACTTCCACAAGGGTCATGCTAATAAGCAAGAGTGAAAATTCAAATGAGGCATGCATTTGCAAATCTCATGCCTCATTTGCATAGTCTCACATGATCTTGCTTCTGGAAGACCATTTTCTGGAAGCAAAAACAGCCATGTAGACAGGGTTCCTTCAAAAGAATATCCCCCTTCTGGAAGAACCCTTATTCCTCAAATGCATATAACAGGATCTTTACTACATGCTAAAAAGCAACATTTCCCTGAACTTTGTTTGTTGTTTGTTCAGTAATGTTCTGAATTAGAAAACTTACCAGTACTACTCATAGACTAAGGTCAGGAAAGGCCATCATGATCAAGTAGCTCAGGGACAGGCAAAAGATGGGACGGGCTGGATCCAACCTGTGACCAACCAAGACCCTCAGGCAGGCTACTTGACTGCCACAGTCCTAGCCAATTGGGAGCTGTGAAAATTGTGTTGGGTGCAGAAGCAGCACACACAGTCTTCCTTGAGCCCCACAAGCACTTGGTCCTAGTAGCAGTCTGGGTATGTTGCAGAGGCAGGGAGCCTGCCTGAGGGTTGCTGGACTCCCAGACAGCACCCGTCTCTGGCACTTCACCCCCCTACTGAACTACAACTTCCTGCCCCAGGTCACTGTCCCCTCCTGTCTCAGGTCAGCAACTAAACCCTCTGCATGCCCTCCTATCCCAGTCCCTCTCAGAGACTACATACTTTCTGCACTCCTCCCCTAGGCCAGAATCCTCTCCTGCACCCCCATGCACTCGATCGCAGTCTCCTCTTTCAGTCAAACTGCCTCTCAGGCCCCACCCTTTCTCCTGCACCCCAATCCCCTACCCCAGGCACCCAACCTTCAACTCAGACCCTGCACCTCTTCCATTAATATTATGGAAGCATGCAGCCCTTGACCACTTACCAAGATCTTGGAGTGTCCTCCAATCAAAAATTATTGCTCACTCCTTATCTAGTCAAATGTCCAGAATTTTCAGGTTAAGAACTTCAACCACCCACTCCTGAAAAAGACGCCTAATATCTATCTGAGATACTGAAGTCCTCTATCCATGATTTAAAGACTTCAAGTTACAGAGAATTCACCATTTACACTAGTTTAACCCAGAAGGTGACTTGTGCCCCATGCTGGAGAGGAAGGCAAAAAAAGAAATAAATAACCCCAGGGTCTCTGACAATGTGTTCAGAAGGAAAATGTTTCCTAACCCCAAACATGGGGATCAATTAGACCCTGAGCACTTGAGCAAAACCCAGCAGGCAGTTAGCTGAGAAAGAATCCACTGCAGTAATTCAGAGCCCTCATCATATAGGGCTGTTGAAGATTTTTCCTATTGGCACTCACAGTTGGGCAACATATTGATCTATTTCATTTGCTGTTTGTGGATTTTGTCTAGTGCTCGTTAGCAAGCTAGTCCGCTTTATGAAAAAAAATTAAGTTTTAAAATTTGTCTTTATTCCACATCACAACAAAAAAAAGACCTTTTGAAAGTTTTCACAGGAGAAAAAGAGACACCCAGGCTCCAGAATATCCAGTCTTCAGATGGCAAGAGCACACAAACAGGATTTAAGGTACCCTAGTTCAAGTTACTCCTCCTAATCAGGCCAGCATTTTGGATTGGCCTGCCCTGGTATCAGTGTTCCTTTAGCTTGATCCTCCACGCTTGTTCTACACTAGTGATTTGTTACCATTTTGATAACTACCCAGGACAGTTCAGCTGCTATTGGTTTTTGAAAGTGTTTGTTTAATGTTAGATCTGTGTCTTGCAATAATTTTTCTTGTAAACTGGAATTATATGTCAGACAAATTAATCTTTCATATGGGAATCTTTAATGACCCGAAAGTTACATGTGGAGGCCAGAGTTTCCAGCTCTGTAATGTTTAAGTATAGATTCCCTCATCTATTTCTTGGTTTTCAGTAAACCAGCACCTCTCGCCACAGTGTCCGAGATCACAGTATTCCTCAAACAACTTGGTCAGTTGTATTTTCTGCTATATATCCCACCCTGTTAGCCGGTGGCCGGGTAATGTGCAGTGAGGTATTCCCCTGGGTCCTAAACAACCCAGTTTTTTACTGCTGGAGCAGGGAGCTCCTAGCGCTCTCACAAATGGCCAGGCTGTGGTAACCAAACGGTTAAAGTTCTTTTTATTGTGCTGGCTGTGTTGCAGTGGCAAAGAGTAAGAGCAGTCAGGCTTAGATCTTAACTATTTACAAGTTTATTTAAGCTACAGTTGTAAGTGTGCGGTTACAAAAGGCTATTGTCTACTTCTTATATGCTAGCAAAGTACAGGTGTTAGCAAGTTACGTTAAAATCCAATACAAAGATATCTGTTACCATCTAACACAATGATATCTTGATACAACGACATCTAGTTACAGAGTTCTAATTCTTTAACTGTGAGCACCAAAAAGGAGACCTTAGCATGGGTATATCTTACCCTCCTTGCGTCTCTCGATACCAGTGTAGCCAAGCTGGATCGGTCACTCAATTCCATGGAAAGACGAATACGAGGTTGGGTGTCCCCAGTTGCAGACCTCGGGAGGCAATCACCTGACCTGACCAGCAGGTAGTTGGTGGAGAGGCACTCAGAGTTAGAGTTCTGCTGGGCCCACCTTTATACCCCCTTAGGTTATGTATTCTCTTTCTTATCTATGGTGCCAGATCGTACTTGTCTGTCTTTTGTGATGCCAGTTTTTACAAGGGCAATTCTTACTTAATTTGCACTTGTAAGACAGGAGATAAGCAATTTGGGAGTACAGGACATTCTTTTGCAGGGCGGGAGATTTCCTCTTCTGGGATGGCTGTGTGGACATCAAATCCATCAATGCCAGCTGGGGTGATTTCCTGAGGTTCCCTCCCCCCTTGTTGACAGTTTGGTCTGTTAGCCTTTTATCTGTACTTTCTGTTTCTCAGCGTCACGATGAGCTAGCATATCTGGGCCTCAATGAGAGACATCCAAGACTGTGCTGTCAGCAGCTGTTTCCATGCCCTGTGTGCTTGTGAGGCACCTCAGTGCGGGGGGGGGGGGGGTGGCAGCAAGCAAGCTGGCTTGTAAGGGGGACACTTTTGTCTGGCTACACACCCCAGCACCTGTCAACTCCATACACAAAATCAATTTTTGCTTTCATGTTTGTGAAACATTCTTTGTCGGGAAATGTAGTATTCCCAGCTTTCTGACATCCTCTATTTTGTCTGTTTGCTGTGTTTCAAGATGTCACTTTGTTTCTGTTATTCACCCTCTCTTCCTCAGTATGGATTTCACTTTGCCCCACATTTCAGGAACCATGTGCTGGCTAATAATGTAAGAGCATTCCATCTTTGTAAAATTAAACTTGTTCTTTGTTGAGAGCACTATTTACAAAGATGCTGCATTTTCAGGCAGCATTCCAATTATGTGCTTACAAACTGACCTCCTGGTACTTCTTTGAAACTCTTTCCATCTGTGACTGGAAGACTCAGACTTTCAGGTTGGAAGGGACCACTGTGATCATCCAGTCTGACTCCTACACACTGTATTCTATAAAACCTCCTCCATCAATTCTTGAAAAAATTTAAACTTGCAAGTGGCCCACGCCCCATAGTGCAAAAGGTGAAAATTTGTACTTCTCCCTTCATGTTCTGTGCCCCTCATTTCTAACTAAACATTATTTTTCAATAACATTTTCCAATAACCAAATATAAACCTTACCAACACAGGCACATAAGTGTGTGTATTGCCATGTGGCATTATTTCCTGTCTCTCCTATGATCATGTGAAAGTGTAAATGGGTAAACAGTAAGGCTACATTTACATCATAGCAGTCTGTCAACAGAAGTCACTTTTGGGAGAGATTTCTTGACAAAACTTCTGTTGATAGACTGCAGCCACAAACAAAGCCAATCAGGCTCTGTCAACAAAGCAGCTGGATTGCCCAGCTGCTCTCTCGACAAAACAGGCAGTTGGAAGCACAGCATATGGGGCTGCCCATAGTTGGGGATGCCCTGTCTGTCAAGAGAAGGCCCCTCCTGAATGGCCACACAGCTTTTTGGCAATGGAATCTGTCAACAACTGTGTTATGCCTCTAAGCTTTGAGGCAGAATGCTGCTGGCAGAAGTGCTGTGTTTTTTCCAGATACTGTTGACAAAATGCATTTGTGTATGCAAGGTCCATGAGTTTTATAGACAAAAGAGGGGTTTTGCAGGCAAACCTTGCTAGTGTAACCATAACCTAAGTCACCCTGTCACTTGTTCTCCTCTGTACAACATGCATGCACATGAAACAAGGGTTTAAAACAGGTTAATGGGTATATGTGTCTGGGAATCACTTATTAACATGTTGGCAACAAGTCATGAGTCAGAATGAAAGATTGTGACATCCAGTGAAATGTTCACAAGCAATCATAGGACTGGAAGGGATATTGAGAAATCATCTAGTCCAGTCCGGTCCTCTGCACTAATGGCAAAACTAAGCATTATCTAGATGGATCCTGACAGCTGTTTGTCCAAACTTCTCTTAAAAATCTCTGAAGATGGAGTTTGCACACTCTCCCTTGGCAATTTAATTCAGCGCTTAACCACTATGATAGTTAGCAACTTTTTCCTACTGTCCAACCTAAACCTCACTCAAATGCTTCTTGTCCTATATTCAGAGGTTAAAAAGAACAATTTTTCTCCCTCCTCACTGTAACAACCTTTTAGGTACTTGGAAATGGTTATTATGCCCTATTTCAGCGTTCTCTGTTATAGGTTACACCAGCCCAATTCTTTCAATCTTCCCACATAGGTTATGGTTTTCAGGCTTTTAATCATGCTTATTGCTCTTATCTGGACTTTCTCTAATTCCTCCTTGTCTTTCCTAAATGTGGCACCCAAAACTGGGTACAATACTCCAGTTGAGGCCTACTCAGAGCAGAGGGGACTGGAAGAATTACTTCTCATGTCTGGGATGCAGCACTTCAGATAACATAGCCCATAAGGATATTTTTTCCAATAGTTACACAGATTACTCATATTTAACTTGTTGTCCACTACCACCCCCAGATCCTTTTCTGCAGTACTACTTCCTTGGCACTCTTTTCCCATTTTTGTGTGTGTTCAGTGGATTGTCCCTTCTTAAGGGGATTATTTTGTATTTGTCCTTATTGAGTTTCATCCTGTGTACTTCAGATCATTTCTCCAGTTTCTCTAGAACACTGTGAATTTTAATCCTAGCCTCCAAAACACTTGCAACTCCTCTCCAATGCCAGATACTTGAAAAGAAATGATCAAACAAGAAAAGCAAGTGATCCATCCCCTCTTGTCCAGTTCCAGCATCCGGTAATTTGAGGGCTTAGGGACACTAGAGCAGGGGTTGCATCCCTGATCGTCTTTGTTGATAGCCACTGAGGCACCTGTCCTCCATGAACTTTTCCATTTATTAGTTTTAATCCACTTATTTTGTGTATTTGTTTGTGTGTGTTTACCAATGGTTCACAAACTGGCTGTGTATGTATGGGAAGGAAAGCTATGCATTCCAATTCCCGGAACATGCAAGCAGCTTAAAAGGTGACCTGTTTCCTTTCTCCAATGCATGCACCAGTAATATATTTTCTCAAGTAAAACAGTACTTGATTACATTTAAAAGAGAACGGTTGGCAGCAATTTCCAGACCTGTAGAACTTACCATGTAATGGTATTTTAGTCAATATAGTTGAGTTTGTTAAGCGTTATGCCTAAGCAAGAGTAATACCCTAATTATTCTTACCAGACATGACCTTCCATTCCGCATGACTTCTCCAAATGCTGAATGAATTGGTCATTTATTGATCATATCTTCATGTTAAGGCAGTGTAACATTTCACATGTAATTGAGATGCTTATTAATTCAGAAGAAAGGTGGCAAATTGATTCCCGCAAGGGATTGTTGAAATATACAGAAGCAAAATCATGATGAAAAAATATTGAACTTTAAAAGTGGTGATCTGCTTTATGTATCAAAGGGTTCTAAATAGAAGCTATTTACACAAGTTTTGGTAAATTCATAAATAATAGAAGGACCCCTAAAATAATACAATACTGAATATTTTCAGGTGCTTACAAACAATAAAATAGAAAATGGAGTATATAATGTGTAATTAACCAGAATTTCCTTCACCTTGTCATTCTGTAAGAGAGAGACAATTTGTCGAACTATGAAACCACAGCATAAAATCAAATCCCTGAAACTAAAACATTGTGACTTTGCAGTTATTCTTATTTTTGACACAGTAAAACGTACCCAAAATGCAAACTATTTCTAAGAAGACAGTAAACAATGAGAAGAGGTTTATTATGTGGAACACAGAACCTTCACTAACTTGTCTTATGATTTGTTTGGAAAATGCTATGGAATGTTGCTCAAATAAAATTACTTTACTATATTTTATTTCAAACATTTGATTTAATTTAACTCTAGGGACATAGGAACCCAAAATTAGATTTACTATGCCATTAAGTAGAAAGAAAAGTAAAATCTTATATACCTTGTAGTTCTGTTATGTTCAGATGGTTTCAAATGTTTTAATACTTCCCAATATAGGTTCTATAACACAATCTCCAAAGTAGACTCCACATAACCCCATGAATTTTAGAAAGCAATATGAATTTAAGCAAAAGTGTATCTCAGTGGAATATATGTCAATGTTTTATGTGAGGCATCAGTAGTTTGCTAGGGGTAAAACTTTATGAGCTGGAACATAAAGACATTTGTTTCCTGTGCCACTGACATTCTGCAACCTCTTTCCTGCCTTGGTGACAAAGTGGAGTGGGAAAGGAAAGAGCCAACAAAAGGTGGTGTGGTTAGCATCTAGAAACAATGACTATGTGGATTCCTGACTTTGTGCACGGCAGAACTCTTTCTTAACTTGTTTCTCAGCACCATCCAACACTTTGGGACAGTGTATCTCATCTCCTGTCACATGCAGAGGGCACTAAGAGGTGGGAGGGATAGCTTAGTGGTTTGTGCATTGGCCTGCTAAACCCAGGGTTGTGAGCTCAGCCCTTGAGAGACCCATCTAGGGCAACAAGATTTTTAAAAAAATCTCTCTGGGATGGTGCTTGGTCCTGCTGTGAGGAGTCAATGACTTGTTAAGGTCCCTTCCAGCTCTATAAGATTGGTATATCTCCATTTAGTTATCTATCTTTTATACTGACACATACCTCTAGCAGCAGTCTTACTATAATTACAGTATTCTGCTGTTTAATAGACTTGATAAAGAACATACTGCTCAGGATATTTGTTCCATTGACTCCACTCCAATGCTCACTTGTCCTACCTGTGGTTGCATAGAGGTGTTCTGAAATGGGGTGGGTGTGGAGGGAAGAGCTACAGCTCTATGCTGGAGATCAAGTTACCATACCTGAACTTTGAAAAAAGAGGACACCTCTGAGAGGCAATGTATCTGTATCAGTGTTTACCAACTCATGTTGCATTAATGTAATATATATATACTATAACATATTAAGACCTCATCTGATCTACTTGCCATTGATGCCAAAGGAGATTCCTACTGACAGGAGTGAAGCTGGATCAGCCCAAAAAAATGTTTAGACAAAAATCCCTAAACTCCCTCATAAATTTCCAACACAACTTCAAGAACACACCACAACTCATCCATCAAAGTCTCTAAAGGTCTCTCTTATCTGCCTCAACATCCTGGACACTATGGTTATCCTAAACAGTGGTGACCTACAAAAAACTATGAACAAGAAATCCACTGGTCACCAAACTTTACAGATCCAGAAACCACCCTAAATGCACCAAAAATCTGTAATGTACAGTAGGATACTCAGCACAGAATTTGCTCTCAAGGAAAAGTCTAGGATACATCTAAACCTCTAAACATACTTAAACTTTCACTGAACAAGGAAACTCCATTTGAGAAGTAGATAGCATCATGGAAAGGACCATGAAAATACCCCAAGAGATCCTGCTAAAATAAAGAAAAAAAGACCACAGAACCCTATTTGGTGTCTATCACCTCACTCTAATCACCCAAAGGGATATAGTCAGATCCTTTCAACCCATATCTGATGAGGACCACATTCTAAGTCTGTCTCAAACCCTCTCTTATGGCCTTCAGATTACAATTCACCCTTGCCGAAATCATCTTCAGAAGCAAGTTTCCCACAGACTAGCACCCTTCAAAGCCAAACAGCACCAGACTCTGCTGGAATAACAGATGCAAAACCCTCAGACGTAGCTCATCTGCTATGATGACCAGTACTCCCAGCAGTATGTCTTTTAAGATTCACTCCAATATATGATGTAGCACTTTAAAGACTGACAAAATAATTTATTATGTGCTGAGCTTTCATGGGACAGACCAACTTCTTCAGATTTGGAACTAGTGCTGAAAGTGAACCGGCACAAAGAAATATATAACATAGAGATGTGGAAAAACAAATAAATAAAAAATGACAAATAAGATATATACAACAGAAGGGAGAAATAAAAAGGGGGAGAAAATTACTTATTGCAAGCATCTACTAGGTTAAGTGACTTGCCTGAGATCACTATGACTATCAAAAATGAGGAAGCTGTCTTTGTAAAGCATAAGGTAATTTCTATCTCTATTAAGACTAAGCTGCAAAGCGTCGAATTGGAAAATAAATTCCAGTTCAGATATCTCCCTGGGTGAACTCAGACACTGTGTTCTTCCATGATCTCTCTCTCTCTCTCTCTCTCTCTTTCTCTCTCCCTCTCTCTCTCTCACACACACACACACAGACACATACACAGAATTGATAACAAATAAAAATATCATCCATAGATAAACACTTTTACAAAAAAAAAACACACTCCATCTTTCAATACTTGCCCTCAAAGGAAAACATCTCAACCTCTGAAATGCAACCCTGGGAACTTAAATTCATGACTTTGCCAAAAATCATGGACTTAATACAGACACTGGTTTTATGGCTTTTTACAACAACTTGTAACATATCGCATTGTCTGTACCCTTAACTGCCTATTTCAAGCCATTTATGCATAACAGTCTAATCCCCAGTTAGCCCATTTCTTTCAAGTGACTGCCTCCAACATGCCTTACCCCTTCTGCTTAACAATCTGTCCCAACTTGTATTTAGCTCAGACATTCTGCTTCCTTCTCCAGATCTGAAAAAGAGCTCTGTGTAGTTCAAAAGTGTGTATCTTCCATCTACAGAAGCTGGTCCAATCAAAGATATTACCTCAGCTACGTTGTCTCTTATATTTCCTGAGACCTATACAGCTGCAACGACACTGCAAATAAAATATTTAGATCAGAGGAAAAGAAATGGTAGGCCAGCTCTCCCTCAATGTTTCTTTTACCTCCTGAATCAGGGCAAATCAGATAGAAAGATGGAATTATTCATATAGCTATTCAGGAGATTAACTCCACTTATTTTAGGCATAGAAGTTCTTCTAGATATCTCTGGAGACACCTTTATCAAGACCAAGCAAAATAGTTATACCTCTTAACTCCAGCTTTTATATAATTAAATAAAGGAAAAGAAAATAGTAAGCAAAACAAGAAAAATGACAGAATGACTGCTAAACTGGTTACTTCTGTTACCATGTTGTAGGGTGCGAGAAGAGTTTGTGACGGTCTCATGAGAGCAGTCCAACCCCTCTGTGAACCCTTTAGAGGAATCCTATACAGAAGCATGCTGCCAATACTTCAAGGCTACACGCTGCAAAACAACTCATCCTGTGTGCCAAGACTCCAAGGCTACGCTGGCAGGAGGCCACTAGAGAAGGTGATAAGGAATGCATAGGCAATTTTAGGCAATCCTATGTTAATAAACTCAGCTTATCAGCTAGTGTTAGGAGGCCTCTTACAGAGCCTCTCCCCGAGCGAAGCTCTGGCGCATCGGGTGTTCCCCCATGGGTGACAGAGGCGTCTCTGGGGCTCCCGCCGTGGGTGTCACGTGCTTTCAATAAACCAAATATAGCACTTGCCTTCTGGGTGCAGCCTTGTCTCTGGGGAACCTGAGCCTGGTTGGCTACACATGTTTTCTCTACAGAACCTTTAGTAGAGATCACACACATTTTTGAGAGTGGATCCGCCTTTGCTGGAAGCACTTCACTCTTTGTGTACTGAGATCATGTCTTCTTCTCAAAATTACTGTGAAGCTAATCCTAGCAGATCTTCAGACAACTAAGGAGGTTCACAAATGAGCAGATGAACTTTTGTTTTAAGAAAGATTGATAGTCCTGTTGTTTGCTAATAGTAACCAGATTGTCTGTAATCACACAAAGTTAAAAATTTTAACTAAATCCTATGAAATTGAAGAAAATATTTAAATCAGCTATAGCAGTTCCATTGTTGTAGCAATTAAACCTTCATTTAATGTTTTCTACAAATCACAAAATTTCCATAACCAGTATGTTTTTTAAATATAATATGATGAAATAGAATATAGTTATAGGAAGGTAAAATTTAAAATGCGGCTTTTTTGAGTGTGTACAACACTTTTAGGGGTTGTAAATATGGTTTTATAGCTAGGCAAGCTTTATGTTCATGACATTGATTTGCACTATAGAGGGAGAAGCAGAAATCTTCTGGAATTTCTTTGAGATCTTTAGCATTTTTGTAACAAAACATTCATTGTTATATTTCAAGTTTTCTAGTTAGAACATATGTGTAGCTGTGTCTTAAAGAGCACAAACAAGATAGTAATGGCATATGAAAGTCATAATTTTATTGATATATTTTTTGCAGAAATATGGAGGTTTCTTTCTCTCAGCCTTTTTAAGAGGCCCATATATATGTGAATAAATATATGTAAGCAGCTATTTTCAAATGCCACTAGATTTACACAACAGTCACAGCAATCACACATATAAATTAGATATGGTGGTCATGCATTTATGTACTTAATTTTTTTAAACTTCATCTCCTGGATTCTACAAGTATGATTTCAAAATGGGAGAATAAGTAGAATGGTCCTTTGAAGGAAAATGATCTTTTTCTTGCAAACAGTCTCAGTAATAAAAAATAACAATTCCAAGAAGATAATAATAGGCTATGTGGTGGATTACAGTGGGTATCGAGGAAACGGAGTCTGAGAGTAAGGTAGATCTGGGTGAGTTAAGATGTTTCTCCAAACTCACTCAGTTTGATACATCTTCACTTGCATTTGTAGACCAGAATGAAACTAGAATTCAAAGCAAAAATTCAAGCTGTCACAACAACATAGGTAATGAACCTGTCAGCTTTACTGTAGACTCTTTGAAACTATATGTTTCACACAACATAATTATTAGCCAGTCACTCATTCCTCATACCTGATCCCAATACTATTCCCATTATTACTTCCCTTTCCTCCCTGCCTCTCCAAATCTCCTTGACCTTCTGTTGAATGATGACCTTGCCAGAAAACGTCATTGCCCATAACGATTCTGAGGTGGTTTTAAGCCAGCTAATTAGGATCCAGAATTCATGCACTCCAGTATGGGATCGTTCAGTTTTTTGGCTTCAGAGCAGCTCATAGTGAAAATAGAAGCCATTTGTAAAAGTCAAATCTGAGTCCATGGTAAGATGCCCATCCCCCAAATGTGGAGCTATTTGTATATGAATTGTTAATTCATATTTTTGAAACTAGTCATATGCAAGTTCATATAGTGATCGTGCTGTAGGAGCTCTCTGGTGGGCATGAAATAAACTTGTGTGACTTTAAACCGTGACTGTCTTTTGATACGTCTCTAGCCATATTCCTATTTATGCTAGTATGATAGCTGTAATCTGAATATTTGATTCCAAACTGTGAGAAATGCTAAATAGGAGTGGGGAAGGGAGATAAACATTTGTTTCCACAGATTAGTACTGTACTTTCTCACAATCCCATTAAAGCCTAGACCCCAATCCGTCTTCAGCTATATTTGGCCTTCTGATATTCAAATGTCATTTGGTCTAGCACATGTGATCATGATTCATTTTTAGCTTGCCTACTT